>NW_020955758.1:94053-385105 GCF_003031625.1 Empidonax traillii | reverse complement strand
CCCCGGAACATCCCACCGGGACCGGCCCCCCCCGGAACATCCCACTGGGAACAACCCACCGGGAACAACCCACCAGGACCGCCCCAATCCCCCGGAACATCCCACCAGGACCGGCCCACTGGGAAGATCCCACTGGGACCAGCCCCCTGCGAACAGCCTACCGGCACTGGCCCCATCCCACCGGGATCAACCTCCTAGGAACAGCCCACCGGGAACATCCCACTGGGACCAGCCCCCCCAGAAACATCCCACCTGGAACAACCCACCGGGAACATCCTACCGGCCCCGGCCCCATCCCACCGGGACCTACCCCATCCCACCAGCCGCATCCCACCGGCACCACAGAATCCCAGAATGCGTCAGGTTGGAAGGGATCACAGTGGGTCGTCTGGTCCAGCCTCCTTTGCTCAAGCAGGGTCATCCCAGAGCACGTGTCACGAGATTGCGTCCAGAGGTTTCTGGAATATCCCCAGTGAGGGAGAGACTCCACACCCTCTCTGGGCAGTCTGTTCCAGTGCGCGGTCACCCGGTACGATGAAGAAGTTCTTCCCCATATGCAGCACAGGGCCCCATCCCACTGGGACCATCCCATTGGCCGCGTCCGCGTCCCACCGGGACCAACCCCACCCCACCGGGACCGGCCCCCCAGGAACATCCCACCGGGACCAGGCGGCCTCGCAGCCTCTCCCCCGCGTCCCCCGGGTCCGCTGGTCTCGTTCTCCCTTCCCCCGCCCCGGCTGTGTGTCCGCCCTCCGCGGCCCAGGGCAGAGCCGCCGACCCCCCGGTAGCGGAGCAGAGACCAGCCCGGCACAAAAGCGTTTATTCGGCGCAAGGCAGAAGCGGGGGGAGCGCCCTGCATCCTTCCCTCTTTTCCCGCGGGGCAGGATGACCCCATCCCTCCTCCCTCCACGGCCTCCCTACGCCCACCCCGCTCCAGCCGCTCCCGCGGCGCTCTGCGGTCACTGCGGGCTGGAGCAGCGGTGGGACGAGGGATGGAGGCAGGCGTGGCCTCACAAGGAACGGCTGCTGCTCCAGGCTATCCTGCAGGGACACCTTCCACTAGCCCAGGTTGCTCCAAGCCCCATCCAACCTGGCCTTGGACACTTCCAGGGATGGGGCAGCCACAGCTTCCCTGGGCAACCTGTGCCAGGGCCTCCCCACCCTCACAGGGTACAATTCCTTCCCAATATCCCATCTAACCCTGCCCTCTGGCAGTGAGAAGCCATTCCCCCCTGTCCTGTCACTCCAGGCCCTTGTCCAAAGTCCATCCCCAGCTCTCTTGCAGGCTCCCTTCAGTACCAAGCCGCCGTGCTGTGTCCATGGCACCAAGGAGGCTGCCCGAGCCATGATCCTGCTTGGATGGGGGATCTTGCACAGCCAGGACTCCTGCTCCTCACGTTTATCCAGACCTGCAGCCTCAGAGCACACGCTGCTGGCAGCTGGCCCCACTCCAGGCAGAGCCAGCAGTCGGGAAGCTTGGGAAGCAGCAAGGGGTCCACATCTAAAGTGTGCCTATTCCCACTGGTACCCGCTGTGAGAAGGCGTTAAAGGGAGGCAGGGACTGACTGTGGCAGTACCAGAGATTTGGTGAGGATGAGGATAATCAAAGCAACAGCCGGCGGAGGTCGGGTGTCACCAAGAACAGGCAGCAAAGCCCCGTTGCAGGGAGATGATGTGTTGATCCCCAGAGCTGAATCAGGCTGGATCCACCGGCTAGATCCACCTACATCCTCCCACGGAGCCAGGCAGCCTTCCCTCAGGCTCAGTCCATCTGGCACAGCCAGGAACAGCAGCTGCTGTGTGGTACCT
This sequence comes from Empidonax traillii, assembly GCF_003031625.1. Classification (NCBI taxonomy): domain Eukaryota; kingdom Metazoa; phylum Chordata; class Aves; order Passeriformes; family Tyrannidae; genus Empidonax; species Empidonax traillii. The sequence continues at coordinate 383,296 of NW_020955758.1, read as the reverse complement.
GGTCCCAGGCCCTTCCCAGGTGGAGGGGGCTGTCGCAGAGGACCCCTTGGTTTGGTTTGTTATAAAGGCACCTTTATTTCTGCCTCTTCCTCTAGGATGGGGAAAGCCATGCCACCAAGGCAGGTTCTGGATGCAACTGGATACGGCCCTGAGCCTTCGTGTCTGCCAGTGGTGCAAGGGCAGAGGTGGAAACAGCTGCTACTTCATGCAGATCACCTTCATTTTCAGGCTAGGGTACATTTTTAGCAAATAAACAGCTTTTAAGGGAAGTTTTCTTGCCACATGGATTAAATGGGATGATTTTATGGGAATCAGTTAAATATTATAACCTCTGGCAGGGACAGCCATGTGGCCACCACTGCAGAGCAGGCAGAGTGCTCCCATGGGATGAGCAAATGTACAGGAACACTTCCAGTCCCAAATCCTGGGTGGGACATGGCAGCTCTCCTGCGTGGGGATCTTCCTGGCTCCCAGGCAGGCAGTCCTCCTGCTCCCTGTTCAGCCAGTTACTCATTAACTCGCTTTACAGCCCAGGCAAACAGCAACAGCACAACCTGTGCTGCACCCAACTCGTGGGGCTGTCCCCCATCCCCGAGACTGCCCCCTGCCCCAACTCACTCCAGCCTCCACACAGCCACAGCTGCTGCCAAGCTCCTCTGTGTCCCCCATGCCCAAACCCACCCCCTCACCTTTGCCTCTGGTGGGCACAGCCTGGAGCAGGGTTTGGGAAGGGAGTGGGAGTGCCTGTGGTCCAGGAGAGCTTGAGGATGTTCACACCCCTCCCAGCCTTTTCTGCCGGGGCCAAGCCAAGAGGATGGAGCCCCCTCTGTGCCCCCATGGGCTCACTGCCCATGGAGCCAGTGCTGCAGGCAGAGGGGAGGGCAGGGGGGCCAGGGGAAGCCGGGCAGCGATGGCTGAAGGGTCTTTGCCTGTGGAGTGAGTGGCAGGGCTTGGTCCAGGAGACACGAGGCTGCTCCAGCGGAGGCTTTTCGGGGAAGATCTGCAACCTGGGATACCTGGGGCTGGTGGGGAGCCGGCTGTGCTGTGGGTTGTGGGGCAGTGGGCAGGATGGAATCTGGTAGGGAATGTCTGGGATGTCTGGGAATTGGCGTCCAGATTAGTCCCACCCCTCTGGGATCTCCTCCACAGCTGGCAGGCCCTGAGTTCATGGTCACGATGCAGGAGGGGAGCTGGGAAGCTGGAGGCAGCTGCTCCTTACTGAGTCAGTCCTGGAGCTGCAGGCAGGACACGGCAGGGAGAGGCTTGGGGTCTCTGCCAGGGAAACAGCGACCCTTGCCGAGGTGGAGCAGGACCCTCCTCTTCACGTCTGCAGCCAGGTGGGAGAGCTGGAGCCTCACATCTCTCTGCCAGCAGGAATAGAGCAGCGGGTTCAGGAGGGAGTTCCCCAGCCCCAGCAGCCAGAGGAAGTTCTCGATGACTTTGTAGGGGAAGCACTGGGTGCAGAACATCAGCACGATGCTGGCGATGAAGAAGGGCAGCCAGGAGAGGGTGAAGCAGCCGATGAGCGTGGCGACCGTGCGCATGGCCTTCATGTCGCTGATGGTGCGGGGTGGGGGGCAGCCCCCCGCCAGCCCGGCCTGCTCCACCTCCTGGATGTGCTGCACATGCACCAAGGCGATCTTCAGCATGTCACAGTAGAAGTAGAGGAAGAGGAAGAGCGCGGGGAAGAAGCCCATAGTGAACAGGGTGAGCAGGTAGGCAGGGTGGAAGATGTGGAAGAAGGAGCACTTCCCACGGTTGGAGAACTTCTGGAGGTATGGGAGGAAGACCGGGAGGAAGCCAGCGGTGGCAGCAACCAGCCAGAGCCCCACCAAGCATATCCCAATCCTTAGGCCTGTCACCAGCTGGAAATAGTGGAAAGGCTTCCGGATCGCCAGGTGCCTGTCGCACGCAACCAGGATCAGGGACAAGATGGAGGCAGCAGAAGAGGAGATCACAAAAGCCATTCTGAGGGTGCAGAAGTTCTGGGAAGGGTAAAAGGGCTGGGAAATCTCGTCTATGGCCAGACCCATGACTGTGAAGCCAACCATGGTGTCCGCGATGGCGAGATTGAGGACGAAACAGAGCCCCTTGGAGCTGCTCTTCTGGATGAGGAAGAGGAGGACGACGGCCACCAGCACATTGGCAGCGATGATGAGTGAGGCCAGCAGGGCGAGGATGGCTCCCACTGCCCAGCTGCCCATGGCTGTCCCCTGCAGGGCACAGCACAAGGATGGCACGACCCCAACACGATTCTCAGGCACCCCTCACCTGGGGCCTCTCAGCAGGTGCAGGCCGGTGGTAGGTGCAGCCCCTCACTCTCTGGGGAGCAGTGGGATCCTGGGGAGCAGTGGGATCCTGGGGAGCAGTGGGATCCTGGGGAGCAGCGGTGTCTCTCAGGGAAGCGGAGCTCTGCCAATGCCTGCCTGTGGAAGGGACCGCTGGACTCGCAGCACCCGCTGTGCCCACTGAGGTCCCTCCCCTCCAGCCACGTTTCCAGACAACCCTGGAGCAGAGGGGAGAGCAGTGAGCACCTGGGCAGGAAGCTGCCACGGTGGCACATGGGGCGGTGGCTGTCCCCCACTGGGGACCAGGGGATCGAGCAGAGCAGTGCCTGCCCAGACATGGGAACTGGGAATGGAGACAATCACAGAGAGTTCCCAAAGCCTGACACAGCCTGTGGGGCTCCTGGGGGTCACTGCCAAACCCAGGGAAGCCTCTTCCTGCAGGGATCAAGGGAATACCACCAACTCCTTGCCAGAGCAGCAGCTGTGAAGGCGACCTAGTTACGGTGAGGAAAAGCACTGAGAAGGGATGTCTGCTCAAATACAGATGGAGAAACATCTGCCAGTCTGGGAACCCAGCAGGCACAGCTGGGAGTCTGCAAGACAGAAACCTTGGCAAGCACAGCAGGGAGCCCAGGGCATCCTCGGAGGCCCCAAAACCCAGCTGCTCCAAGAGCTGGTGTCCTCTGTGCACTCATGGATCCATGCAGAAGTAACTGGCTGTTGTCCAAAAGGAGCCCCTCTCTCTCCAAGAGCTCCCCCTACACAGTCCTTCAGAACCCCTGGGAACTCCAGGCTGGTCCCAGGCTCCACATGGATCATATCCAAAGAGAGACTTTGTCCTTCGTCAACAGACCTCGCTCCTGGAAGAGTTTAATGAACTGTGCCATGATACTTCAAATGCAATTTATGTATGTGATAAAAAATATAAATAATACTAAAATATACTAATTCTGTAGACACACAATTGCTTTACTAATCACCAGTGTATTTACCTCACTAATAGGAACTTGTAACAAAGAAATTCATGGAAGCAAAGCCGCCACATCCTTGTCTTACAGAATCCCACAACATCCACCCATCACGTCCCCTACACCCCCTGGAGTGGGTTGACTCTCACAGGCTGTGACAGTGACTGCTCCATCCCTTATACAAAGTGCCACAAGCCCTCTCCTGCCTCATGAGCCGGAAAAATCTGAGCTGCCAGGAAACGAGGCAGGTCCGAGCTTTCCTCTGTCAAACAGTAACCCAGGGAGAGGCTGAACAGGACATGGGCACTGTGGTGGGGAGGGAAGGTGCAGCAGATACAGGAATGATGGGCACTGGCTGGAGCTCTGGAGCAGGCAGGCCTCCCAGGAATACTCTGGGTCTGCACTGCAGGTGGCCATGGGAAGGGTTCCGGTGACCTTAAACCCCTTCTTCTTTTGTTGGCCCAGGGAGACATCTGGGGAGTCTTTCCCCTGATGCTGGAGAGGGTTCAAACCCCATGGCACGATATCAAGGTGAAGGGAGGATTTTCAGGGCAGTGTGGAGAAAGAGCCAGCGCCTCCCTGTCCTGGTTCACTGACTATTTTATCTTTACTGTGGCAGGACCGCACATATTTCTACCTTAAACACTTGGGGAGGGCTGTGACTTGTTCCCAGGGCACCTCGAACCCCTTCTGTGTCAGAGTTCAACCCCGGGGACCTTCCTGTGGGTGCAGGAGAGCAGGTACAGACCACTAAGGTGTGCTCTCACACATCACCTGGCACAGCACGGACAAGGTCAGACAGAGAGACACGTCAGCCTGAGCACAAATGACAACACGTTTCAGGAGCGCTTCTAGGAAGGAGTTCCTGGGGGAATGAGGTCCCAGAGCAGAAGGAGCACCTCCAAAGCCATCCATGGGAGCTGGTCCAACAGGAGGAAGAAAAGGGGACAGAACAGCCTCTCACCAAGCACCTTACAGCTGAGAAATGCAGCAAAGTGGCTGTGGGGACACTTGTCTAGCATTGGTCCCTGTACCAGCCTGAGGAACAGCAGGGAACTGTCAGAGGATTAGCCCTAAAACAACTGGATCTGCACAGAAATGGCTCCAGTACTGGAGAAACCCAAAAGATCATGAACCGCAGCTAAAACACACCTCAGACTTGTGTTCACCCACCACATATGGTGGATTATTTATTTAATAAATAAAGGACTTATTTACTTCGTCATGTTTGGAAACCCTCAGCCAGGTGAGGCACAGGAACCTTGTTCACCCCCAGTCCATCACTGCCCATTCCTGGGAGATTGTATGGACAGTTTAATTCTGACAACAACCCTCTGGCCTGCTGAGCTGGGCCCTACACTAAAAGACCTGTTCAAGGCAGGGTTTAAGTCCAAAAGCTCAGCACCTTCACTACACCTGCAGCTGCAAAGGCATATTTGCCTTTGCAAAACCAATTCCCTCTAATTTTTCCCAGCTGGATTTGTCTGAACATTCCTTGTGTGATCTGCACAGAAACTCTGCTCACAGCAGGCCCAGCCAGGACACGGTGCTGTCACAAGGGACCTTCATCCAAACTAAAGACACTCCACAAACAGGAAAGTGAGCAGGAACATAAGAGCCGTTTGCTTTCATAGCCATAAACACTAAAAAAATAACCAAAAAAACCAGAAGAGGATGAGCAAAATACCCTGCTGGATATTCTGCTCAGCACCAGCCGTGTCACAGCCACCATTTTCAAGTGCTGAGTTCACCTTTAAACCACATTACCTGTGGTTACATCACTGACAAATGATCTAAGCAAAAATAACATAAGCATTGAGCAGTAAGCTAAGAGACCAATTTTGGCAAAACTGTCCTGAGAAGGCAACAGCATCACTTTCTGACACGAACAAACTTGGGTTTAGAAACTCCTCTGTTGTAATGAATCCCACAGATTGCTCTTATACAAATATATGGAGAAAAAAGGTATATATGGTGTGGTGAATAACAGCAAGGGCAGACATCCCTGCAGTAAATCAGACCCAAACTCGAGCCATCTGGTCAATAAATAATTTAATGGAGTTACAGTTCTGCAATAAACATGACAATGGCACCTTCCAGGGCCCCAGCCCCACCCCACGGGCACGGGAGGACACCCACACTGCCAACCCACGAGCCACAGTGTCCTGAAGGCCACTGGAATGCACAGATCTTCACAGAAGATATTCCTGCAGGCCCAGGCACACGTACACCTCCCGGTGGGAAACATGCAGCTCCTGCCGCGGGCTCCCGGCTATCCCAGCCAGCTCGTGCTCCAGGGACCATGCATTTGAGGGGGGGAGCCCAGCCCACAGGTACCAAACACCACGACATGGGGACGGTGGGATGAGGAGGGAGGTGGCAGCACAGCTCTGCTGCCGGCCCCGAGGGTGACTCTGGTGAGATGAAGGCAGCTGTCAGAACGGGAGGCGCTTCAACTGCTCGTATGTGATAAAAAACTGAAGGGAACGTCAAGGAATTGGGACAGAGACGTGAGGCAGAAGCCTTGGCAGGGTGGGCAGAGCATCAGCACAGCTGGTGGAGACCCACATGGGGAGCTCCTAGCCCAGGCAGCACAAACTGATGTGCACAGGTAGAACACAGCTGGGGGGCAGGGGGTGCAAGGACAGGAGAGAGACTGACCCAGAGCAAACCGGCCCAGCCCTGCCCAGACCAGAGAGGAAGAGGTGGCTCCAAGCCCAGACTGGGAGCTCTCTACAGTAAATTCCCCACCCAGTTTCAGAGGCAGAAGGGTCTGGGTGAGCATACGGGCACTGCTGGTCCTGCACAGTGGATCAGCACCTCCCTCAGCACCAGAATGCTCCCCAGGATTCCCTCCTGAACAGGAGCAGATCCAGGAACTGCAGCACCTCCCACAGCCCAGGCCACAGGGAAGGTCTCAGTCAAGTCCTCAAAGCACTGGCTCTACAGAAACCACCAGAGGTGCCCACCAGGGTCACCAGTGGGGTATCAGCCCTGCTCTGCCCTTCCCAGCTCGGTTCTCCCCTTGTCCCCCATCCACCTCCCAGCAGTGCACAGAAGGATACAATGATGTTCCAGGGACCCAGCCGAAGCCAGTTGGGCCAAAAGCCTTTGTAGAGTGCAAAGAAGCCCTCACTCTTCCATGTCTGGGAGGAGAAGAGACAGGTAGATTAGGAGACACGCCAGGCCCACACTCTGCCCACGTCCCCAGTGCCCCGTGTGACACAATGACTCTCCCCAGCAGCTGCAGGGAGCAGACAGGCCCATGCAGGTGTACTTGCAGTCTCTGAACCTAATTAACTGCATCACAGCCTAAATTTTGTCCCAGAAAGCTGGGAGGATGCTCAGGCTGGCAGTGACAACCTCAGGAAGTGACTCTGGGCCCTTCCCTGTCTGTGTGACACACTTGCTGAGGACATGTTCTGTGGCTGCAGGATCTCACTGTTCCCATCAGCGTGGTGCTAGGACTCAGCCAGCCTCCCAGGACAGGGATGTGCCCACCTCTATCCCCCTTACCTTCACGAGGCCATCCAGAGTGCCCTTGTAGAGCTCCGTGCTGCCCACGATCGCCCGCTGGTTCATCATCCGTGTCCGCACCACGTCCACGGGGTTGGAGGCGATGGCCCCCGCCAGCCCACATGTGAAGCTGGAACTACACCCCCCAAATCAGGACAGGGACAGCCCTGAACACGGCCACTCCCGCTCAGGCAGGGCACAAAGAACCTCCCACTGGATTTTATGAAAGGCATCTAGCAGTAAACAGGAGCTGCACCGCGTGCTCCCACCTGGAAAAGGGGCAGCGGCAGGACCTGGAACACCACAGGACCCCAGAGAGCTCTGGGGAAGGAAATGCTCAGCTCAGCTAATTCCAGACCCTCGTCTGAGCCTGCAGCTGGTTCCACAGAGATGCCTGCAGCCCTGAAAAGGTCCCAGGTGCTGCCCAGGTGACACAGACCTGAAGGCAGCCCCTGGGAGCTCACATCCTTCCCATTAGAGCAAACACTTCTCTGGGAAGGGGGAAGAGCAAAGGTAGCAGGAGGGATCACTGAGCTGCCGGTTTTCCCCTCTCCATGTAGGGTCTAGTGCTCCTTTCACCCACAGCAGGCAAAACCAATTGCTTCAGGAAGCCCTGAAGCACCTCCAGCTGAAGAACAGGGAAATGAAGTGAAAAAGGACTTTAGTGATCTCTGCCCAGCTCTGCTCAGGTTACTCAGGGCCCTGTCAGCTTCGTGTTTGTTCATCTCTCAAAGCTCTCACAGCACTGGCTGCAAGTTGATAGGGTCTGATCAGCTGAGGACCAGGGACTGGAGCAGCTTTCAAGGGATTGTTACAGGTACCAGGCACCAGCTTGGTTCATATCAGGGCACAGACATGGGGCAACAGCGTTTCTGGCCATCAGCCAGCTGAAAAGTGGCATTTTTCACGTCATCAAAGGATTTCTGCCAGGTCCTTCCCCAGGGAGGTCTGTCTGGGGATGTGGGGGTAGTTTAGTGGTGGCCTTGGCAGTGCTGGAGGGAACAAGTGGTCTTTGAGGTCTTACCCAACCCTAATGATTCTGCACTTGCTGCCCACTCTGAGCTGCTCCAGCCAACAGAGCAGATCCCTCAGAAGCACCGAGCCTGTTCCCTGCAGCCCCAGAGCGCTCGCTCCACCAGCAAATCCCTCCGGGTCCCACCTGGCTCCTCTGCTCCACACACCCCTCCAGGCCTGCAGAGAGCAGCAGATACTCACACGAAGTGGGCGAAGATGGTGTCCCCCATGAGGCCTGACAGGATCAAATGCTTCTTGGTGATGTCGTAGACCGGCAGCTCCACCCCCACCACGATGGCAGCTCGCTGGGCCGTGGGGACAACACCCTGTGGGGCAGGGACACCCTCACAAGCCGCTCGAGGGGCCTGCACCCAGTGGCACATCCCACAGCTCCCTCTCAGGGCCTTTTCCTGACAGTCTTCCCCGTGTCCTCCCTGCAGCTTTTCAGGCAGACCAACTCTGCTCTAAAGCCCAGGAGGATCCCTCCACCCAGGCAGTGTGATTCCAGAATAATTAACTGCACGCTGCTTCCGTCCTGCCAGCACACCAGGCTGTCACCTCCTCACCTTCCCCACCGATTTCAACACCAGGAAAGATTCTGCCCCACAAGAGAGGTGGTTTAAGGAGCAGGAAGGGGTTCCAGGTGCTCCCTGCTAAGAGAGCACCCGCTTCCATAAGGTTTTTGTTAGTTCTGCTGCCGGTGGGGGATTCTGAGAGCTGGTGCTCACCCTCCAGAGGCCTCGGGTACCTTCCTGCTGGTAGATGTCAATGAAGCTGCCGATCATCCCGCCCTGGAACAAGCTGCCCTGAGCCTGCATTCGGATCTGGAAGGAAGAGGAGAGTCATCAGGTAGACACCAGCACATGTCCTGACATCAGCACCTGCCCCAGAGGGCAGGGACACCAGGGACACCAGCACCATGGAACTCCTGGGAGCAGGAACACAGAGCAGCTCAGAGCAGACACTGCTCTCCACGTCTCTCTCCCTGCAAACCATATGGCCAAAGATAGCAGCAGGCAAGGAGCAGTGAGAGCAGCAGGGTGGGAGCACAGAGACATGAGGGATGAGGCCTTCCTGCTCTGGAAGCAGCCCAAGAAAGTGGATCTACACAGGGAGAAGCATAGGGAAGCTCTCCAGGCTCTCTCAGCCCAGAGCAGGGCTACCCTGACTCCAGGGCACCAGGAAGTCCCCACTGGGCTCTGCTCACTCCACGCACCAGGCAGTGCCAGCACAGTGACCAAGGAGAGAGCAGCAGGGCAGGTGTGAGGAACTGGCTGCCACCTGCTCACCTTGCCCAGGCCGGATAATGCAGCCTCCATCCTTCACCACAACAAATTTCATGACCTTTGTTGCCCAGGGAAGCTGCGACTGCCTCACCCCTGGAAGTGTCCAAGGCCAGGCTGGACAGGGCTTGGAGCAACCTGGGACAGTGGAAGGTGCCCCTGCCCATGTCAAAGAAGTGAGACAAGATGAGCTTTAAGGTCCCTTCCAGCCCAAACCCTTCTGGGATTCTGTGATCTTTAAGAGCTGTGTTTTTTGCTGTTAATTGCTCTGGGCTTCGGTCTCCATTTATTAGAAAAGCCCAAATTAGCAGAACTGGTGGCTCAGGGAGCACTGAGCTGCACCTCCCACAGGTCCCCCAGCCAGCCAAGTGCTGGCCAAGAGCTGCCCTTACCTTCAGCACATCTGTGGGATTGGCCAGCGCAGAGGAGATGACCCCCGAGACCACCCCACAGATCACATTGATGAGCAACGTTTCATCTGCAAGCAAGGAAAGAAGGTCAGACCCTACAGACCCCACGGGAGGGGGCACAGGTGGGATGGAACAAGGGCTGGAAAGAGCAGAGCAGCTCAGTTCTCAAATCTGACAGTGAAGCTGCAGGAGCAGGGGCTGGGCAGGTGCCACAGGTCGTGGCAGGTCTGTCCCCACACCTGCCAGGGACAGGAGGTGGCAGCTGGGACACTCAGCAATGCATTCTCTCAGAGGGGCAGGTCTGATTGATGAGAAGGAAAATCAAGGGGCACATGAAAATTATGAACAATTATCTGACATTCCAGTGTCCAGTGATGGATTTCTCATGATAGGGACAAGCCAGGACAGAGAGAGACAACCCAGCACTTCTCAAGGCCACCTGATACCAAATGGTTTTGGCTCCAGTGAGACCACACAGCCACCCAGAGCCAGCTGAGGACTGGGACCACGCGGGGAGTTAGATGGGATTAGTTCCAGGGAATAACCTGAGACTTCCAGGCCCAGTATTAGGGTGATGGTTACGTTGGGAAAAGGCACAGCACTTTGCTGGTACTGACCACGGCACTTCCCAGAGGAGACCAGGCCACTGGCTGCCCCAGGCCTGTAGGGAGACAAACATTCAGGCACGGAGCTCACAGCTGGAAAGGCTGGAACAGCGAGGAGGGGCCTGTGTACACGGACAGAATCAGGCAGGGAGAGGCGTTACTGGAGCAGGGAGGGACGTTACTGGGGACAGAGCAACCCCGGAAAGGAGCTCTAGTGAACCACAGCATCTCCTGAGTTGGATGATCCACAAGGATCATCGACTCCAACTCCTCGCCCTGCCCAGGACACCCCAACACTTGTCCAAACCCTCCTGGAGCTCTGGCAGCCTTGGGGCTGTGCCCACTGCCCTGGGGAGCCTGTTCAGTGCCAACCACCCTCTGGGGGAAGAACTTTTCCTGATATCCCACCTAAACCTCCTCTGACACAGTTCCATGCCATTAGTGTGCTGCATCTCGCCCGCCCACCCTGCTTTCCCAGGTTGGAATAGTTACAACATTCCCTCATGTCAACCCAGGGATGAAAACCACCCCTGCAGATCTCAGTGCTCCCTCAGGGAGCATCCACCAGACTCCTGCTGCTCCACTGCCCAAGGAGGAGCTGCAGAGGCCTCCTGAGCAGAGGGCACAGGTCAAGGGCACTGGTGGCATCTCACCTTTACAGTCAGGGCCAAAGCTACAGAGTTGAGTCCCACAGTTCCAATCCACAGGTTGCTCAGAGAAGCTGTGGCTGCCCCATGCCTGAAAGCGTTCAAGGTCAGGCTGGACGAGGCTTGAAGCAACCTGGGATAGTGGACGGTGTCCCTACCCACAGCAGGAGGGTGGAACTGGGTGATTTTTTTTTTGGCTACAAAGGTGCAAAGCAGAGATAAAGGCTCAACAGAATGAGAGGACTCCCCCCAAGCTGTGCCAGGGGAGGTTCATGTTTGACATCAGGAAGAATTTCTTCATGGAAAGGGCTGTCAGGCACTGGAAGGGGCTGCCCAGGGAGGTGGTGGAGTCCCCATTCCCGAAGGTGTCCAGGGAAGGACTGGACATGGCACTCAGTGCTCTGGGCTGGGGACAAGGTGGGAATCAGGTGGGATTGGATAGCCTTGAAGCTCTTTTCCAACCTAAATGATTCTGGGACTCTCCTATGATTCCATGGCCTGGCTGGAGGGAGGTATTTGGGTAGGGATCAAGGGTTCCCATTGGGATTGAAACTGATCCTTGCTACCACTGACAAAACCACAGCACCCAGTAAGAGAGCTCCATTCCTGTGGAGGGGAATCTCAGGGTGGGAAGGACAGAGCAGGGAATGAGCAGAACACACAACAAACAGAGTGTGGGATCAGTGGGAGGTGCCCCTGCTGCCCCGTTCCCTGACACTGACCTTCCATGCGGTCCACGAAGAGCCGCTTCAGGCTCTGGTAGATCCCGATCTTGATGGTGCCATAGGATGCCTGTCTCAGCAGTGCTGGGGCGATCCTGAGGGGGAACGATCCCTGAGCATCCCTGAGGGCCAGCACAGGCCCCTTCCCACCAGTCCCCAAAATGCCAGGGGCCAGGCATGTCCCTGCCACCACTCCGGTGCCTGGGATGACTCTGGGATTGCCCCCACACACCCTCCAGTGCTGGGGGCGGGCATCCACACAGCCCTGGCCTTGCTCCTCATCTCGGGAAAACAGGGAATCTCCACTGCCCCGGCCCCAGGGCTTAGGGCTGGGTGGGATCCTGGGGGTCACAGAGGCATGCAGGGAGGAGGGGTGGGCTGGGCTGGGCAAAGCGGAGAGGGGAACTGGGTCGGGGTGGATGCCAGGACAGAAGGTGGAAGAGGGAGCCTGGGGTGGGGAGGGGGTGCCAGGACAGAAGCAGGGGCCAGGGTGGGCGGAGGGGAAGGGCCTGGGTGGGTGGGGGGGACCCGGAGAGGACCTCGGGCAGGCAGAGAGGGATGCCAGGGTGGAGGAGGGAAACTGGGATGGGCTGGGAGTGTGGGCAGGATGGGGGGGGGAATGCTGTGACCGAAAGGGGTTCCAGGACAGGCGCTGAGAGATGGTGGGAGGGAGGACCCGCGGTGGGCAGTGGGGAAGCCCGGGGTGCGTGGAAGGAAATGCCGGGCCGGGTGGAGGACCCGTGGCAGATGGGGGCGCCGGTGCGGATGCGGGGGGGGCGAGGGGAGGGTCCTGTGGTGGATCGGGGAGCCCTGGGTGGATGAGGGGTCCTGGTCCCGGTAGGGGAGTCCCGGTGTGGATGGGGGGTCCCGTGCCGAATGGATGCGGGAGAGCAGGGTGGATGGGAAGGACCCGTGGCTTATGGGGGTCTCGGGATGGATGGGGCCCGGTGCCGATGGGATGGATCCCTGTCCCGATGAGGTCCCGGCGCCGATGGGTCCCGGTGCTCACCCCGAGTACAGGGCCCGTCCTCCCTCCTCGCGGCAGATGCGGAAGAGCGCGTGGAACATGCCCCGGTACCGCACCTCGCGGAACCGCGCGTCGGTGCTCTGCCCCTGCACCTGCAGCCGCGTCTTGGTGAGGTCCACGGGGAACGTGCCTGCGGGGACAGCGGGGACAGCGGCGTCAGCGCCCGCCGGGACCGGCCCCGCTGCCGCCGCCGCCCCGCCGGCCCCGCCGCCTCACCGAACTCGGCCACGATGGAGGCGAGCCCGCCATACACGAATGGTTTCCAGTTGAGCGCGGACATGGCATGGCGGGCGGGCACCGCCGCCACCGGGACTGGGACCGGGACCGGAACCGGAACAGCCGCCGGAACGGGCACCGGCACCGTCGCGCCCCCCGACGGCCCCCGGCGGCACCGCACAGGGACCGGGCACCGCCCCCGGCAGCGCGGGCAGGGCGGGGCGGGGCGGAGCGGAGCCCCCCCGGGTACCGGGAACAGGACGGGGCTGAGCCCCCCGGGGTACCGGGAACAGGACGGTCACAGCCCCCTGTGCCCCAGGGCATACTGAGAGCAGGACGGGGCTGAGCCCCTCCACATACGGGCAGCAGAACACTCACAGCCCCATCCAGGACACCGGGAGCAGGATGGCTGAGCCCCCTGCTCGGCACACTGGGAATTCCCTGGGTCTGCCCCAACCCCAGTCCCTATATCAGGTGCCTCCGGGCTCGGTCCCAATTGCTCCATGGGGAAAATGCTCCCTCTGCGCCCCATGCTTGGAACTGCTGTGGACTCTGTCTGGAAGGATTAGTCGTTGTAGGAGTCAGATCTACCTCAAACCATCCCAAACCCCATGCCTCCCATCACCACTGTTCACCACCCCTCAACTCTACATCCATTGTTCCCAATTTTCCAGCCAAATCAGCCCAAAATCAGCATCAGGAACAGGAAGGCTGCTCCCAGGACCAGCTTCTGACAAATAGGAATTTTTATTAAGAGACCTATAAACACACCCACAGCGAATGGCCCTGACACAGCGGTGCATCCCTGTGGATCCACCACGGATCCACCGCAGAACCAGGAGATGCCAGGTGGGCACAGGACCCAAACCCAGCAGGCAAGGCCAGACTGGACACCCACCAGCCTCTTCCCGCACTGCAAGAGGGGGACACCCCCCAGGACTGACAGATCTGGGGGTTTTGGGCAGGGGAGCATACTGCTGATCCCAGTCCCCAGCTCCTGCCACCATCCACGGCCGGCGCTGAAGGCCAACAGGGAGAGCCCTGGCCCAGGGCAGGATGACATCCAAAGGGAAGCTCCAACGAGGCAAACAGTCCAGCTGCAGTGCCCTGGGAGCTTGAAGCAGGTGTTTGGGCAGTCTCGGGGCCTCCCTGGCCCTGGAATGCTCTCCCAGGGCTCAGTGCCGGCCAGAGTCTCTGCCAGAGCTCCGCTCCTTGTGCCTGGAATGGGACTCCCGGGACCTGCCGCCTCTGGGGGACACGTCTCGCCGGCTGCCGTGGCCATCGCCCCTCCTGCCAGCCTCCTCCCTCTTGTCCCGCTCCTCCCAGGAGCTGCTCTGTCCCCTCTGCTCCTGACCGCTCTTGTCCCCCTTCCTCTCCGAGGGCCGCTGGTGCCGCCGCTGTTCTTCATCCCGCTGTGTCCTGCTCCCTGCGTTCCTGTCGGAGCTCCCGCTGGCGTAGCGCTCGTACCCGGGGTCCTCCTTCTCCTTCTTGATCTTGATCCTGGGATGCAGTTCCTCCACGCCCGCCCGCTTCCCGGCCTGCTGGCCTGGCTTGGGCTGCTCCGCCCTGCCCCGCGGCTTCTCTGGAACACGGGGTCACGACTGGGGATGGACCCAGTTCCAGGAGCGCCCCCCAGCCCCCAGGCTCTGCCCCATTTCATGGCACTGCCCCAGCACCCCTCCTACCGTGAGTTCTTCCCCTATATCCCCAATATCCCAGCCTGCTTCCCCCTCAGGGAGATTCCACTCCACTTCCAACCATGACACCCTTCCTCCAGCTGCGGCCATCCTGCTTCCCTCTTTACCACTCTTTCCAGCAAGGCTGGGCACTTCTACTCACTCCCTTCACTCAGTAACATCGTGATCCATTCTGCGGAATTTTCCAGTTCAGACAAAACGACTCTTTTCCCTCTTTGCTCTCTCTCTCTCCTCCCTCATTTTCCAGCATCTCCTCGGCACCCTGGAGCAACACCTTGTCCCCACCCTCATGTCGTGCCCATTTTCCTCCCTCCAACCCTTCTCTCCACCCAGCCTCCAGCCCTTAATCCCACCTGGGATCCAGCCTGCCAGGAACACTCACCTTTCTGCTTTTTCACAGGCACATCCTCCTCCTCCTCCGACGGAGAGTCGGACGAGGAGCGAGGCGGCGTTTTGACCCCGCAGCCCTTGGCGTGGAGAGCTCTGGTCACCTCATCCCAGTCCTCCGACTCCTTGGGAGGCCGGTAGTTGGCCACGTGGTCCACGCGGATGGTCCGTCCCTTGATCTGGAAGGGCCGGGCTCTCAGACCGCGGGCAGGTCCCGGGACAGCAGCGGGGGAGCCGCGGTAGCAACACCCGAGCCCCACTCACCTTGATCCCATTGAAGTTGTCCACAGCCAGGATGGTGCTCCTCTGGTCCTCATAGCACAGGAAGCAGAACCCTTTGGACTTCCCGGTCTTCTTGTCCCGCACGAGGTTGATGTTGACGACCTCGCCGTACCTGAGACACAGCGTTATCACCCTCCGGCAGCGCCCGAGCGGGCGGCGGGGCCGGGGCTGCGGCACTTACTGCGAGAACACGCAGATGACATCGCCCTCCGTCAGCTCGTAGTGCAGCCCGCCTGCGGGGAGAGGGGTGGAACGTGTCACCGGCACCTAACGGGCCCGGCCCGGCCCGGCCCCGCCACCCCCCGGCTCGACCCCGCCGCCCCCCGGCCCGGCCCGCACCCACAAAGATCCAGGCGCTGTCCTTGTACTCCGCGTGCCACGACACTGCCTCTTGGACGCCCAGCTCCGCCTCCCGCGCGTTCAGCTCGTTGATCAGCTTCACCTTTGTCAGGGGGCTGCGGGCGAGGCACGGTCAGTGCCGGGACCGGCGGGACCAAACCTTCCCCCATTCCTCCCTCCCGCTCCCCTCACACTTACTTCATGGCGGCAGCGGCGCGCACTGCGCCTGCGCGCGGCACCGCGCCTGTGCGATGCCCTCTCAGCCGAACGGGCCCGGCCGAGAGTAGCCGAGCGGAGCCGATTGTGGCCGAACTAGGCCGAGCGCGGCCCAGCCGGGCCGATTGCAACCGAATGGGGCCGATTACAGCCGAGCGCTACCCGCCGAATCGGGCCGAGTGTGGCCGAACTTGGCCGAACCAGACCGATTGTAGCCGAGCCGGGCTGGTTTTACCCGGGGCCGAATGGAGCCGATTACAGCCGAGCGTTACCCGCGGACCGAGCCGAGCGTGGCCGAGCCGGGCCGAGCGCGGCCGAGGCGCAAAGCAGGAGTCGGAGCGAAGGGGGCTCAGAGCCTTTATTGGGGTCCGGGCCGGGTCCCGCTCAGCACGGGCAGGAGCCTTTCCCGCTGGCCTCGTCCGGCCGGCGGGACTGCGGCTGGGGCTGCCCCGGCCAGCCCTCGGCGTCCCGGCAGGGCAGCGAGCGCTGCGCCTTCAGCCGGCAGGCCAGGCACATGAAAATGGCGTCCACGTTCTGGCTCTCCTGCGGGTCCTTGGCCGAGGTCTCAAACAAAAGCATGTTGTGAGCGTCGGCGAACTTGAGGGCCAGGCTGGACGGCACCTGGATCAGGTCCTTCAAGTCACACTTGTTCCCCACGAGCACCCTGGGGACGAGCGGGGGCACCGCATGCCCGTTGCACTCCTCGATCCACGTCTTGAGGTTGGTGAAGGAGCTCATCTTCGTCACGTCGTACACGAAGACCACGGCGTGCACGTTGCGGTAGTAGTGCTCCACCATGCTCTTCCGGAACCTCTCCTGGCCGGCAGTGTCCCACACCTGCACCTGGGAAGCGAAGCAGACGAGAGGAGAGGCTACAGGAGTGTGCCCCTGGCAGGGCCCCCTGTGGGGGTTCCAGGGGGCTTCCCGCTGTCCAGCTTTCAGAGAGTCATGGAATGGCTTTGGGGCTGGAAGGGACCTTAGAGATCATCCAGTTCCAACCCCCTGACATGGGCAGGGATACCTTCCACTAGACCAGGTTGCTCCAAGCCTCATCCAGCCTGGCCCTGAACACTTCCAGGGATGGGGTGTCCAGAGCTTCTCTGGGCAACCTGTGCCAGGGCCCCACCATCCCCAGTTTCTTCCCAACATCCCATCTAAATCTGCCCTCCTTCAGATTAAGGCCGTTCCTCCTTGTTCTGTCTCTCCAGGCCCTTGTCCAAAGTCTCTCTACAGCTCGCTTGGAGCCCCTTTAGGCACTGGAAAGGGTTCTGAGGTCTCCCTGAGGCCTGCCTGTCTCAAGATGAACACCCCCAGCTCTCCCAGCCTGGCTCCGGAGCAGAGGGGCTCTGGAGATGCCCTCGGAGCATCTTTGTGGCCTCCTCTGGATTCGCTCCAACAGATCCATGTCTATTTATCTACCAAATCCTACACCATGAACAAGAACCCTGATGATTTCCCAGAGGAGTCAGGACAAAGAGAAGACAAGGAGGGGGAGCCACCCTTTGTGTGGGAATGCAGCAAGAGGGAATGAAACTCTGTGGGGATGGATGAGGAGCCAACAGAGATTGTAGGGGAGGATTAAAGAGCAGAACGTCTCAGAGAACATTGTAGGGGGGCTCCACTCTAGACTATCTGGCCAGGAAGAGCAAGCAGATGAGGTGCTCTGTGGACAGAAAGGAGCAGCCTCATGTTTGCAGCCCCTGGTCCTAACTGAGAGTTTCAAACACCTCAACAGCTGCTGGAATAACAGCACAACAGGGCACAGGCAATCCAGAACATTCCTGGAGCCCTCAATGACAGCTCCATGACCCAAGTGACAGAGGAGCCGAGAAACTCCAAAGCTGGATGAGCAGTGAGGTGGACTGGGGACTGGCTGAACGTCTGGGCCTAAAAGGTGGTGTCAGTGACACCCAGTCTGGTTGAACACTGGTGACTAGCAGGGTGCCCCCAGAGGTCAGTCTGAGTTCTCCTGGTAACATCTTGAAACTTGGAACTGGCAATTTCCAACTCAATCCGAGTCACCCTGTACCTACAGAGACAGCGCCTACCCCGAGGTCTTTCAGAGTGAAAAATGCTGGCAAAGCAGGGCTGCTGCTCAGTCCTTTCTGGGCCAGAGCCTGGGCAGAGCAGGAGAAGGAGGGTCCATCTCCCACCTCTCACCTCTCCTGTTGGATGCATTATCCCAGGAAAAGGCCAGTGTGCTGCACTGCCTCCCACTCACGCCTGCTGGAGCACAAATAATATCCAAAGGTAGAAGCCCTGGCAGTGTTTTCCTGCTATTGGCCGTGACACGGGCTCCATGCCAGCCTGCACCAGACCTCACGCCAGCACGGCTCCATGGGGCTGGACAGAGCTGGGGAAGGCAGGGGGGGAATGAACACCTCTAAAGGAGAAAGGGAAAAACATTAATGGACAGTCTAGAAGCACAACTAAAGCTCTCACGCACCAACACGAATTCTGGTTTTACTGTGATTTCAACTTTTGATCACCCATCTGTCAGTACAGCAGCAATGT
This sequence comes from Empidonax traillii, assembly GCF_003031625.1. Lineage (NCBI taxonomy): Eukaryota > Metazoa > Chordata > Aves > Passeriformes > Tyrannidae > Empidonax > Empidonax traillii. The sequence goes on along the minus strand of NW_020955758.1, from coordinate 365,165 downwards.
TTGTTCTTCCAGCACCAGCCTCACACTCGGAGGCTGTGGGTGCTGATTCCTCCGAGCCTGGCCAGGTCAAGCTCCACCACAGGCTCTGCTCCTGGATGGTTTCCTACCAGCAGCAGATCTGCTCCAACACACCAGCCAGAGCTCTCCAGTTCTGGGCTGGTCCTTACAGGTCCTTACAGTTCCTTACAGGTGTATGACATGGGCCTTCATAGAGCAAATCCATCCTGTTCCAGTCCTCCTGCAATCACAGCTCCTGGTGCCAGCTGGGAGCAGATTCCAGCAGCACTCCCACAGCTGCCGAGCCTGCTGCCACTGGCCCGTGTGAGCCTTCCAGCCTCCCTCTGCCCCCCCAAAACACTCCGGTTCTGGCACACAGCTTCGTCCTCCAGCTGGTCCAGTGTCTGGAGCTGGAGCCACCCCGATGCCCTGCGGCTGTGCTGGGTGTCAGGAGGGCGGCAGTGGCTCACCCCGACCCATTGCTTCAGGCCGCTGCAGGCTCAAACCAACCCCAGAAATAGCGACAAGGCAGCAGGGATGGATGGGTCCAGAAGCATCTCTGCTGACTACAGGCATGAGAATTCTCCCCTGTCCCTGTCTCCTCCCTCCAGCTGGGATAAAAGGAAAAGCCCTCGGGAGGGCTTTGGGGTGCGAGATGCAGCCCTGGGGTAGGGGATGGGGTTAAGGCAGGGATAGGAACTGGCTGCTGTCAATGCTGGGGCTGCTCCTGGTCAGCTCGGGGCCAGCGCGGGGCCCATCGGGGACAGAGCGGAGCTGACCGAGGATGGAGCGAGGCCCACCGGAGCCGGTGTAGAACCCACCGGGGACAGAGCGGGGCCCTGCGGGACTGATGCCAGCCAGCCTGGGGCCGGTGCGGGGCCCACCTTGATGCGCTCCCCCTCGATCTCCACCGTCTTCTCGCGGAAGTCCACGCCGATGGTGGCCTCAGTCTTGCCGGGGAAGGTGCCCCCGCAGAAGCGGAAGGTCAGGCATGTCTTGCCCACGTTGGAGTCTCCGATCACGATGATTTTGAAGATGCGGGTCTGCACGTAGGGCTCCAGCGCGGGGTCGGAGCCCGGCGGCCGCCCCCCGCCGCCGCCGCCCGCCGCCATCCCTCCCGCACCGCCGCCGCCTCACCGGCTCATACGGCACCGCACGGCACCGGCACCGCCCCGCGTAGCGGCACCGGCACAACACGGCACCGCCCCGTGTAGCGGCACCGGCACCGCTCCGCCCCACGCACCGGCTACGGCACCGCCCCGCGTACCGGCACCGGCACCGCGTACGGGCACCAATACAACACGGCTCCGCCCCGCCTACCGGCACCGGCACAGCCCCGTGTAGCGGCACCGGCACTGCACGGCTCCGCCCCACGCACCGGCTACAGCACCGCACGTCCCAGCCCCGCGTACCGGCACCGGCACAACACGGCTCCACCCCGCGTACCGGCACCGGCACAGCCCCTCGCACCGCCACCGGCTCTGGGCCGGCCCTCCGCGCCAAGCCCCAGATCGGGGACCGAGTGCTTTCAGCCCCGGCATCCCCAGGGGACCGGCAGGGACCGGCGGGGCTGCAGGCAGCGGGACTGGCCCCTCCCGGCAGGGAGCCACGGACACCGAGGGATAGCGGGGCAGGAGCAGACACCGGGGCACACGAACACCCGCACGTTCCAACACGGGGTCACTGCCACCGGTGCCAGAGTGACCCTCTCCATGTCCGGCCAGGCAGCCACAGCCCGCGGCTGCCAGCATCAGAGGGACCGGGAAGGGATTATGTCCCTCCTGTCCCCAAGGAGCAGGGCAGCGAGGTGCCAGCACTGACAGCACTAGGGCACAGGGGCTGCAGCAGGAAGGATGCTCAGAGGGATGGCAAGAGTAGGGGAGCAGGTGACACTTGGCAGGGGGAGAGAACCACGGCAGGAGGGGATGAGGGGACTCGGGTCAGCTGAACCGGGACAGCATCGGGCTGTGGCACAGCGAGGGTGTGGGGACTGGCAGGGGCAGGCAGACTACAGGGGCTGCACTGCTTCTGCTCACACAGCCCAGGCAACCGCAAAAGAACTCACAACCCCACAAACCAGGCCCATGAAAGATGACTCCTGCACTGATGGGACCTGGAGGAGCTCCAGGACTGTGCAGGAAAACCTTCCTATTTTAAGGGGATAAATATTTGCCTCAGTTGCTTTTTACATCCCATGTGTCTTTGGTTCAGTTAGCGACTTGGCTACTCAGGCATTCTGAGGGTGCTGCCTGAGCTTCCTGAGCCCTCAGCCCTGCTCACACGATCTCCTGCCCAAGCATGTCTGGGCAGCCTCCAGGCTGTCACTGGGACAGCACAGCCCTGGTCGGGCCAGCTTCCCACCCCTCCACACCACCACCATGAATGGAAGGAAGGTGCTTTTAACAAAGACAGCGTTTCCCAGGAGTTCCTGAAGGTTTTTATTCACAGAAGCTGTTTGTCAGGGACTTGAGCTTCTTGCTTTCTGTTCTTCACAGTTTCCAATTTCTCCAGCCTCTGGAACAAGACGCCTGTGTCAGGTCCGAGCTGTCTCCCCTCAAAGGGACACGGCTTTCCATCATAGCGTGCCAAGAACGTCAGATCAGAGAGACCCCTCTCTCCTGGCTCAACAGCCAGCCGGGACAGCAGCTTGTCTGCCATGTGTGGGACCACAGGCTGCAGGAGTGTCCCGTAGACACGCAGACACTCCAGCGTGACGTGCAGGATGGTGTCCAGCCAGAGCCGCTCTGCACTGTCCCTTCGGTCGAGTTTCCAAGGCCTGTGTCTCTGGAAGAAGCCATTGGTCTGCCTCACGCACTGGGCAATGCATTCCAAAGCCTTGTAAATCTGGAAGCCTTCGAAATAACCAGCCACCTGTGCAGGCAGCAAGGCTACCGCTGCCACGAGCTCGTAGTCCTCAGCAGACGCCCTGCCCGTGCCTTTTGCTTCACCGGAATCCAGGACCTTTGGAAAACAGGGCTCTGAGAAGCGTGGGTAGGTGTTGCTGGGGTTGATGCTGGGGGCCGTTGAGCGATTCAGCAGCCCCCCGAGCGCATCCGCCAGCTCCGAATTCAGCAACTTCACCACCTTCTCATCATAATAGTCGCAATCCCGCTCCGGGACGCCCTGCCGCAGCAGGAAGTACCGGAACCCGTCCACGCCGTACTGCCCCACGCACGTGGCGGGGTCCACCACGTTGCCCAGGCTCTTGGACATCTTCTGCCCGCGCACGGTCCAGTGGGAGTGCACCAGGATGCGCTCGGGGGGGGCCAGCCCCGCCGCCAGCAGCAGCGCCGGCCAGTACAGCGCGTGGAACTTGAGGATGTCCTTGCCCACCACGTGGTGCGCGGCCGGCCACCACGCGCCGTGGCTCTCGGGGTACCCCACCACGCTCAGGTAGTTCACCAGGGCGTCCACCCACACGTAGATGGTCTGCGTGGGGTCGCTGGGCACGGGGATGCCCCACTGCAGCCGGCTCCGCTCGCGGGACACCGACAGGTCCGGCAAATCCTCGTCCAGCCAGCGGAGCGCGCGCTGGTAGAAAGGGTCGGGAGAAATGGCACGTGGGTTGTCCCGGAGCCACTTCTGCAAGGGATCTCGGAACGCCGAGAGCCTGAACATGTAATTCTCCTCTTTGGTCCAGTGCACCTGGGACGGGAGAAGAGGAAAGGATTACAGTCCAAACGCTCCAAGAACAGGGTGACAATTTGCATGCAGCATTCTCAGGGTGGAGTTTGTCACAAGCTCCCTAAGTGTCCTCCGGAAAGCCCCCAGTATCTTTCCATGACTAGTAGGAACCTCCTTGCCCAAGACACGGCTGAGGACCTGGGCACCTGGGATGGTTTGGCATCCTGCTTTTAAATACTCCTGTAATCCCAGGAAGAAACAAACACCTTTCTACCTGCCAGGTTGATGTGACATCAGGAGGTAATTAGGGAGCTGAGAATACACTTTCTTACTTTCTTAACAACATAGTTTTGCTATAATAGTGGAAAATCATGAAAAGACAAAATGATGTTGTAATTCCTGCCCTACTGGCACTCCTGGTGCCTTGCCTTTGCTGTTCTCCTGGGGGCTGCGTTCCTCTTTCTCCCCAGTTTATGCATTAATGCATCTCAGTCACTAACTCTGTTTGCTTACGGCACTGACAGCACTTCTCCCCCACTGTTAAATCCATTAAATGACACATTTAGCTAAACCAGTGAAAAATGGTGGGTGGACACGGTACAAGTGAGCTGTGTAAGGCACTCAGGGATCCGTGGCTGGGTCAGGAATCTCACAGGGTACAAGGAAGACCTGAGGAACATTCAAAACATTCCTTCAAAGATGAGCTGTACACCTTCCCCCCAAGGCTCCACTGGACACCAGAACCCAGACACCCACCAGAAGCCTGGGGTTTATGGCATATCCCCAGTTTATCTCAGGGGCTTTCTCAAGAGTTATTATTTGCTAATACAGCCCTTTCTGTGTGAACCAACACTCCTACGCCCCAGCCTCACACAAAGACCATAGGAGCATAACCTGTGCTGAGCTCTGAGCAGGACTATCTGCAGCTGCTGGATTAAATAATGTAACTCCTGACACCTTCTAGAAAACACAGTGGCAGAGAGACTCTGGGGCAGATACCATGGCCCTGCCATGTGTACCTGCCAGGTGGGGTTTAGCAGCTCTCCCTTGGATCCCCACTCACCACCATAACACAGAGAATCACACACTGGTTTGGGTTGGGAGGGACCTTGAAGACCACCTCATTCCACCCTCTGCCATGGGCAGGGACACCTTCCACTAGCCCAGGTAGCTCCAAGCCCCATCCAACCTGGCCTTGGACACTTCCAGGGAAGGGGCAGCCACAGCTGCTCTGGGCAACCTGTGCCAGGGGCTCCCCACCCTCACAGGGAAGAATTTCCTCCAAATACCCAATATAACCCTGCCCTCTGTCAGTGGGAAGCTATTCCCCCTCGTCCTATCACTCCAGGCCCTTGTAAATAGTCTCTCTTCATCTTTCTTGCAGACTCCCTTCAGATACTGGAAGGTTGCTATGGGTTCTCCCCAAAGCTTCTCTTCTCCAGGCTGAACAATCCCAATTCTCCCAGCCTTTCCTCACAGCAGAGCTGCTCCATCCCTCTGATCACCTTGGTGGCCTCCTCTGGCCTCTCTCCAACAGGTCCATGTCTTTCCTGTGCTGGGAACCCCAGAGCTGGAGGCAGCTCTGAAGGAGGGGGGGGGTCTTACCTGAGCGGGGCAGAGGGGCAGAATCCCCCCTCACAGTGGTGATCAGCCCAGGACACAGAATGTTTCTGGACTGACAGGTGACACTCCATTGAAATACAGGTGAGTCTCGGCCAGCGTGAATCACAAAAGGCTGCAGGAAGCATTAAACACCCCAAATTTGGCCAGAGCAGAGCGTGGTGTTACCTCGTGGCCGGTCTCCAAGGACACCTTGCAGGGGCGTCCCTGGGCATCCCTGCGCTCAGCCAGCTGGCTCTCGGGCAGGAAGCTTTCCTCGGGAGTGCAGTACCAGCCCTCGTAGGAGCCCTTGTAGAGCGCCCCGCAGTCACGGAGGGCGCCCCAGAAGTGCCGCACGGCGCGCTGGTGCCGGGGCTCGCTGGTGCGTATGAAATCGGTGAAGGCGACGCCGGCCTGGGCCAGGGCCTGGCGGAACAGCCCCGAGACCCGCTCGCAGAGCTCGGGGGGCGACATCCCCGCCGCCGCCGCCGCCTGCTGGATCTTCAGCCCGTGCTCGTCGGTCCCTGGAACACAGAGAGGCCGTGGGGCCGCGGGGAGGGGTGCGGGGCTGGACCCCCCTGCAGGGACACAGGACCTACCTGGGGGTAGGGTCAGCCCCGGGAAAGGGGGTCAGATCTAGGGAGAGGGGGCGGTCAGCCCCAGGGAGAGGGTCAGTCACGGGGGTGGGAGTCAGTCTCGAGGGTGGGAGTCAGAGCAGGAGGGGGGTAAGGCCATGGCAGGGGGTCAAATCGCGTGGAGGTGGTCAGCCCCGGGTGGCGGGGGATCAGTCCCGGGAGTGGGAATCAGACTGGGGCGGGGGGGTCAGACCGGGAGGGGGTGTCAGCCCCGGGAAGGAGGGTCAGCCCCGAGGGACTGGGGTCGAACGGAGGGACAGGGCTCAGACCGCGGGAGCGGGGTGATCCCCAGGCAGGGGAGCCAGCCCCGGCGGAGGGGGTGATCCCGGCGCCCCCGCTGACCCGTGCTGAGCCGCCCGGGCCCGGCGGCGCGCAGGCGGCGGTGTCGGAGCAGCGCGTCGGCCAACAGCGCCGAGTACAGGTGCCCGATGTGCGGCGGCCCGTTCGCGTAGAAGATGGGGGTGGAGAGCAGCAGGCGGCGGCCGGGCCCGGCGGCGGTGCCGATGGCGCGGCGGGGCTGCCGCCACATGGTGTCGGTGTCGGTGCCGGTGCCACCATCGAGGCGGCGGCGCGGAGCGGCCCGCCCGGAAGCGGCGGCGGGAGGAGGAGGAGGAGGAGGAGGCGGGCGGCGGGAGGCGGCGCGTGCGCGGCGGGGCCGGGCCGGGGCCGGGGCCGGCGGGGCCGCGACCGAGAGAGGCGACACCGGCGACATGTTCCGCTGCCGCGGGGCCCTGGCGCGCGCCCTGCGCCCCCCGCCGCCGCGGGGCCGCGCGCACGCGGGTCAGTGTCGGCATCGCGGGGTGGGGGGACGGGCGCGGACGCGGACACGGGTGGGGGGGAAGGACGGGCGCGATCCCCGCCGCTTCCGCCGCCGCTTCAACCCGCGCGCGGGTCCGCACGCGCCGTGTGCCCCCCCCCGCGCGGCACCGGGGGTGGCACCGAAGGGCACCGGGCCGGGAGGGCGCGGCCCTGCCCCGATCCTGCGGGATGCCCCGGGAGAGCGGGAGGGGAGGAAACCGTGCCTGGGACACCGCGGGTCACCTGGGGCTGCTTGGGCGCCATTCGGGCGGCTTTGGTGCGGCCGCGGGTTTTTGTTACAAACGAGCGCGCTTAGCGGAGGAGAGGCGGGTTGGGGGGTCCACCGCGGGAGTGGGGGATGGACAGACCCCGAACCTGTCCCGGGAACATCGGCCGTGCCGCCAGCAGGGCTCGGAGCCGTCCCCGCCATCGCTGCAGGGGGGAGTCAGTTCCACGGAGGGGCGGGCTGTGATCAGGCCGTAAGTGGAACAAATCGCCGCGAAGCTGCTCAGCCAGGTGTGCTCCTAGTGCGCCCGGGTCTGCTCAGTTCCCCTGGGGATGTCCTCTGTGCCCTCTGTGTCCTGCTGGTGGCTGACTCCGCTGGAACGAGCTGTGTGGGCAGAGGGGGGTTTTGTGCCGCTGTGGCCATCGCTGCTGCTTGCCCCGGCGGGGTTACCTGGAGCCAGGTGCATCCTCGGACAGGAGAGGCCTGGAGAAGGTGGGGGAACCACCAGCACACGTCTCTGCGCTCTCCCATCCCTGTGTGGCCGCAGGCTGCAGCTGCAGGCAGCCTTTCCAGCTGCCCGGAGATGCTCCTGCTGTTAATTAGCCCAGTTACTCCTTGATCCTACAGATGTTTTCATATCCACGGCTGCCCGGAGCACGTTGTTGTGGCACGGGATAAATTCCCTGCGGTCGCTCAGATGTGGGTGCCACGTTTTCCAAACAAGGAGCTTGTTTGGTTTCAGAAATGACTTAAGTCTCTAAATTTCTGGCCGCACCTTCGTGTTGACAGTGTTTTTGTGTTGTTTTCTCCAACAAATTGTGTCCCTTAGGCACCTTGTTGCAGCGCTGGAATGTGCCCCCAGACCTGCAGCTGAGCAGACAAGTGCAGACAGGCGTGCCCGGGGAAAAAGGCAGTAATACGTTTTTTGCCTTTATTGTGGGCTTGACCACCTTAGGAGCAGGTGCCTATGTAAGTAGAAAGGTAGTTCCTTGGGAAGAAGCCGCAATCCATCTCTCCTGTCAAGCGTTTGCTGTATTCCAGCTCCCTTTACTCAGCTTTTGATCTCTGTAGCTTTATCTCTGTTTCCTCCCTTAGAAAACTTCAAGGGAAGCTAACTGGAAATTCACTTCTTGTGATTACTTGGTTTTTAACTGTAATTTCAGTTACCTGTTAGGGTTTTTTTACCTTAAGGGCGCTCTTGGGGTTTTTTTTGTTATGAGCAATCACAGCTCTGTCTGTTGTCGTGTATGGGATTTGATACTTGAAGCAAACCATTCCTTGCCAAATCTCAGTTCAGAACATTTGTTTAACTTCTCTAAGGATACAAAATGAACCCCCAAGTGGTGAGCATTTATGTCCTACGTGAAAAGGATAAAGGTTTTCAGCCTGACTTAGAGAGTAAATGATATTCCCAGAGAGCTGAAGAGTAGCAGCATTGCCTGGGAGTGGATGGATCCCAAGTTTACATCAAACAAATCTGTGTTTCCAACCTCTTTTTCTTAGAGGATCATATTCATTAAAAGTTCCAAATCCCGATTTTCTCCTAAGGAAAGTCCTGGGAAAGGGGGAAAGAAAAATTAAAACAGTGCATGGAGAAAAAAATCTTTTCCTGTTCCCTTTAAATTTAATTCTTTCCCGTGCCCTTCTGCCTTGTTTTTTTTTTGGCACACAAGGTAGCTGAAATTACAAAGCCTACTCTGCTTTTCCTAAGGCCTGTTTAATCACGAATCTTTCCTAATATTCAGCTCTTTCCTTCTTCTCTTCCACTGCCTGTCTTCACCCACAGTTTTGCAATGCCATCCGCTAAGATGCCCTTCTAGATCCCTGACGTCTTCAGGTGTTCCTGGCAAAGCTGGCAGCAACCTCTTGTTATACTTAATAGTGGGAGGAACAGTCACTGGGACAGGAGCTTATGTAAGATGCTTCAAAAAAATGTGTTTATTGGGTAGGAGGGTGGAGGGAGGGCACCTGTCTGTACCTCCCACTACGTTACCCTTCACTTCAAACCCACTTTGTGCTCCCTGGCCTCAGGTATTAATTTTCAAGGGACACTGCCAAATAATTTAAGGTTATAAATTTGACATTCTCAAGCAGCGCAGTTCTCAGTGGGGAAATCTGCCTCAGAATTAACCTTTCCACTTTAAGTTAATCTAAAACAAACTGGCCATCTTTGATTTGTAACCATCAGGAAAGGCACTAATCATTAATTAATGCACCTATCCTGGTATCAGTAGTGCTGGCATGCAGAAAAGGAAACAATAACTGAATATAAGTGTGTTAGAGGGAAGAAAACTTGTCCAAAGTTATGATTTCTTTGGGGAAGAGCACTGAAATATCACCCCACGATCTGGCAAAGTACAGTTGTGTTTCTGACTAGAAAGAAGTTGACATTGTCCTGTTGGAAATATTTGTCCTGAAGGCCTCATCTGATGTTTTGCTTGTGGTTTTTCCTAAGGGATAGGTTTAATTTGCACTATGCTGCCCTTTGGACTCGCTTAAAACCTTCCTGGTTCTGCTTGCAAAGGCAGAGGTGGTTTGTTAACCTTGGCTTTTCTGTCTTTAAGCAAAAGGCTTTAAAAATACCTTTCTCTTAATTCTTTTTAACACTGAGAAATTCTTGTTTCTGATATTTCTGACATTACTCCAGTTCCCTGGACAGGCTTTTGTCTACCCATGCTCTTTTTTTGTGCCTGTCATTAAGTTCCTCCATTTTTATTTGAGACTATTTGCTCTAAGACACCAACTTGTGGGGGTTGGCAAATGACATTTGATGTCGTGCAAATGGTAGAGATTATTAGCAAGGCTGGGGTTTGCCTTAAAAAGAAGGTTTGCTTCCCTCTAATTTGTTACCCACGGGGGCAAACACTGGACTCTCACCTGCTCCCAGCATTCCCAGTGTCCAACTCCTCTGCATTACCAGTTTTTGGAGGTTAACATGACGTAAAAGATGCTCCCTCTTTGTCTGTGCCACTAAATTGTACCTGCAGGGTCTGCTCCTGCTGTATCCTGAATTTCACAGTCAAATAAACAGATGAGCATTCAGCTGGAAGAGATTCCATGTCCAAAGGCTGTTACCTGGAGCAGCCCTGCTCCTGTGGCTGAAGGCACTGCTGATGTCATGGGTGTTGCCACTGCCACCACCATGCCTCCAACACCTGGCCTAGAGAAAGCCACTCAGGCTGTTGGCTCTGCCCAGGTGCTCTGGACTTGGGAAGCTGGGAGATGCTTTTTCCTTGGATTCATCTTCCATTTTGCAGCCTTGTGTCGTGGCCCAGCCTGCACGTGGCCTTGGGGTTGGTTTGGCTGCATTTCCTGCGTTGGTTCTGGTTCCTCTTGGAACAGGTTTGCAGCCAAACACCTCCAGGAAGGTTCGTTGCTTCTGGGAAGCAGCCAGGCACCCAAGGCTCATCAGAGCAGGGGCAAAGCAGGTAATTTTCTGAGCACAGTCTCAATGGGCACCTTGTCCAGTGAGGTGTATTTTCGTCTGTGTGTTTTAACTAAAAGCAGATGGCTTTTCCAGCACGCAGGATGGACACAGACCTGTCAAGGGGTAGCAGCAGGGTGGTGCCTTGGTGCTGTAAGGTGTACAAGGTCAGTATCTCCTGTCTGTCTCCAGGTGTACAAAACACTGAAGGAGAACAAAGAACGATTCACCAGCCGGGTCTCGTCGATAACGCGAACCCAAGACGATGAGTCCTCTCCCTCTGGTGGGTACCAGCCTGCTGGTTCTTGGGTTGGCTCTGTTCTCCACAAGCTTGAGGCCTCTAAAGCAAGTGGAGCACAGCCCCTCTGGAATCACAGAAGAGCCTTCACAGCACTGTCACTTCTCGGTGCTGTTGTTTGGGAATTCCCATTCGGGGCCTGGTTGGACGGGGCTTGGAGCAACCTGGTCTAGTGGAAGGTGTTCCTGCCCATGGCAGGGGGATGGAACTGGATGAGTTTTAGGGTCTCTCCCAACCCAAACCCTTCTGTGATTTCTGATTGTGTGACTTCCCAGCACAGAAGATGGTGCTAGCTCTCCATGACCCAGAACCAGGCTGTTTTACAGACAGTCCTGAGGATGAAGTAGGGTGTCTCCTGGGGATGATTTCTGCTGGTTATTCCAGAGAAAAAAGTGAGCCCTGCTTTTGGCTTTTACCTTTACGCAGTCTGACAAGGACACTGTGATTCCAAAGGGCCTCTTTCCCTGGATAGCAGATGAAGAGGACCTGCCTGTGGGAGGAGGTGCCTTCTGCAGGAACTCAAAAGTGGTCTCCTTTAATACAATTACAGAAAAACCTGCCTTGGCCTTTTTGGGAACTTCCCTTTCTTATCATCTGTTTCCCAGTTGACCAGTGCAGAGGTTTTGGTCTTCCTTAGAAAAACCAGTTTGCTGGAATCTGGCTGATTTCTGGAGGGAGCCAGCTTTGGGGGAAGCATCAGTGTGGTCCTTGGGAAGGGCACGGGGGTGGAAGGTGTTTGGAGGACAATTAGCCAGAGGAAGTCAGGGTGTGGAAGGCCCCTGGTGAGACCCAGTTTCCCTGAGTGTTTGCAGTAAGGTGTCCCCTCTGTCACCAGGCGCTCATGTCAAGGTCCCATCCCACGTCCCTTTCCTGCTCATTGGTGGAGGAACTGCTGCTTTTGCTGCTGCCAGATCCATCCGTGCCCGTGACCCCGGAGCCCGGGTAAGAACTGTCCTGCTCCAGGGTAGGCGTGTGGGTCCCTGGCAGTCCCTCCCTGCTCGCTCCAGAGCCTCTGTCTGTGTTGCCATTTGCCTGCCACTGCTCCAGCTGATGTGTTTCCTGACCAATTACAGGTGCTGATTGTGTCTGAAGATCCTGCCCTGCCCTACATGCGTCCACCTCTTTCCAAAGAACTGTGGTTTTCCGATGATCCCAACGTGACAGAGACCTTGCGGTTCAAGCAGTGGAATGGCAAGGAGAGGAGGTATGTGGCACTGCAGGTGACGAGGCTGAAGGGGAGTGTTTAGTGACAACAATCAAAGTGTTCTCTTGGGAGAGAATCACAAGCCAGGTGTGTTGGTGTTGGTGTTGGCAGGGGTTGAGGAGCTCTGCTTCCCACCTGAGTCTGCTCTGTACTTGGTAACTCTTGAACCTTGCTGTGATTCCCTTAGACATGTCCCACCACAAGGTTCCTGTGAAATAAATTAATAAAGGTGAAGCTCCATGGGTTAGAACAGAGCTCCAGGGACACTGGATCGTGTCTGATCCTTGTAACTTCTGTGATTAAGCCTTACTTGGCGGTTGGACTTGATGATCTTAAAGGTCTTTTCCAACCTGACCAGTTCTATGATTCTGTGATCCAAAACCCTTGAACTTCAATAGTGTGAAGACCCTGATTCTTAAAAATAGATAAATAAGAGTTCTGGAGCTTGTTGTGGATGCCCAGAGTTGTCTTTGTCTCACTGGAACTTCTGAATAGCTGGGTCTCTGGTATCCCAGAGCAAGTGGAACCCGTTTGATAATGGAGCTTTTCTCAGTATCTATTTCCAGCCGCCATCATTCTACGTGCCTGTCCAGGACCTGCCTTCTGTGGAAAATGGTGGGGTGGCAGTTCTGTGTGGCAAGAAGGTGGGTACAGCACTGGCTGTTGTTCCTACAGCTTTTCCCAAGCAGAGCATGGGGTCTGAGCTGGTACTGAATCCCTGGAGGTGCAGGGGGGATTGGCTGGGAAGGGGGATGTGTACAAGTTTGGGAGAAGTGTGATGGAGCAGAGATTGTGCTAGTTCTTAAATGTTAAGTTTGAAAATGGGAGAAGCCAAGAGGAATAGCAATGAGCTGGGGGAAGATGATGAAGAAGGGAGATGGATAGGTCTGGAGTCTGGCCATGGGACAAGAATGTAGAACTTGGAGACAAGGTGTGACAAAGAGGAACTGGGCTGTGTTTGCCAGAGGGTGAGGTGAGGAGAGCACAGTGATCCAGGTAGTGGGTGATAAGGTGGGCAGGAGCAATGTGCAGAAGCAGAGGGAAGGTGGAGCAATTTAAGGTGAGCCTTCTAATATACTCATACCCTCAGTTTTTTGTATGTTGCTACAATAAGATGTCAGTGACTCCTCTTCCTGCTGAGGTGGGCTGTGTCTGAGCCCATTTCAGACTCAGACCCTGGGAAGATCAATCTGAGCTATGGTGACTCCCATAGAAATTGTCTTAATTCCCGCTTCCAGTCACCTGCCTTCCCACCTCCTACCCCCCTACCCTTAAACTTAAAGGTGGGAAAGTGTTAATTCCGGGTTTGCGCCTCTGATCAGCAGTTTAACGTGCAGTTTAACTCAAACAGCCACAGTGCACAGCAGCTTGATCTTGGCTTGGTAAATCCCGCAGGTTGTACATATGGATGTTAGAGGGAACACAGTGAAGCTCAATGATGGGACCCAGATAACCTATGACAAATGTCTCATTGCCACGGGTAAGTCTTTGAGGTTTTTTCCTCTTGTTCCTTGTCTTGTGCCAGGCTTTTTGTTACGGTGGCATTTAGCTAGAGATAAATTCTCTGGAGCACCTCTCTTGTGGAGACAGGCTGGGAGAGCTGGAGAAGAGAAGGCTGTGGAGAGACCTTAAAGACTCTTCCAGTGCCTAAAGGGGGCTCCAAGAGAGCTGCAGAGGGACTTTGAACAAAGGCCTGGAGGGACAGGACAAGGGGAATGGCTTCCCACTGACAGAGAGCAGGGTTAGATGGGATACTGGGAGAAATTCTTCCCTATGAGGGTGGGGAGGCCCTGGCATGGGTTGCCCAGAGAAGCTGTGGCTGCCCCGTCCCTGGAATTGTTCAAGGTCAGGTTGGACAGGACTTGGAGCCACCTGGTCTAGTGGAAGGTGTCCCTGCCCCATGGCAGGGGGTGAGACTGGATGGGATTTAAGGTCCCTCCCATCCCAAACCATTCCATGACTCTGTGGTTCTATCTGACAAGTTTCTGCAGTAAGTTTCTGCAAACCCTTGGGAGAGCAGTCACACAGCCAGCTGTGCTGTTGGGTTTTGCACTTGCCTTGCATCATCCAGCTTTTCTGGGATGTTCAGAGTTTTGCCCTGTGATGATTGGGAAGGAGGAAGAGGTGACTTCGCTGGAAGGAACTCCTGAACAGACCAACCTCTGCCTCTGTGGGAGCAGCAAGCAGAACCAGCAGCTCTTACTTGGGCAGAACATTGCTCCAGCATTGGCCCCAGCATTTCTGGAGCAGTTCAGGTGGCACTGGCTGTCTCCAGGCAGTGGGGCAGGGTGTGGGTGTTGGGTCACCTGCTGCTCCCACAGGTCTTCTGTGTTAAAAACGCAGGCAGCAGCAGGGATGGATCACACTGCAACCAGTTTGGAAAGCACAGTCAGGATCCAAGGTAGCTTTGCACTGCCTGGATATCCAGTGCCATGGCCCTGGTGTCACTGGTGTCTCTTCTCTCCCTCCTTGTCCTCAGGGGGAACCCCAAGGAACCTGCCCGCCATCGAAAGAGCAGGAAAGGACGTACAGAAAAGGCTGACGCTGTTCCGAAAGGTAATCTCCAGGTGCTGCCAGTCCTGGGGTGAGACTGAATAAATCAGAGCTACTACCACTGTTTTCAGCTTTTAAATTCTCCTGCTCTGGCCAGAACAGCCTTGCCTTGGCACTGCTTCTCTCAGCTGGTGCCCAGGAGTGCATTGGTGGTTCATTCCTTTTCCCGGGCAGGAAACCAGAGTGGAGTCTGCTCAGCCACTCATGTGCTGGCCTCAGGCCTGAGAGCTGTCATAGTACATGGGATTATGGGATTTTAGGGTGGGTTTTTTTTCAAGTTTCCCTCCTGTGTGACTTTGCTGCACCTTCCAAGGTGAATAAAAGCCTTAGAAGATGGTCAGTGATCTTCTGAGGTCTGCTGTAGAGTTGCTTTTTGTTGGCAAACTCCACTTTTCTTGAAAATGTAACCTTCTCCTGAGTCTAGCTCGGGGAATTGATCAGGAATAAGAAGGTGTATGAGAATCTTCTGTTCTGTGATGGACTCCCCCTGAGGTGTGGTCTGCTTAACTGGGAAGGGAAGGATGGATGATGTGAGCTGTTGCATCCTTGTTATACTGGTTGTGCTGTGGGACATTTCAGTTTAGAAGTCTTACTGTAATTGCCCTTGAAATGGAGGAATTTGAGATTTCCTGGTCAGGTAAAAGCTTGCACAGACAAGGAATCCAGAGAGGTTTTTTTGTGCAACAGGAAAACAGGAGGAAGGAACAACACATCTCCTTTTCCAAGCTGGGGAGAGAGTCATTCTCATTTCAAAGGGAGAAATTGGAGACAAATACCTTGTGCTGCCATTCCTGTTAGAGGGGATTTGAAATGGGGGTAAATGTTCTTTCAGATCGAGGACTTCCGAAACCTGGAGAAGATTTCAAGAGAAGTCAGGTCCATCACAATTATTGGTGGTGGTTTCCTTGGCAGTGAGCTGGCCTGTGCTCTGGGAAGGAGAGGTGAGTGCGTGTCCTCAGCTGTGGCAGACACTGAGTGGAAGCAGTCTGATGTTGGAAACTTCATCCCCAACTGCTCAGTATTGCACAGACTCCGTGTTTGCCTGAAGGAGGCTGAATGCACGTGTGTTTTGTTGGCTGCACGGCCAGGATTTTCCCAGTTTCTCCCTCATTAACTGCCCAGCAGCCCCTGATCACAGAGGTGGGAACTCTGCAGGCCAGTGTGTGTTGCAGAATTACTTCACCCTCTAAAAAGTCACATTTGTCCCCTGTGCTCAAAGCCACCCTTCAAGTAGGATTTCAGGGTTGGAACTGGATGATCTTTAAGGTCCCTTCCATCCCAAAGCATTCCATGATTCTGTGGTGGTGAACAGCTGGATTCTGACTGTCAGTGTGTGAGGAGTGTCTCTTTGGTAATTTTTCTAAGTTTTCTCCAAAATACCAAGCATTTTACCTAAAAGTCTGTTACCTAGAGTTTGAAGGTGTGTATGTGAAACAGTCACCTTGTGACTCCTGGAGAAAGTCTGGGAGCCAGAACTCCCAGATTTGGAAACTTCTGTCAAGCTCCTTGTGTAAAGTAAAGCATGTGTATCTTGATACCTGTGCTGCTGCTCTCTATCCCACTGCTCTGTGCTTCCCTTCCAGCACGAACCCGAGGCCTGGAGGTGATCCAGCTGTTTCCAGAGAACGGAAATATGGGCAAAATCCTGCCTGAATACCTGAGCAACTGGACCACAGAGAAAGTCAGGAGAGGTGAAGCTGCAGAGCAGCGGGTTGGGCCGGTGGCTGCTGTGCAGATCTTGCTGGTGACATCCAGCTCTGTTCTGTCCCTGGGATCTGCAGGGTGGCCCAGGTGCAGCACAGAGGAAGCTGCAGTTCAGGCAGCGTGGAGCTGCCATGGATCCCTGGCTTCTTGGCAGTTCCTCTGGGAAAGCTGAGCCAACAGGCTTGCCGATGCCAGTGAGGCTTTCCCTGTGGCTGTTCCTCTCTGGAATGGTCCCTATGCCCATGCACACACCTGGGTCAGGCCAGGTGCTGTAGTGTATAGCTGCTAAAGCCTGTGAGATCCAGGACACCTTTTTCCATTTGCTGCATTAAGTGCAGAATATTTCTGTGCATTGGAAAGTGGAGCAGGATAGAGGGAGGAGGAATAATATCGTTTGGGTGTGGATTGCGGGGCCTGATAACCCCCAGGTCTGAGTTACTTTCCTTTTTGGAAGCTGCCTTGTTGGACTCTGGGTCTGGCTGAGACACAGCAATAGGTAATTGAATGTCCTTAGTTCCTGAACACCTGTTCTGGGGAATTCTTTTGGATGTGACCTTGTTATCACGTCAGACATGTACTTTGGGTTATTGTTCAAGCAGCTCTCTCAGACTTTCTACCTAGGTTTCTCCTCGTGCTTCCCTCCAGGCTGTACTGGCACAGCTTAGGAGGTCTCTGTCTTGGTTCCTCACCTGGAATCTGCCTGCACCAACCACCTGCTCCAGGTGGGATCTGCCCAGCCCTGAGCAGGCACTGAGATGTCCTGTGCTTGTTTCCAGAGGGGGTCAATGTCCTGCCCAACGCTGTGGTCACGTCCGTCTCTGTCTCCGGCAACCGGCTGGTGATTAAATTGAAGGACGGCCGGAAGGTAAATGGAAAAGCAGGGAGAGGGTGAAGCTTGCAGGAGCAGGGGGGGAATGAAGATCCTAATTACGAATTGCCACACAGGTGGAGACAGATCACATCGTGGCAGCAGTAGGGCTGGAGCCCAACGTGGAACTGGCCAAGTCGGCGGGGCTGGAGGTGGACTCGGACTTCGGGGGGTTCCGGGTGAACGCGGAGCTGCAGGCACGCTCCAACATCTGGGTGGTGAGTGTGGGCACAGCGTTCTGGCTGTGCTGATGCAGCAACTCGGGACACACGAAGCTGTGGGGCTGGTGCACTGGGATGAGGTGAAAAAGAGCGAGTAGAGGAGTAAGGAGAGCGGTTGTAGCGCAGGCCCAGAGCCTGGTCAGGCACCGCAGCCGCCTCGTTGCCGTGGTAACCACGGCGAGTTTGGAATATTTATGCTGTGTAAGAGGAGTTGGGGTAACCTAAAGATAGCCTGGATCGCTCGCTTGCGTAAGAGTCCCTTGGTGGGCGTCGTGACTTTTTGATTCCTCTGGAAAACGTACCTCATGCTGCCTTATTTTCCCAAAGATCGACAAAAAAATACTGAGAAACTGGGAGTCGTGTAGCCCAGGGAGCGGGACGAGGTAGTGGTGGTGTTTGGGGCTTGTCAGAAAAACGCAGTTCCTTGTTCCATTTGTTGTCTCCCCAGCGTTTCTTTGGGCACTAGTAGAAGCTGTGGCTGTCGGTGTTTGGTGCTCACTGGGTGATTCTCTTTAAGGCAGGGGACGCTGCCTGTTTCTACGACATCAAACTGGGCCGGAGACGTGTGGAGCACCACGATCACGCCGTGGTGAGCGGGAGACTGGCTGGAGAAAACATGACCGGAGCTGCGAAGCCCTACTGGCACCAGTCCATGTTCTGGTAACGTTCCTTTCTTCCTCTGGGGTTCCTTGTTTGGCCGCGTTAGCCTTGGCCTTGCTGTGTCTTGACTCCTTGTTCTGCCTCTGTGTGCAGAGCAGACACGCTGTGTCAGTCACTCTGCGTCCGCGATCGCCCGCACCACGCTGGCAGTAAGGATTTGAGGGTGGATGGATGGAATTGCCTTGGATTTGTCTCACCAGTGCTACAGATTACTGTATTTCCACTTGATTCCTAGGAGCGATCTGGGCCCCAACGTGGGGTACGAAGCCATTGGCCTCGTGGACAGCAGTTTGCCGACAGTCGGAGTCTTCGCGAAAGCGACAGCGAAGGACACGCCGAAAAGTGCGACAGAGCAGTCAGGTAAGGCCCAGGTGTGCTGAGGAGCCTGCAGGTGTTGGTGTGGACACACGTAGTCAGTATGACCTCTGAGAGCACAAGGAGGCCGCTCTCTTTCTAGACCAACCTTTAAAGGCTGTATTTGATATTAAAATGTGATTAAACCACAACATTCCTCCAAGAAGCCATCAGGTAACTCACCTACTGACATGAAGACTTTCCCAGGCAAGCTTGATCTCCTCCACAGCAATAAAATGATCAGTTTGGGACAAGAGAGACTGAAGATCCAAGCACATTTACTTTCTATTCGCTGCCTGGAAGAAGCAGTGGACTTTGCTGTCCTAGGCACTTGAAGGTGGAAGTCGGGAATTGTCAGTGTTGTTGGGATTGTTTCATCCTTGTGTTAATGAAACTTAACTTTTGGGGGACACAGCTCTTGAGTCAGTTCTTATCATCTCATGTCCTGCCCTGGGTGTGTGACAGCTCATGTCTCTGCCTTACAGGGACTGGAATTCGATCCGAGAGCGAAACGGAAGCGGAAGCCTCAGAAGTTCACATCTCTCAAAGCTCTTCACCGACACCTCAAGTCCCAAAGCAAGGAGAAGATTACGGCAAAGGTGTCATTTTCTACCTCAGGGATAAAGTCGTGGTGGGAATCGTGTTGTGGAACATCTTCAACAGGATGCCCATTGCTCGGAAGGTCAGTGCAGGACGAGGATGACGGACAGTGGGGCTTTATGGAGGAGGGATTTCCTTGTGGAAAAATCAATCTGCCAATCCACAGTGAGGATAGATAGATGCAGATGCTCTGTGTGACGCAGAGCTGGGCAGTATCCAATTCACCCTGTCCTGGGTGAATTAGGGGAGCTGTCCTTGTGCTTTTTTGCATGTGTGTGCAAAGTTTTTACAGAAAAAACTGAGACGAGGTGTGTGCTCCAAGCCTTACCTTGGCATGGCTGAAATTCCAGGCCTGTAATAAGTAGAGGCTGGAATCACAGTGATGAAGCACGAGTGAAATGTCCCATCTTTGTGCTGCTTTGTCCAGTGTCCAAGTTCCTGAAACAGTCTCAAATATCATTATCCCAGAAACAGCCACAGAGTCAGGGCTGGGACAGCCCTGAGAGGTGCTTGGTGTGTCTCCACGCCCGTGGTCTGTCTCAGTCAGCTCAGCCAGGCTGAGTTCAGGTTTTAACACCTTTGGAAAATTTCATTAGTTTAAACTATGGGAGTGATCCCACACTATCCCCAGGTGATCTCTCCCAAAACAAGCTATTCGTGGTTGAAGTTTAATCTGAATCCTTTATGATGCAGTTGAAACCTGTTGGTTCTCCCGTCCCCATGGAAGGGAAATCCTTTCCTTCTTTCCTTCCTTCCCTTAGCAGCCTTTCCCCTAAATCTGAATGTACAGGGTCCTTGGTCTCTTGGTCTTGTCTGAAAGCTGCAGGTTCAAGCCAGGTATCCTGGCTCTGAGACAGTGCCAGGCTCACCTTCACAGAGCTGAATCACTTTTTGAAGAGGCTTGTTCTCCCCAGCTGTAAAGGAAAACCCAGAAACAAATCCCTCAGGGACAGGGAGGTTGGTTTTCCAGCTGTTCCTGTAGGCAGGTGCTGGTACGTTTAAGAGTCCCATGTGAATTTGGGTGCAGAAAGTGCTGTCATGTTGTGGCTGTCTCAGTCTGGTGCTTCAGAGAGGATCCAAAGAGTTCCTGGCATTGGCTGTGACAGTCCTGCAGCACAGGCTGTTTGTAGGGCGTGCAGGATTTAATGCTTTGTCCTTCCTCCAGATCATCAAAGACGGGGAGGAGCACGAGGACCTCAATGAAGTAGCAAAGCTCTTCAACATCCACGAAGACTGAACTCTGTAAGGGGAACACGGCACTAGGAGTGAGGGGGCTGCTGGCTGTGTGCATCCCTTCACCTCGGACAGCTTCCTTGGAGCACTTGGGAATATTCCACTCACCTGAGCCCAGTGTTTGCACCAATAAAGTCAGATTGTTCTAGTCACCTGCTTCTTCCTGCACCGCTGCCTGGCCAGTGAGGAAAGGGGACTGTGCTGCCCACTGGGCTCAATTATCCCTTGTATCAACCTTGGAGAAACCTGCAGAGCTTCCTCTTTCCCTGCAGTGATTCCCAGCTGGGAGTGGGCAGGGCTTCAGCCCCTCCCGTGCCTCAAGTGCTGCAGCTCCCAGCTGGTGCCTGCAGCTGGACAGCCCCAGCCCACACCCTGTCTCCCCACAGCTGGCTTTGCCCACAGCAACGAGCTTGGAGAGCCTGCTGGGAAAGCTGCTACCGTTGGGATCCTTCCCCAGGGTGTCTCTCCCGGCTGGTGATCCCCTCCCCACTATGCCTGAGGTGTCACTGCTGGCCCCCATGCACAGGTTACCTGGGTGAGGGAATACAGGTGTGACAAGAGCTGGCACCAGGTGCCACTTGGGCTCTGAGGACAGGGCTGGGAAGGGCAGGGGTGGAGCCACACTGTCCCACAGAGCAGCCACCTCATGACACCTACATCCCGCAGGAGCCCTGGCAAACCTGGAGGAGCCAAAGAGCTCCCTGGGCCTGAACCGAACATTCCACCACCGGGGTGGTGTCAGCAGCAAGTTAGTGCTGCTGGTCTCCCAAAAGGTGCCAAGAGCAGCCGTGAGAACCTCGCCTTTGGTGCTTGGAGCACCTCCTGCACTGCCCTGGGGGTCTGCAGGGCTGCTCCTCTCCCATATGCACACTCCACACTTCTCGGGACCCAATTCCATCTATGCAGTAACTTTTTCTTCATCCTTAAATCCCTTATCCCCGAGGTATCACTGCCATCTCTGATGGGCTCAGCCTTGTCCAGTGGAGGGTCTGTCCTGGAGCTGCTGGAACTGCCTCCTACAGACACAGGAGAAGCTTCTCACTGCAGTTTGCTCCCACCCCTCTACCAAAAGCTGGCCATGCACACCCAACACACCTGGCAACTGCCCTGAGTGATGCAGGGGCTCGGAGAGCCATGGGGCCACTGTGACCCAGTGGGGCCTGATGACACCAAGGATCCATTGTGACATTGCAGGGCCTTGTGGCATGAAGGAAGGGGCCCCTGTGACACTGCAGGGCCCTGCCCTGCCCATGGGGTACCTAAGGACCCCCCCGGGGTGCCCACTCCAGCAGAGCAGAACACCTTGCTCGGGGGGCAACAGCTCTCTTTTCCTTCTCTCACCTGCAGGGAAGGAACCATGGAGAAGAAGAACACCAACCCGCGCCCCAAAGAGGGGCACCAGCTGAGAGACAGGGCAGGGGGCAGAGGCCAGAGGTGGGATGGTGCCAGTCGTGCCAACGCTGTGCCAAAGCAGCCGCCTCCATTCCCGTCCTCCCGCCCGCACCAGCGGCAGCCTCAGGACAGCCAGGGACAGCCCCTCCGTGAGGACACGCTGAGCTCCAGGAGCACCAGGAGCCCTTCCATCCTGGCCGAGGGGGCGCGGGGCCAAGGGCCGCAGTGGTGCAGGACCTGTCCCGGCCGTCCCCTGCTCCCGGCCAGCAGCACCGCCGCCCGCAGCCAGCGCCGGCGGGTCAAGAGCTGCTGGGCCTGCAGTGGGGTGGCGGAGCCGGAGCCCCAGCAGCAGGACAAGGACCACGGATGGTCGGATGAAGCTCCCCTTGTGCCTCAGCGCTGCGGACACAATATCTCCCGCATCCCCCTCCCAGCAGCAGCTGCTGGGAGGAGCCAGGCCAGCCCTGCCAATCCCCCTCTCCCCTTTCACGCCTACAAGGCGAAATCATCCCCCGGCCCACGGCGAGAGGTCTCTCACTGTGGCAAGCAGGAAACCCAGCCTGAGACCCCAGCACAACGGGGAGATTCAGCTGTTCCTCAACACGCTGAGCAGGAAACCCACCCCGAGATCCCCCAGCAAGGGGTGGATTCAGGTGTTCCTCAACGCGCTGAGCAGGAGACACAGACAGAGGAGCAAACTTCAGCTGCTCCCCTCTTGGTTGACCGGGAGACACAGACTGAAACTCCAGCACAAGAAGAGGAGACTTCATCTGCTCCTCAGCTCATCGACCAGGAGACACAGATCGAGTCCCCGGTCCCGCGCAGCCCCTCAACGCTCAGCTCAGCCCTCTCCACCACAGAGCTCTGCTCTGCTCCCGAGGCTGGTCGGCAGCGGCTCCCCCCGTTCCGGAGGGCGCTCGGGGCTCTGCGCGGGGCGTTGCGGTGCCCTTGCCGGGCGGGACGGTCCGAGCGCGGTGCCCGGCGGGTTCCCGGGGATGGATGCTGCTCCGAGCCGGAGCAGCATCTCCGGGGCGGCACGGCGGGATCGGGGACACGGGCGGCACCGCCGGCGTTCCCCGCCGCTGAGGACACCGAGCCGCCGCCGTACTCGTGGCCGTGGCTCATCGAGACGAGTGTGTGACTGGCCACGGCGACTGTTAATAAAAGGTTTCGCCTCTCCCATCGTGCCTGGTCCATCGGGAGGAAGGCGGGTGCAGGGAAGGCCCGTGCCGGCAGGCCCCTGCGCTCCTTCAGCCGAGCAGAGCCCGTGCCCTTGGCCTCTCCCCTGCCTTCCGCTGCTCCAGCTCCTCTGGTTCAGATCCCCGGGCTCGGTGCCGGCGGCCAGCCCTCAGCCTGGCTGAATCCCTTCAGGTGCCTCCCTTCCACCCGTCTGCCTATGAGAGAACATTTCAGACCACAAATTTGGTGAGTTTTCCCTACTCCTGCTCTCCCCTGCACCTCTTCGGCCTCAGGAGGAACCTCCCCAGCATGGTGGGGGGAGGAGCACGAGCCCCTCTCCATTCTGTTTGGGACCCTCCCTGACTGCTCCGGTGCTGAGAGCAGTGGAAGCAGCACTGTATCCCCCTGGGGAAGTTAATCCTTGGTGGTGCCTAGGCAAAGCTTTCCTCCAAAGCTTTCCTTCCAAAGCTTACCTCCATCGGGGAGTACCATTAACAAGGAAAAAGAATAACGAAATCCTCGAAGAGCCCCGTGAGCTCCCTCTGCTCCCGCAGGGGTGAATGAAGCCAGACAGGGACTGGCTGCCCCAAGGATGGGGCTGGGGGGGTGCTGAGGGCAGACAGGGCTACCCAGCCATCAGTGGTGGCATCTGGGCATGGCCAGGCTTGGCTGCAGAGCTCCCATCACCAGGGTCAGGCAGGAGCCAGCAGAGTGCCCCCAAGTTTTGCTGGCTCAAAACTGTGCAGAGACATGGACCCTGCAGACCCAACAGCCAACCCTCTCCCTTCTCTGAGCCACAGACTCGAGTTGACACACGTGGAAACCTGCCCAGACACAGGACACAGAAGAAAGGGCAGGAGACATTGGGCCTGATGCAGGTTTTTTCTGTACATCAGTGTTTTTGACACCACAGCCTGTTGCTGCATATAATAAAACAGAAATCAGAAAGAGCAACCAGAATACACACCCAAAGGCAAAAAACCCTCGGCTTAAAGAAGGTGCTGCCGGGCCCCCAGCGGGAGGCTGGCAGTGAGGGTCCAAGGGGGGGACACGCCTGCCCTGGCTGGGGAGAAACACAACACAAAGAAAAAAACGAACCAACAAAAAACCCCCACCCAAGGCTCCCGCTGGGGAGCGGGGAGAGCCGGAAATCCCCCGATTGTCCCGTCCTCAGTCCTGTTAGCACCTGTACAATAAAACTGTACCGGCCCCGGAGCGGAGCAGCCTGCCCGTGCCCGCTCCCTCCCGGAGAGATGCTCCTGGGGACACCGGCGGGGAGTGGGGCAAGGAGGGGGCTTCTGCCCTGGAGACAGACCCTGGGGCAGGGGGACAAGCTGCCGAAGCGTGGGGTGTGCTGGGGGCCGCGGGCTGTCCCTGCCCGAGCGGCAGCCGCCTGGGACGGGGAGCAGCAGCATGAATGAGATGGAGGAAAGAGCCCGGGAGAGGATGGAGCAGCGGGGCTGGCTCCTGGCTGGGGCTGAGCGCCGGCAGCAGGAACCAGCTCCAAAGCCAAGGGAAGGGGCTGTCCCCAGGCTGCAAGGGCCAGGACCCTCTGGGTCTGGCCGGCCTCGGGGTGCACTGAAGGGGGGCTGGGGGACGGCCTCATCCCCTGGCCCAGAGCTCACCATCACAGTGATACAGACTCAGCAAAAACAAAGAAAACATTACAAATTAAATACTAATTAAATAAATACTATGGAAGACATCGGGAGGGGGAGGGCAAACGGAGAGGCGCAGTTCCTGGGGGCCCAGCGGGGAGGGGCGGTGGCTCCCACCACCCCTCGCTGCCCCGTGAGCCCCGTGGAGGGGGCTCCATCACCCCCTGGGGCTGGATGGGGTGGCGGCGGCAGCGACCGCCACTGCTCGTGGCCAAGGGATCCCGGGATGTCCTTGGAGGCCAGGGTCCTCCCTCCCCAGCTGCAGGGGACTCTGAGGAGACAAGGAGTGGCTGCCCAAAGACTCGGGTCCCTGATGCTGGCGCTGAGAGAGCTGCTTCCCCTTGGTCCTTATTATTGCCTCGTGATGCCGGGAGCGACCCGTCCCCGTCAGCTGCTCCAGGCCTGGTACTCCACCGCTGAGCCCAGCAGCTGCAGCAGCTCGGGCTCGTAGTGCACCAGCTCCACAGTCTCTGCTGTGCCCGGCGCTGGCTCGGGGCTCGCCGGCACCTCCTCCTGCGCCAGCACCTGGCTCAGGGACACCTGGCGTTGGAACTCTGCCCGGGGCAGTGTGGCGATCTCCAAGTGCGGGAAGCGGGCCTGGAATATGCGGGATGACAGCTTCAGCCGCTTGAGCACGTCCGAGAAGAGGAACCAGTTGCAGGGCCTGAGAGGAGAGCAAAAGGACAGTGGGTTAGGGGTGGAGGGGGCTGCAGGCACAGTGCCCACCTCCCAGGGAGGAGAAAGGGGAGCTTCGTGACCGGCATGGCACGGGGGCACCCATGGCAGCGGGATGTGCCTGCCATGGAGCAGGACTGCGTGGGGGGAGCCCTGATGAGCCTCTCCTGCTCCCTAAGAACATGCCAGGCTGCCCCAAGCGAGGCAGCGCTGCTTCCCCAACGTCCCCAGCGCTGCAGCCACAACTTCCCATCTGTTGCCCAGAGAAGCTGTGGCTGCCCCACCCCTGGAAGTGTCCAAGTCTGGGTTGCATGGGGCTTGGAGCAACCTGGGATAGTGGAAGGCGGATGGCAGGGGGTTGGAATGGGATGAGCTTTAAGGCCCTTCCGAACCCAAACCATTCTGGGATTCTGTGTTTATTCTCTGAAAATAACTGCCTGAGATGCACAAACTGCTCTCCACCCTGCTGTGACTGATGTGCTGGACATGCTGCCACCTGTGCCAGGGCTGTGGCCACCCTTGGTACTGCTCTCTGCTCCAGGGAAGGATACTCACCCCCGGGACACGGACACTTGGAGATTGTAGCTGGGAAGCAGTGGCTTGTCTGAGAACTCAAACATGAAGTTGTCTGCTTCTTGCTCCTCTTCCTCCTGGTCTGAACTCCCCGGAGGGTTGAGCAGAAGGTCGCAGCCAATGGTGTCCTTCCCCTCTGCAACAGGCAGGACAGAGGTTGGCACTGCTCACAGTCACACACCAGCCAGTGCTGGCACTCCCTGGGGACCGCTCTGGCCACCGCCACACGCCACGAGCACCTTCCCACAGCACCCCAGCAGCCATGTGTGAGCTGTGTCCCTCCTGTTCTCCCCCAGCCCTCGTCCCAGAGGCGCACAGAGTGAGCGTTGGCTGCTCTGCACAGTGAGACTCTGCTCGCTGACCAGGTCAGGTGGAAAGGACATCCCAATTCATGGCAGGAACCCCAAGGTGTGACAGGTGGGACAGGGCACAACCTGCACCATGAGCTACCCCCACTGGCAGACTCCAGACCCTCCCTGACTTGGCCTTGGCCCCTCTGCTGTGCCAGCACAGCCCTCCTCAGCCTGGAAGAGCCTGGAACAGGGAGGTAAGAGGTGGATGTGGAGAAGCTTTGCCTGCACAGGCCCTACTGAGGAAGGCACAGCAAGTGCTCTGCTCAAGAGCTTCTCCACCCAGATCCCATCCTCAGAACATCCAGCAGGTGATCCAGAGGAGCCAGCACCTGTGTCCCAGGGAGGACAGCAAGGCTGTGCCAACAAAGACTAATCCAACTAAGCAAACATGAGGGGAAATTTAGGTTAGATATACAGAAGAAATTCCTCTTCATGAGGGTGGGCAGGCCCTGGCACAGGTTGCCCAGAGAAGCTGTGGCTGCCCCTTCCCTGGAAGTGTCCAAGGCCAGGTTGGATGGGGCTTGGAGAAACCTGGGATAGTGTCCCTGCCCGTGGCAGGGGGTGGAACTAAATTGTCTTTAAGGTCCCTTCCAACACAAACCATTCCATGATTCTATGACTTAGAGAGTCCACCCAGCAGGTAACAGCTAGCTATTCCAGGAGGTACCTGAGCTCCTGCAAGACCCGAGTCCAGAGGAGATGGAGAACAGCATGCTGGATCCATAAACCATTTAAGGACAGTTAAATTTCTTATTCACCAACCTGAAAAGCTCCTGTTGAAAAGGAGCTTGCTGCTTGGATTTTATTATTAAGAGGTATGAACAGTCTTGGTTTTGCAGAGTGGTTTTGTACCAGTGAGATAATACTGGACAACTCCAAAAACTTCCAGAAAATAGAGTTTAGATTCTATAGAGAGCAGCCAGATCCAGTGTGCTGGTGAGCAAATAAACCAATCATGTAAAAGTTCAACACCACACATGAGAGAAAAGGCTGCAAAAAAAAAAAAATAATCTTCTGGTTGTTCCACAAGGAAACTCCACACACCAGACTGCTCACCCGGCACGGATGGGATTCCAATAGAGGAACAACAGCAGATGACAGGAGACACTGGTTCAGGCAGGGTCTCAGAGAAAAATAGAGTCATTTGTTAGTGCTGCCAAGGGAAAAAAAATCCCTAAGAAACAGAAAAGCAGAGTACTGAAATCATCAGAATTTGCTGTAGAACAGGACAAAAATAAGTGACACGGATATTGATCCGATGTCGCTGCTGGCAAAGCTCAGATGATAGCACTGAAAAACCTCAAGTTTCTTGAGCAACCCAGGGAAAAAAACAGTGAAATGCATTTAAAGTGGCAAAAATAGGGCCCAGTGTCTGTCCTGAAAGCTCAGTCCTGTCTGTCAGGAGAGCGAAGGCTGGGACAAGGACAGGAACATCCTGTACCACCGCAGGAGACAATCAGGCACAACAATGCCTGTCCCAGGTGGAGAC
Source organism: Empidonax traillii (assembly GCF_003031625.1). Lineage (NCBI taxonomy): Eukaryota > Metazoa > Chordata > Aves > Passeriformes > Tyrannidae > Empidonax > Empidonax traillii. The sequence goes on along the minus strand of NW_020955758.1, from coordinate 337,848 downwards.
AAACTCCAGAGTGGGAATTTGTGTCTGGAGCTCTAGCAGCACCAAGTCCAGGACACTGATGACTTTTCCACACTCGGACCTCAGAGATCCCACACCCTGGCTTCCCTCATTATCCTTCTGCCCCCAGAGATTTGCAGACTTCAAGGAAAATGTGGACAACATTCCTGCCTCAAAAAATAGCAACAGTTCGAGCAGGGCCTGGGATTTCTCCTCCAAACCGAGGAATGAGCAGTGCTTCAGCTGGTGGAGCTGATGGAAAGGGAGACTCCAAAGGGATGATCCAGGAGGAGCTGTGTGCTGCCAGTGACAACTGGGAGCAGCTCAGTTATTCCAGAGCAGAACCTGCCTTGGGCTGTACCCACTCCAGGTGACCCGAGGTGACTGCTGAGGTACCTAGCCAAAAAAGGGCCATTTCAGGACGCCCAGTAAACATGGTGTAAAGAAACCAGCCCCATGTTTCAGACTCGGGCATCCTGGTTTTCCTGCAGCTCTGGCAGCATCCGGCGGCAGTGCCTGGCAGAGCGCAGGTGACACAGGGTGACACCGCCACTGCACTGCTGCTGTAAGCTGATCTCAGGAGGATGGCAAGGAAGGTCCCTTCCTGTGCCTGCTGGAAACAGACCTGGCAGGGTAAGAGATCACTTCCCAGCTGGGTTAGCTCCTGCCTAGCCAGGCAACCTCCCAGAGGCAGCATGGGGAATGCTTTGTGGATGGGGCAGGAGGAGGGATGGCATGCCCGGCCCTCGGACAGCAGCATGGCACAGCTCCACCTTGGCATCTCCCTGAGCCAGAGATGGAAATACCCCACAAGCAACACCAAAGCCACGGGGCTCCAGAACCTTTTTGCAGCTGACATTTCCCCAGGGATCATCACCCCCATGTCTGGGAGAACCTCTGTTCTCCACAGGGGTACCTGTTAAAGCCTGGAGCACCAGAGGTGTGAATGTCCAACCAGCAATGGAAGGAACTTTCCACTACAGCAAGGATGAAATGATGCTTCCAGGGAAGGGTAGAGGCAGATCAGTGTGGAATTTGTCTGGCTTGTTAACAGCTTCAGGTTGCCCAGGAGAGAAGGAAAACCTGGCAGACAGCACCATGTGAGTAGCAGGGACCCAGCAGAGACACATTCACGGTGGCCAGGACTCAGTGAGAAGTCCCACTGGAAGAGGTTGGATGTGTGTCACAGAGGTGGTGGTCTTTCACCACTCTCAAATAAAGAAATACTCCGAAAAGTTCAGTGGAGGTTCTCAGGGGCAGGAAAAGAAGCCCAGTCCCCAGCCTTCCCCGTGGAGATCTTTCATGTATTAGCCAAGGATCCAAGTAAGGCCCTTTGAGCAGTGGACTGCCATCACTGTGGCATCCCAGTCCCCCTCCACCCCCAAGGAACACGTAAAGAGTCAGTGATGGTTTGCTTACTAAAGAAACAATACCTGTTTTTTGCCTACAGGGGTGGAAAACAGAAATGTGGGAAGACAGCAGCCTGCAGACTAAGACAGGAGCTTCCAGAGGAAAGGACACAAGCAGATACCAGAACTCAAGCACAAAGCTCTCTGGGCAGCCAGGAACTCAGTAGTGACCAAAGAGAGCCAAACTCTCCTACCCACGAATTCACACACCATTTTTCTTTCTTATTTATGAGAGAAATCCAAATGGGAACCTGTGATAAATCAAAAAGAGTAATATCTTTAAAAATCACTAAGAATAGCTATTTTTCCTTCATAAAGGCTTGTGAGACCTTCAAGAGTACGAAAATTCATGGAAGGAGACTGAGGTTTCAATTGTTTCCTTGGCAGGCCTGAGGTGCAACAGCCTACAAACAGTGCTCTTAGGAGTGCTAGTGCTTCTCTTGTTCCAGAATGAGGACATTGGGGTCCTCCAAGGATAAGTCCTCTACCAAGAGCACTCTCCTGAATGTATCAGATTTATCTTGTTTCTAGAAGGATGTTGGAAACAATGAAGGTGAGCAACTAAAATATCAACAAGCAGCCTTTCAGCCTGCCAGAGGCTGGAGGGACTCAAGTGTGCCAGAGGCAGCTGCCGGATCCAGAATACCTTGCACTGCAACCACAGTTTTCAGGACATGGCAATAAAGGCACAAGTCAGGCCTTCTCTGGGAAATGCCTGGTGTTGTAAGAAGAGGACCTCCCCTGGATAAACAGCTTCCCTCCAAAGCAGAGGAGAGGGATGAGCAGCTCTGGGAACCATCCAAGTTCAAGACTTCCACAGCTTGAAGGAATGAGTATGTCCTTCACCTTCCTTGGGTTTACCTTGGTGACTGGTCAGTGAGCAACAAGAACTGCCATGAGAATGACACGCACTGGGATTGATATCCAAAGACCCTCAGGAATTACCAGCAGCGCTTTGGAGCCCAGTCTTGCACTTGGAGGGATGCACATATGCAGTTTCCCAAAGAAAAAGTCCCTTTCAGGAGCAACTCCCAGGACGTGACACCACAGAAAAGCCTCTATCCAAGGTGTGAGTGGAGAGGGACGTGGACAAATCCGAGGGACCGGCGTGTTGTTACCTGGCATCACCTCCTGCTCTGCTGCTGTCAGTGACCTGGCCCAGACTGCACTCACCTAGCACAGAGCTGCTGTAGAAGTCCCAGGCTGTCCGAGGGTCTCCGTCGGAGCGGCCCTGGAGATCTGACAGGTAATCTAGACAGGGAGAAAGGAGAGGGTTAATGGACCAAAGCACAGTCCTGGAGTGCATATCCATTGATCCAGGGGGAGCTGCTCCACCCCTGCTGCTTGTCCCACTTGGGCAAAGGCTGAACCACGGCTTGCAGGAAGGGTGTCCCTGCTCAGGAGAGGGCATCCCCCTAGGCCCCAGATCAGGAAATGGGAGCTGAAAAGGGAAAACAACTGATAATGTAAGGTGGCTTAAGAAGAAAGGTTTTAGGGTGATCTTGAGCTCCAAATCAGCCCCCCAACACCTGCGTGTGGAGTTGAGCCTGAAGGAGCTCTCACAGTGGGCAAACAGGGTTTTTTTGACAGTGGAGATTTTCTGTCTTGTCTGTACCTGGGGACAACCACTACTCTGGCTGTCCCTTCTGTTGGGGAGAAGCCACAACACTCATCTTGCGTGTACACAAAGGGCACCAAATGCAGCCACAAGGAACCAAAATGACCCTTTCTGCCAGCAGCAGCATTTGGGCAGCACTGCTTTTGCACAGAAGGCAGCACTATTTGGCAGCAAAAATATGTTCACTTAGGTTAGGCAGCAGAACCAGGGACTGTCTTCATGCAGAGCACTGTCTTTAGCTGTGTGACCACAGCACGGTCACCTCCTTGCACACTGAAGACTGAAAAGCGACTTGTACCTTATAAAGGAAACAGATACAACTCTGCAGTTAAAGTTTGGGTGGTACAAACATGCATGTGTGACAGGACAGAGCTAAAATGATGAGTCACCTGCTGCTCAAGCCCTTCGACACCCAGATTTGGCCCTGCACGCTGCCAGAGGGGAAGGATGGGAGCACATGCCATGCCTGGCACCTACCACAGAGGAAGCGCTTCATCACGTCGCTGGTGGCCAATTTCACTGCTGTCTGCCCAGAGTACGTGGCCAGAGTGGGATCAGCACCATAGGAAAGTAGAAGCCACATGGTTTCCAGGTTGTCATTCGCTACTGCATCATGGACAGGCCTACAAGGACGGAAGCAGAAAGAGCCCGGGCGTTCGCTGAGGAGACGCTCTGGTTCGGGTTAGAACCGATTCAGTGACGACCGACAGCTCCTCCCCAAGAACCCCCCCTTGCCCGGGCGTGCCCCTCACCTGGTGCCGTCCTGGGCGCTGCAGTTGACGTTGGCGCCGTGCTCCAGCAGGATGTGCAGGATGTCGATCCAGCCGCGCGCGCAGGCCTCGTGCAGGGCCGTGTAGCCCGCGTTGTCGCGGTGGTTCACGTCACTGCTCTTCTTCTGCAGGCAGTACAGCACCACGTCCTGCGCCAACGACAGCACGGCGGCCGTCACGCACCGGCCAGGGGCAAGGGGCAGGGGGACACGGGGCAGGGGGGCACCGGCACTCACCTTGTAGCCCAGGCGAGCCGCTCGCTGCAGGAGGGTCTCCCCCGCGTTCTTGTTCACGATCAGCCGCCGAGCTCCGGGAGGAACGCTCTGGGCCGCGGGCGGCTCCGGGGAGCTCCCTGGGCTGACCCGATGGGACTTACAGAGCGTCCACAAGTCCTGGGGCTTCTTCGGAGAGCACGTTTTGGGCTGGCTGCAGCAGCCTTTCCCCTGGGAAAGGAAGGAATACAACTCCTTGACACATGACTCACAGGAGTCCCCTTCTCCCTCTTCTCCCCACACGCCTTCCCCTCATCCCTCCGAGCCATACCTTCCCCTCATCACAGATCCCTGCCAGGTGTTTGGTTTTGCATTTGCGTTTTCCTGATGGTTTCTCCAGCTCTTCTTGGACGGGAGAGCTGTCGGAGTGCTCCAGGAAGAAGCCATTCCGAAAGTCTGTGCGTCCTTGAGATTTTCGGGGGGACGGGGATAGCCTGCTCCTCAGCTGGAGCTCTGTGCCTTTAGCCTTCCCAGACTCCTTCTGCTTCCGGTGCCTAAAATCTAAACAAAAAAATGGGAATGAGGAGCTTTGGGCATTTTGTTTGGGAACAAACATTTCATTTCTAGGTGGGGATCTGGGAGATGTCCCAGTGGGTTGGTTCAAGGGACCAAGAGGACAAACTCCAGGAACAAAACTTTCCATCTCTTAGGGACAATGCTGCCTCCAGGTGCAGCACCTTCAGATTCCACACTATGCTGAGAGTCTGGAGCCTCTGCATCAAGTACCACACATAACTTCCACTTATGTCCTGTTACTCCTAGGAAGCAGGGACCACAGATCTTGTACAAAAAAACATGTTTGGCCAAGATACCAAGGCAGAACCACAAACAAAATCTCAGAGCCAGCATGTCTCAGGTACTGTTGTGCTCTTCTGATCTCCACACCTCAGGAAGAATGGAGTGGGAATGGGAAAGGCAACCAAAATGATGCAGGGGTGGAGATGTCACCCTACAAGAGAGACTGTGACTCCTCAGTCTGGAGAGGAGAAGGTGGAAAAGGATGTGACCAAAATTTGCAAAAATCCTGAAAGGGTGAATCTTGCTCACTTAGTCCTGCAGCACAAGACTTACTGACACTCAATGAAATGAGTAAAAGATCAGTTCAAAAAAGACACTTCAGGGAACTTCAGGCTCCACTGCCACTGGAGGTGGCTTGAGCCATAACTTCTGAATCCAAACTACTGCAGCTCCCCTACCTGAGGGCCAAGCAAGCACCCCCTGAGGGAAACTGGACAGGCAGATACTCTCAATACGTGTGGTAAACCTGCTGGAGAAAACCTCTCCAAATGCTGCTGCACTCAAACCTCCTTCCGGGCTCCTATTCTGAACAGGAGGCATCCTGAGAGCACCCCTGAGTTGCCAAGATGCTGGGAAACCCGTTGTAAACTTTGTTCCTGGTCTGATAGAGGCTCTCAGTGACAGTGTAACACTGCTGGAGCAGAAACCTGGTTCTAGGACAGCCACCACCTCTGCTCCTCACAGCGGCTCAGCAGCACCTCAGCCTTTCCCAAGAAGTGTCAGTCTGAGCTTGGATGTGGCAGAAGGCAACAGGTCTGTGGCCACCACATCCCCTCTGAGAGCACAGCCCAAGCACGTGGAGGGCTGGCAGAAGTGCTGCCCCTGACAACTTCCTCCCTGCAGAAGTGGGATGTGTGTCTCTGCACAGCGAGAGGGGACTGCAGGGACTGCTGCCCTCAGGAAAATGCAGATCACGGGTTTAGGTTTGACCAGAGGGTCTGGCAGTTGTGGGGGAAGGTTCAAGACCAGAGGTAGAGCAGAGGCAGAGCAGAGGTAGAGCAGAGACAGGCATGGGCAGGCGCACGGCGCGTTCCTCCTCACACGTACAAAGCACAGAGGGGGTTCCTCCATCACTCCACCCCTGTTAATCCTCTCACCCTCCTGCTCCCCGGTGCAAATCTGCAAGTTGCCTTCACAAAGCAAGACAAAGCCGAGAGCAGCCCAGCTGAACTGTGATGGCTCCACGTCCCTCTGTGCTAGCCCAGAATGCTGAGCACCGCTCCCAGGGGCACATGGCCTGTCCAGAAATATTCCACTGTGCTACCTCGTCCCATTCTTGTTTTCCCACGCCCTCTGTCTTAATCTGAGGGTAAGATCAGTGTCTAATTAGCCACATAAATTGCTGTTTACTGCTCTGGAATTTGCTGCAAATGTTTCTGAAAGAAGAGCCAATCGATTGAAGCGGCCCACGCTGTAGCCATCAAGTCATTAAAAATGATGGAGTTTCATCATTACAAAAACAACCTGAAAACCAAAATTCACCCAAAATCTCACACATAACAAAACAAAAAAATCCCCACGCTGGTCCCCAGTTTGGTACCAGAACCCCCTTCCCAGGCTGTACCTCCTTTGGATTTCCGCCTCCGGTGGGGATAGCCCACTTGCTCCTCCTCGCGCTCAGTCAGATATTCCCCAGTCTGGTATTTCCGACTTTTCTGCCGTCTCCTTTTCTTCCTTTTGATGTGGCCGTCTTCCTCCTCCTCCTCCTCCTCGTTGGGCTCCCACAGCTGCCTGGGTGATTCTGCTCTCCAAGGCAGCTCCCGGGTCCTCCTCGTGTAACAGCTGCTCCTCTCGGACGCAGACCTGTCCCTGTCCCTGCGGCTGTGGCAGTGCGATGTCCTGTGGGATTTGCGCAGCTTGCGATGTTTCGAGGATGTCTCCTCCTCCTCCTCTTCCTCCTCCTCTTCTTCCTGGTCCTCCTCCAGTAGTGGCAAAATCTCCTGACTGGTCACATCACACTCTCCCGTCACACCAGCAGAAGAGCCAGCGACGCTTCCTGCAAAAAAGTGGGATTTCTAAGTGACAAAAAAGCCAAGAGGTTCCACAGGACAAAGCCTTCAGGTAGAACAGAACACAGAGACAAGGCCACGTGAAAAAGGAACACTCCCAGTCCACCCAGGACTGCCACTGGGGGCCCTGACACCAACTCACCTGACTGACTGCGTGTCCGGCTGCTCAGCACCACCGGAATGAAATCCCGAAAGTTGTTCTTGGGCTTCTTCTCCAAGTAACCTGTGAGGAAAACCAGGCCTTGAGAGAACACATCACAGGCCTGTAGCCTGGGAAGGGCAGTACAGTGCCCCCATAGCAGGAGTTGCTGCGATGGGACAAGGGGGATGGCTTTAAACTGGAGGAGATCAGTTTAGGTTCGATATAGGAAAAAAGTTTTTTACAATGAGGGTGGTAAAACAATGTCACAGGTTCTCCAGAGAGGCGCAGGGTGCCCCATCCCTGGAAACATCCAAGGCCAGGTTGGACAGGGCATGGAGCAATCTGGGCTAGTGGAAACTGTCCCTGTCCACAGCAGGGGGGGTGTAACGAGATGAACTTTAAAAGATCCCTTAAGGGGTCAGTTTGGCTCCTCAGGCAGCCTGACGCTGCAGCAGCCCCCGCCATTCCCAAGAGTACCTTCCTCGTGGCTGTCCCCACGGTGTGCCGGAGATGGGCACTCGGTCTTCGCTGGCCTCCTGCGCTTGCGCTTTACCCTGAGGCTGTTGTGATCTGTGATGGAGCCCAGGCTGCCTCGGCCTTCCCGCTTGCCGACCTCATGCGGATTGTCATGGTGTTTTTGCCACTGTGAAGGGAGGACACAGGTTGAAGCTGGAGCTGCCAACTGACCGAGCTGGAGCAGCATAGAAGAGAAAAAACTCTGTCCCCCACTCATCACACTGGTGCCCTCCACATCCATTTTTGCCCTGGATAACCTGCGGCACAGGTACGTTCCCCCACAGCCAGGCAACACCCAGAGTGTGGGCAGAAAGCTCTGTGCCCTCAGCCATCCCCACCGTGAGCGCTCCCTCCTCTCCCATAGCCCCACCTTTGCCATGACCCAGCAGTCCCAGCCCGTCCCACCCACCTTCCGACCATGCACGCTCCGACTCCCTGACTTGCTCGGGGACTCCCCGCCATCCTGGCCTTGGCACTTCAGTCTCTTGTGGCTCTGCCTGCTATCCCCATCGTGCTGCCGCTTGGCCTTGCAGCGTGTGCCGCCCTCCTGCTTGATCTGTCCCGTTCCTTTGAGCTTGGCCTCGGTGAAGGCCTGGGGAGCAGCCCCAGCCTGCAGGCAGGTTGCAGATGGAAAGGACACGTCACACTCCACTCGCTCCTTCTTGACCCTGCACAGATCCACCTGCCGCACACAAGGGAGGGGCTCCGCAGCCGGCGGCTCCTGGGAGCCCTCGCAGCCCGGCTCCTTGCGCTGGCTCTCCGCGGGCACCTCCGGCACCACCCGCAGGCCCTGCTGCCCAGCCACGGGCAGGTCGTGCGACAAATACGCCGCCAACACTTGGTTTTTGGGTTTTGCATCTGACTGTTTGAGGCTACAGCTCCCCTGGGGAGCCTCAGTCTGTGCGTTGCCCTCCTGACCGGAGCCAGCCTCCGGCTGAGTGCACTCCTGACTCTTCGGAGCGTTGTCCAGCTTTCCCGTCCCCCCTTTCCCATCCAAAGCGCTGGTCTGAAGAGCTGGACCTGCCTCCAGCGGGGCTGGGTTGGCTGGCTCCTCATAGGGCTTGGGCAAGACCCGGCAGCTCTTGCTCTTGGCTGTAGCTTCCCGTTCCTGAGGTGAGAGCCGGGGCAGCCCCTCCGGCAGGCTCTGAGCGGGCACGCTGGGCTCCGCGGGCTGCACACTCGGGAATGCCGGGAGCTCACCCGCCCCAGCTGGCTTGCAGGGGCTGCTCTGGTTCGGGGGCAGCTGTCCTGCTGTGGAGATGCCGATGGAAAGCAGAGGGGTTTGATGGTAAGGAGACCAGCCCAGAGGCAGAAGCTGAGGATTGGAAGGTTTTCCGTTGACAGGGCATCGTGGATAGACACTTCCCTGGACGGGATTCCAGGTGGAGATGTCCTTGGACTGACACAAAGGAGCTCCTGGAGCGACTCTGCCATGAAGAAGTCTCTTAGCAGGATCCTGCTGTCCTTCCGCAACAACCTGGTTGGCTTTCTTCCCACAGGGAACGCCGGTGCTGCGAGGCTCACCCTGGTCGATGATGGAGATGGGCTCCTGCTTGGGCAGGTGGCGCGGGTCCCTGCCGAGGCTCATGCCGGGGTCCTTGCTGAGCAGCAGCGAGGCGGGCACCGGGTTGGCGACGCCGACGTAGGTGCCGGGAATGGTGCTGATAAGCGTGGTGTTCTTCACCCAGGAGCCCTGCTCGCCGTTGCGCAGGAACTCAGGGAAGATGACCAAGGGTGGGGTGGTGCCAAGACACGAGGTGACGCTGCTGCCTGCGGCCTGGGCCGCCCGCTGGGACTTGGAGAGGACGGTGGTGAGCAGGGCTTTGCCGCTGGTGTGCACGGGGGTGAGGATGGGCATGGGGGGGGTCTTGCGCTGGCTGGGCGGGGGCAGTTTCTGGCGGTTGGACTTGGAGGAGAGATCGAGAGGCATCTCACTATACTCTGGGGATGACACCATCTCACGCTCCAGCTGGGGAGGGGACTTCAGAGGAGACAGGGAAGTGGCAGCCCCCGGCGCATGTGGCTCGGGAGCTGCTGGGGCTCTGGCCTGCGTGGTTGTGCCGGAGGAGGGAGCGGCACTCCCACCCAGTGCTGCCGGTGGAGCCTGGCCGGAGGGCAGGGCCGGGCCAGAGGGCAGGGTCGGGCCGGAGGGCAGGGCCGAGCCAGAGGGCAGGGTCGAGCCAGAGGGCAGGGTCGAGCCAGAGGGCAGGGCTGGGCCGGTGCTGGACAGGGGAACACTCTCGGCCGCAGCCTGGGCACCGCTTCCACCCGAGGGTGGAGGGCAGCTGAGCTGATTCACCTCCACAGACACCACTTTGGCATCTGAAGCCAAGGGCCTGGTGACAGAGAAAGTGTAGGGGTAGGAACGCAGCTCTGGGGAAGCAATAATGCCTGGCAGGCAACGCTCGTGCAGGTAGGGAGGCAGGACAGGGAGGGTGAGTGTGGAGGAGACCCCCAGGGTGGCCGGGAGTGTGGCCACGCTGAGCGGCTGCCCACAGCTGGGCGGGGGGATGTACACCAGCGACTGGCTCGGGCTTAGCACGGCACCAGCCTGGAAGGACAGGGGCAGCTTTTGCATAGCAGGGGCCTGAGAGGGGGGAAAGCACACCCTGTTCAATGTGAAGGTGGCAGGAGTGGAGGCAGAGGTGTTGCAGCTGGAGACAACCACGGACAATGTCCCTTCTGCCAGCACGCCTGGCCCTTGTGCTGCAGTGCTCTGGGGGGCTTTCTCATTCCCAGCAGACTCGCTCTCAGGAGCCACAGAGCAGGCTGGGGCAGCATCAGCCTGCTTGTCACTGGGAGGATCTGCTGGTGTCCAGGCAGTGTCAGCACCACTGCTCTCCTCCTCCACAGCTCTGGGGGTCGCTGGCTCCTGCCCTCTGCCATCCCCCTGACCTGCCAGAGGGCCCAGGGCATCATCTGTCACAGTCTTTCCTGCACTCTCCGGGTTTGGGTTGGGATCAGGTGGCTGCTCCTCCAGTTTGGGTCCAAGCTTTTCCTCCACCTTGCCATCAGCATCCAGCCCCTGGGCACTGCTGCTACCACCGCTGACTGCTGTGAGCTCCACCTGCAACGAGAAGGGAGAAGGTGTTCTGGGAGCCATGCAAGTGGCTCCCAGAGAAGCATGCAGGATCTGCCCACCCAGGACACAGAGGCAGAAGCAGCAAACAGCTCTGCTTGCCTGTTCCACCCGGGAATGGCCTTCTTGGACCCTGCTGTTCAGGCAAGGAGCTCACCTCGGAAAGGCTGCTGCTGACACAAAACTCTTGAGACCCCAAGTGCTGGGAGCTGCTTGTCTTAGACTCCTCATCAGAAAGGGGGGCTCTCCTAGGCAAGGAAAAAGACACAGCATTACAACCCCCCAAAATACCTTCCCCAGCATCCCATCCCTCCCTGTTCCTGTGTGGGACAATGCAGCAGCTGTGCACCTTCCTTACCCACGGCCACCCGGCCTCACCATGGGTAAGCCCAGCCCTCCCCACCGTGCTGTGTCACAGCCCAGAGCCACACATCCACTCCTGTCCCCTCCACTTTTCATCCTGACCCATCCCTCCCCTGAACCTCATCCTGCTTGTCTCTCCTTGCGCAGGCACCTCATTCCTGTTCCTCCGGCTTGCTCCCTGCCCCAGCACCCTCCTCCCAGCAAAGCTGGCTGTGGAATCTCTCTCCAGTGCCAAAGCTCTCTGGGCTCAGGTGGGCCAGACAGGAGCAGTGGGTGTCCACAGCCATCCCGGTGTGCCACGTTCTGCTGACCAGCATGCCTGACTCTTTCTCTCTAGAATACGATTCCTGAGTGGAAAGCCTGGATTCAAGACAAGGACTGTGACCTCCCAGGGACACAGTATTAACAGTATTCGCAGTATTCACCGGACAGTGTTTCCCTGATGTTTAAGGGACACTGGGAAAAGCTGCTGGTGCCAGGACAAAACAGATCAAGTCTGGATTCTGTTCACGACATGATTTCAGCTGGATTTGGTCCCTACATCCTGGGCTTTCACAGCAAAGTCAGAGACACGAGCTATGGGTGCAAGCTTCCTCCCTGGGCTCTGTACCCCCGGTGCCGGGATCTCTCTCCACACCCCTTGCACCAGAACCCTGCTCCGTACCCGCAGCGCCGGGACCCCGCTCGCGGCTGCCTCCGTGCCACCCGCACCGGCCCTCGGGTCGATGACAGCTCGCTCAGTTCCTCCAGGCGCTCCCGACCACGCCGGCGCTCCCAGCGCTCCCCCGGACGCCCGTCACAGGCCGCGGGGCGGGGATGGCGGACGGGGCCGGGCCGCCTCGGCGCAGCCGGCGGCGGCGGGGGGGGGATGAGCGGGCCGAGGGGCCGGGGCGGGCGGGGTCCCGGGGGTCCCGGGGGTCCCGAGGGTGCCGGCGGTGCCGGGGCCGGCGCGGTCCCCGCGGGGCTGGGGCGGCGCCGCGGCCGAACGCGAGGGGGAGCCCGAGCGCAGCCGCCCGCCCGCGGCCCCGCGGGGCCCGCCCGGGCACGGCGCTTCCCGGCGCTTCCCAGCGCTTCCCGACGCTTCCCGGCCCGCCGATACCTGCAGGGACCCCCCCGCCCAGCCCCCGACAGCCGCCCCGGGGCAGCCCCGAGGGTGGTGCGCGGCCTCCGCCCGGCCGAGGCTCCTCCCGGGGCGGCGGCCGCGGGGCAGCCCGGGATGCCCGCTCGGGATGCCCGCCCGCGGGGTAGGGCCCGCGGGGACGGGGCACAAGCGCTGCCCGCGATGGGATGGGGATCGCGGATGAGGGAGCGCCCGCTCAGGCCCCCCCCCCGCCCCCTCGTGCCCAGACACTCCAAAATTTGACGTCTATTGTAAGCTCGGAGCGGCGCCGAGAGGTTCGGCGGGTATCGCCATCGCAGCCCTTATCTGCGGGGCGCAGGGCGCCCGGCGGTGCTGCGGGCGGCAGATCAGCTCTGCCCCGAGCCAGAGCCGGGGCTCGTCCCTGCCCACCGCTGATCCAGCGGCCTCGGGGGACGCCCCGCCAAAACCCTCGGCACTCCCGGCCAGGAATGAGAGCCACGCACTGCCTCTGCGCATGTAAAACCTCCCTGGCTCCGGCAAACCCGTGGAACAGACGTGGTGGGCTTGAGGAAGCCACAAACTGGGCAGTTCTGAGAACAAGACCCCCGAGCCACAGGAATGAACAGGCGATGCAAAGCCATAGGGACTGCCAGGAGCTTGGCTTGATCGATTCTGCCTCCCAGCCACTAATCCTCCCTAATCTCCTGTTTGGTGGCAAGTCACAACTCTCCCATCTGATCGTTTGGTTGGTACAAACCCTCCTGGGTCACCAAAAGCTCTTGGTTCAAGGTCTTTCACTTCCTTAGCTTTGAGAGCACAGGTCTGGTAAAGCCAATAGCACATGCAGACAACTTGGCCTTGTCACCACCAAAGCTGTGGAGGCAACACAGCCACGCACAAGCAACAGATCCTCTGCAGAGACCTTGCTGGAGCGCAGGGTGCGGGGACCCTCCTGAAATGCCACCACAGCCAACACATCCAACCCCTCCCTCCAGCTCTTTTGCACCTCAGGCCATTTCAGACCCCAGCAAGTCGCTTTCTCCCTCTCTCCTTTTTCCCTGCCCCGCCGCCCACGCACCTCACCTCTCCTCGTTGAGGCCACACATGCGAATCCGCTCTGTGCTGGTCCAGTTGTGCACCCCGCTGTAGAGAGGTGCCGTAGAGATCATGACAGCTGCTCCTCACCCTCTGGGACCTGCTGGGGCTCGAGGGGCCGCTCTGCCTGCAAAAGGGAAACAGAGGGTTGGGAACTCTCCCCGGGATGATTGATTAAACGGTGCTCCTGGGAAACTCATCCCCAGCTTCGCTGCCAGGCAGATGGGGAGGGATGCCCTGGGATGCCACAAGTCTGGGAGCAGGCTAGAAGGAATCAACAGTGCCTTGGGACTATAAAACATTATTGCCAAAAAACCACTGGCTACCCTGAGAGTTTCACACAAATGCCCTCACACACACACACACACACACACACACACACACACACACACATGCATCCCTCAAAACATTCCCCCACTTTTCTCCTCCCTCCAGAGAAGCCTCCAGTGCCGGGAGCTGCCAGGCAGAGCTGTACCAAGGCGATGGTCTGTGACAGCACTGACACCCCCGAGGCTTAACAGGACTAAGGCAGTGCGTGGCGAGTCCAAGGGGCAAAGCCTCAAACAAGGGGGGGTCTGGAGGGAGCAGAGGTTTGCCAACAGTGCCGCCAAGGGATTATCCCCTCCCTCCGTCAGGAAAGTGCTGGTATTCCGTGGAGTTACGGGTGGAAAACAGGAGGGAATCCAGAGATTCGGGAGCATCCACGACGCACTGTCAGCTGGGTGGAGCTTTCAGGGGAGAGCGTTGCAGCCAATCGTGCAGCGCTGGGTGTTGGAGCATTGAGGAGCTCTGCTGCTCCAGGGAAAAGGCAGCGCAGGAAGAGAGGATCTCCTGCGCTAACAAGTGGACTCAGCCGAACCAGGCAGGGACTGGACTGCAAAAGGGAGAGAGATGCTATCAAGCAGGTTCAGGGAAATACTAAACCCCAGAGGTAAAGCAGGCACAGAGCCACAGCAACGCTCTCGGTGCAGCGGTGGGAGTGGGAATGAGCTGAAAGCAGCACGTGATCCCAAATCTCCGTCGGATGTCTTTTCCCTGACAAACTCCTGGTGACACCAGCTCTGCACGGGACGAGCAGCAGCTTGTGCCATGAAAGGAGCCACACAGGGACCTTCTGGCCAGCGGCTTGAGGACCGAGCAGTGGGACTGAACGGCTGCTCCAAACGCAGCTTCTGCCGGGTGTCCTCGCTGCAGCCTGAATGCGCCAGTGGGGATCCTCCGGAGAGGAAAAAAGGGCCAGGCACACGGGAGAAACGGGGGCAAGGCAGCTGGTGTGCCAAAGAGAAGCGACGGACCCATCTGCACGTACGAGGGCACAAGTGAGCAAACAGAGTACGGAAATCAGAGGTCAGGGGAAGAGGGGAAACCTGCTAAAAACACACACTGTGAGACGGGAGAAATCCTCAATAGCGACGGGGGAGCCGGGCAGACGCCGAGGCAGAGAGCAGGGTCATACCCAAAGAGAACGAGGTGGCTTGGAGCAGGAAGGGGAGGAGTCTTTCGATGCTTGGAGAGAAATGCAACATAAAGGAAATAGGGGAACAAACAATCTGCGGGGATTTCACCATCTTAGGCTAAACTGAAAGAAGGGGAGGAGGAAGGTTCTGCCCCCGAGCACAGCAGCAGGACAGATGTTCTGGGAGGAATCAAAAGGGACCTTCTGTGCAACGGGGGAAGGGGATGCGTTTGGCTGCACAACGTGGAGCAGGAGCTGGGGACAAGCAGAGATCAGGCGTGACCCCGAAATAGGTCTGGCAAGGGAGGAGTGATAACGGGGCGGTACGAGGAGCTGGGAGAAACAGCACATTTGGAGTACTCGAGTAAGAGCTGGTCCAAAGAGCAGGCACGACGGCCACAAGAGGAGAGCTGGGAGGACACAGCGACAGAGATCAACACTGTTTCATGGAGTCTTGGCCTCTATCCTCTATGGACGATGTGGGACACGTGCCAAAGACAGGCATTTCGCAGGGAACGAAGAAGAACAGAAGAGGAAAAGAATCCAGATATGAACTCAGAGAAGGAATAAAACAGGGGCCGAGCACCAGATGTGGGATCTAGCACAAACTAGCAGAGCAACAGCATCCTTAAGAAGGCAGACCAGGAAGTTTATTGGGAAATGTAGGGATGAGCAACCTCCCGAGGTAACACTGAACCAGAGAGAGCAACCGCAGCCTCCCTGGGTCAGAACACTGTTAGCCAAGTCGACACGAGGAAACGGAGCAAATCTCCCATCTACACTGGTGCAGCTGGAAGCGACTTTAAAGGGATGTAATTAAACTCGTAGGAAACCCTTGGAGAACACAACTAGGGCATGGCTTCACGTGCCTGCCTTCGAGTAGAAGATGATGTTGAAGAAACTGTTGAAGCCCTTCTCTCCCCTCACTCCTTCAGTCATGTCACTGAAGCCCTGCAGTGTCCCAGTAAACCTAACCAGGGAGTTGACCTCTGTTTAAAACCCTTTTTTCCTTTATTTTTTTCCTGGCTGGACTGGTTTTAACCCATACCAGCTCCTAGATCAGCTTCACCAAGAGGGAGAGAGGGCACAGCCTGGCACAGACTCTACTTAATCCACAACGTCTGCCAAAGGAAGTGTATATGAAACCACAGTCTTATTTTGATTTAGCTAAATAGGTGCTCAGCCAATTCTAATTAACGCCAAAGCAAACGAGTTTAGAATGAAGTAAGAACATCAACGCGGCATGCTGCGTGGAGAAGCTTGTGTGGTATTAAAGCACTTTCACCTCCCAAAACAGAACGTGCCCTAAGAACTGCGAGAGAACTGCGAGAACACCCTCACCTCCAACGACAAGCCCGCGGAGAGGTTTGCAATGAAATACAGTGAATTAAAAGAAAAGGGTGTTTTGTTAGTTAAGGTAAAACCTCATTGTTTTGCAAAAGGAGAGGATGCTACTCTGCAAACCTGCCTTTTCCAGGGTCCAGGAAAAGCAAAACAGAAGATGTTTTCCTTGCAGTGAAAGCTTGCTTTTACTCAGGTTAGCAATGACTTGGCTACACGTGGAAGTTCCCTTGGATTAAGTCAAGAAATTACTCTCTCTTCTGAAATACCACTGTATGGTAATGGAAACAAGTTTCCTGAGTTGAAGGTCTTCAGGAATGGATAATTTCTAATCATTATCTCTACACAAATCCTCCTTGCAGTAAAATCCCCACAGCGCCAAGACAACCATCGTTTCAGTGCAGGCCAACCCAGGGTTGCAGGATGGACTCCCCTGGCCTTCACCTACCAGCTCTCACCCCTGGTGAGAATTAAGCCCACGTCATCTCCGTTCTGACCCCTGTTAAACCCTGTCTGTTCCCTGGCTCTCAGGGATCCCAACTTGAGTTGCCCGAGGTGGGAGTTTCTAATTGTTTCCTGCTGCAACACTGGCCCTCACACTCACATCTCCCATCCCACTTTTAGGCTGTTGCAAAGGCGTTGCAAAGTAGATTCAAACGCCATCCCTCCCAGTGACAGAGATCCCTCGGCTGGTCCCTGATCTGACTAAATTCTCAGCTCCTCAAGCCCTTGCCTTGGCAAACATATAAAGCAACTTCTCAGGCTGGCACCAACCTGCCTGCCACAAGGGTTTGCTTGTCACTGAGGAGTTTGGTGCTGTTGGTGTTTGCCCTCACAGATGTCACAGCTACATTGCCACCTGGTCTAACTCACTTTGATCAGATTAACCAGAGCCATGACCTCCTACAGCATCCACCTTACAGTACCTGGGGTGGAGCCAGGCCCACCCATGCAGGAAGAGGGTTTTTCCCTGCTCCTCCCAGAGGCAGCCACTTCTCCATGTTGCAAACGCATCCCTGTGTAGGACTGTGCTGCCCTGACACCCCACAAGAAGCTTCCCATGTATTTTCCTGCTCTGTAAATTTCCAAGCACTAAAAGCACTTGGATGTCAAGCCGTTTACCCTTCCTCTCCCCCATCCCAGCCTCGGCACATGAGCTACACACCAAGCGATAGACATTATCCCTGCTGCACCCTGTCTAGGCAGATGTGAGGTGACAGGTACTGAAACACCAGCAGCCCATCTCCTAAAACCCCCCAGCACAAGGATTCCTGCCACCTGGCTCCAGGCAGGCACATCACCCTCGACGCAGGTGGGAGAGCACCAAGCAAAGACCCAACCAGCAGCAACGCGCACCACTGCCATAGCTCAGCCAACAGCACGAGTTCACCCAGGGAGAGCATCAGCTTTGCCTTTCCCGCTGCAAAAGTGGCAGCCACGGCATGAGCCAGATCTGGGGATACCGCTGCCATTTGCTCAGTGAAGCTCAGCTGCTCTGGAGCCTTTAGGGACAGAGTAAATGTTGCCCCATCGGTGGTGCCTCCACCCGCACTGGCATTGAGTGCGCCAACGGCGCAGAGGAAGAAAAGGGACTTCCCAGCCTTAGGGTATGGAACAGGAGAGAGGCCACCACATCCCTCTGCAGCAGGAGGGATGGGGACGGGGAGGACACTGTGGCTGCCCTCCCATGGCACCGTGTGGTTCCTGTGGCCAGGGGACACTGCGGAAGGCCGGGAGGGATGCACTTTGACCCTGGAAACACACCTGCGGGAAACACCTTTGAAACATTCATTCCCAGAGCAGCAAAGCCTTGAAGGAAGGGGTTTTTATCCCCTGGATGGCTACAAAATATAAAATGAGGTCAGCTGCTGGAAGCTCAAGTGGGATTCGGTGCTCGGAGCGCAGCCGGCCACTTTGATGGGAGTGGGAGCAGCGGAATGAGGCGGGATGTGCCCTGTGGCTCTTCCCGGCGCTCAGGTGGGCCAGAAGGGAACAGTCTGCAGTGTCTCCCTTCCCTTGCCATAGTTTGTTCACTTTGGCAATTCTTCGTTGCCATTAGTAACACAGGCA
Organism: Empidonax traillii; assembly: GCF_003031625.1. Lineage (NCBI taxonomy): Eukaryota > Metazoa > Chordata > Aves > Passeriformes > Tyrannidae > Empidonax > Empidonax traillii. The sequence continues at coordinate 319,832 of NW_020955758.1, read as the reverse complement.
AGGAACTATATTTGTTTTGATATGCGATGGCCTGGTGTCCATTGAAGGTGCAGAGGGCCGGAGTGAGTGCCAATTCTGAGAGCTGCCCGGGGCACCTCAGCTCCAAGCACCGCTTTGGAAAACCCTCTGGAGCAAACTGCTGACAAAAAAATTAAAAATTGAAGAAAAAATTGAATCAAAAGCCCCACGACAGCCCTCTCACAGGACTCGCAGCGGGCACGATATTCAGCAAGGGAAAAATTTAAACTAGAAACTGAAAGAGAGAGAACAGTTTATCTTATGTTACCACTCACTCAAGGGTCAGAAACTGTAGGAGAACGGACCAGGAATGACTAGAGTGGCACAAAATCCAGCAAGGATGGACCAGGCCATCCCTGTGGCTGTCTGGGCAGAGCAGTGCCCAGCAACAGCGGCCCCGAGCCGGGTTTGGTCCCCGCTGCCTGCACAGCAGCCCCGGCCGCTGCGGAGCTGAGCCAGGCTTTGCCTACACGCATTTGCTTAAGCTGATTTAAAGACACAGTAACACCACACGTAATTATATATCCTCGGCACGATGAATTGGAAATATAAAAGAGAAAACCCATCCTCATTTCAGAAAAAAAATAAAAGTTTGCTGCACACTGGGCAGTGCTGTGATAATCGGTCCCAGCTGCTGGACGACTGGTGTCACTAAAGCCTCGCTCGCCCACAACAACCAGGCTTGTCCCCACCAAAGCCCACGAATTTTTAAGGGCTGAAAAAGAGCCATTAAGGGATGACAACGTTCAAAACCATCTCTGACAAGGTGCACATCGTCCAAAATCCCACAAGCAGAGCTTAGCCTCCTGAGCCCAGGAGCCAGGCTGGCATTCCAGAGCCCAGAGGTTCCAAGGGCAGCTCTGAAGGCCAAACCCCATCAGAGCCCGGGCTCTGACACTTGGAAGGCGCTTCCAGACTCAGGTGACAGCGACGGAGCCATTGCCCTCGATAGGCATCACGCCGCTTCCAGCCAGTGCCGGGACCAGGACCAGCTAAACCCAAGGGCTAACCAGGATGATGGAAGTGGCACAGAGGGAAGGGAAGGAAAGGAAGGGAAGGAAAGGAAGGGAAGGAAAGGCTGCTGTAAAAATGGCCAAAAAAAGGCAGAGGAGCTGCGAAGGGCACGGGATGCACCGGCCCTGCCCTGGCACTGATCCCCAGACTCCGGGGGACGAGGGTGCTGGGGAGCAGATGCTCTGAGAGGAGAAACTTGCTTCGTCTCTATTTTAGCCTGAAAGACCTTTTCCCAGTGCTGCTCTGAACCGGCCTCACCCAGGCTGGGATGAGGGCACCGATGTCGCTCACCGAGGAGCCAGGACTCCTCCCGGTACCGACCACACCGCCGCGGGAGGGCTGGTTTCCTCCCCGGTAAGAGCGGCAGGAAGCGCCGCCTCCTCCGCCCGGTCCTGCCGCTGCCCGGCCATCACCGTGGGCACGGGCGGGGGGACCGGCCGCCCCCGCCGCCCCGCCCCGGCCGCGGGGGGCGTCGGCGCGGAGCGGCACCGCCCCGGCCCCAGCCCCAGCCCGCCCCGAGGCCGGGACCGCGGGGGTTTCGCGGCCGAGGTCCCCGCCCGCGGCACGGCACGTCCCACTCCCGAGCCCCGCGAGGCCGCGGCACGGCCCACGGCCCCGCGGGGCGGGCACCCCCCCGCCCGGGACACGGCGTTCCCCGCGGCCGCTCCGGGGGCTTCGCCCCGCACCCCGCAGCCCTGCCCGGGGCAAGGCCCCGCGGCGCTGCCCCGCGGCGGCTCCCGCAGCCCCCGGCTCAACAGTTTGCCCCCGGGGCCGCTCCTCGGCGGAGCGTCCCGCAGCCCCGGCGGCCGCGGCCGGGTCCCCGCGCTGCCGCACCGGGGCAGCCCCGGACATGGAGGTGGCGGCGGCCGCGCTGCCCCCGGGGAGGGCTCTTCCGCCACCGCCCGGCGCCCGCCCGGCCGGCACCCGCGGCCGGACCGGCCCCGGGCACGGTGACGGCCGGGGCGGGCTCGGGCCACGCCGCCAAACTCCGCGAGCGCCCGGCGCCGCCGTCCCGCCGCCGCCCCGGGAGCGCCGCGCTCCGCGGCCGCCCCGCCCCGCCCCGGGACCCCCCGCACCGCCCCGGCAGCGGCAGGTGCCGCCGGTGCCGGAGACGCCGCGCCGGGCAGGGCAGCGGCACCGCCGCGCCGTCGCGGGGCGGGGAGCCGGAGCCGCCGCCGCCGCCCCTTCGCTGCCCCCCGCCCGGCGCTGTCAGTGCCCACCGCCCCGCCGCGCCCCCGCCGCTGTCCCGCCGCAGGACGCTGCCGTCCCCCCCCCAACCCCGCACCACCACCACCCCCCCCGCGCCTCCCCGCCACCGCCCCCGGGGGTGTCCCGGGACCGTTTCCATGGAGACCCCGGCCGGACGGCCGGGAGTGGAGGTCGGGTCGCCCGCTCCCCCCCGCCCCGCTTGCCCTCGCCGGCCGTGGGTGCGGGGCGGCGCGGGCCCGGGGTGCCCGGGCAGCGGGGGCCGGGGTCCGGCGCGGGGCGGCGCGGGGCGGCGGGCACGCACCTGCTTCCCGAGGCGGGCGGGCGGCGAGGGGCGGCGGGCCGGGGCGGGCCCCTGCCCCAGGCGGCGGGTCGGACCCCGGGCGCTGCGAGCGGCGGTTCGGCGGCGACGGCGGCGGCGGAGACACTGGCAGCGGCAGCCGGAGTGTGAGGGCGAGAGCGAGCCGCGGCCGCGCGGGCTGCCGGGAGCCGTAGTCCGTCCGCCGGGGCCGGGAGCCGCCGAGCCGCCCCGCGGACTGCGGGTCCCGGCGTGCCGCGCGCCCCGGCCCGCGCGGGGGGGCCGGTCCGGAGAGGGAACGGGCGGGCGCGGGGAGGGAGCGAGGGAGGGAGCGCGGGGAGGGAGGGAGGGGGCTCCGCGCCCGGCGCGGCCCCGGGAGGGGCGCGGGGGGGAGGCCGCCGCGCCCGGGGCTCGGCGCGGCACGGAGCGGAGCGGCTCGGTACGGGGGGGAGCCCCACGCACACACACGCCCCGCACACATATACACACACACACACACACACCCGCCCGACCCCGCGCCGGGGCACCGGCTCCCGCACCGGGGAGCGACGCTCGCTCCGCACCGGGGGGAGGAGGAGGATGGAGGAGGAGGAGGCGGCGGCGGGGGCGGGCGCTCGCTCCACGCCCGGGCAGCGTCGGGCGCCCGGCAGCGGGCAGAGCCGGACGGGCAGCGCGCGGCGAGCGCGGCGCACGCAGCCCCGGTGCCCGCAGTCCCGATGTCCCCAGCCTTAGAGCCCTCAGCCCCTGCACCGCCGCCCCGATGCCCTCAGCCTCGTGCCCGCCGCCCCGGTGCCCCCCGCCCGGTGCCCGCCGCCGGGCGCGGCCGCGGGGGGGGTGTGTGTCCCCGAACCGGTGGAGCGGGCGCGGATCCGCCTGTCCAGCCCAGATGGGCGCAGGGCCCCTGCTCCGGCGACGATGCCGCTGGGTGACCTCCCGGGCCCCGTACCCCCCCTGCCCGATGCCCCGCCGGGCGCGCAGCCCTGCGGGGCGGGGGCGGCCCCGGGCGGGGGTCGAGGCACCTCCCCCACGCCATGCGGGGCACCGAGCGGCACGGCACGGCACGGTGCAGCGGCCGCAAGTTTGTCACCGGCCCCCGCCCGCGGCACCGGGGCCCGCAGGCCCGGAGGCCGCCGCACCCCCCGCGGTGCCCCGCCGGGCCCGCCCCGCACCGTCCCGCACCGCCCCGGCGCTGACAGCCTCGCCTGGCCCGGGGCCGCGCCGCCCCCGGCCCCCGCACGGGCCTCGGAGACCGGCGGCCCCGCAGCGCCCTGGCGCGGCCCCGCCGTGCGGGCACCGGCTGCCCGGCCCGGCCCTGCCCGGCCACGCCGCCCCGGGCCGTGCCGGGCCCCGCGCAGCACCGCCCCGTGCCCGCTCCTTTCCCTCGGCCCCTCGCCCCGGCCCCGCCGCCCCCCTCCGCCCGGCCCCCGCGTACCGACAGCTGGGGGGGCCGCGGGGGTCCCCGTTCCTGCGCGACCCGGAGGGGAGAGCGGGATGCGCCCCCCCCGGCCCACGGCGCGGGGGCTGAGCGGGGACGGGCAGTACCGGCTGGTCCCGGGGCGGGGGACGCGGTGCCGCCACCGCCTCACCCGTCCCCGTGCGGTGACACCGCGCTCGGGCGTGGAGCGGCCCCGGGGGCGGACGATGGCCGGGGGCTGCCCGGGGCCGGGCCCCGCAGGGCCGCGGGGTGGGCTCGGAACGGGGCCGTGCTCCTTTCACCGCGGTCCCCGATCCCGCGTGGGCGCCGGGGGGCCTGGTGGGTGTCACCGTCCCTTGCCCGTGGCGTGCTGCTCGGACCCCCGTGCGCTCCACTGACGATCCCTGTGGGGTCCGTGCTGCCCTGACGTTTGCAGGACCTGTTTGCTCCCGCGGTTTGGCCCATGAGATGGTAAAAATCTCTTTTTGGCTCAGCATCTTTCATGGCCAGGGTCTCCAAGAGGTGGGCACGGGCACCAGGGTGTGGCCACCCGCAGCTGGCACATCTGATTGGCACCCACACCCTGGTGTCACCTGCCGGGAGCGTCCTCCGCAGCCTCAACCCCAAACCTTTCCAATGCCTAAGGAGAGGAAAAAACATCTTACACAGGGATCAAGCTACTATTTTTTGCCAGAAAGGTTGCAGCAGCCTGGGGCAGGAGGTGGCCTCTCACCCCTTCGGGGGTGTGGGTGCTTGGGGAGCAGTTTAGGGCAGGGGTCTGTGAGCAGGAGGGAGCTGAGTGTGCAGGGCATGAGACCTGAGAATAGCAGGTAGCATTCTACAGGGCGACAGGGTGAAACATGGGGCTGGCAGAACTGTGGGAAGGCAGAGAGCCAGGGCTATGCCGAGGAAGGCCATGAGGGAGGAAGCTCTTCCTGCAGAGGGGGGTTTACTCCACTTCTCCCCATTATATTGTACCTTCTCCTGCAGTTGGCTCCAGCCAGAGTGCAGAGGATATGCTCCAAGAGGTGTTTCAGGCTGGGTGATGGTCAGGAAGTGGGGCTGGCGCAGCCTGCAATGGGCACATGACCCCAGGTTCGTAAGGACCTGCCTTATTTGCATCCTGGTCCAATTAAAGACAGACAGTTTGAGTAACAGCCTCATCCTGCAGCTGCCTCACCCCACCCCTGCAGGAATTGCACCCAGGGATGCATGGTGCTGGCTGGAAGAGCTCTGCATCCCACTATTGTGTCCTCTGACACACCACTGCTTCTGCCCCATTTAATTAGGACCCTTGAAATCTTCAGGGTGGGATAATTTGCACCAAAAGACTTTAAAAGGTGGTGCTGAAAAATTCTATGTCTCTTTATGTTCTGGGGAAGTGGGAAAGTCTGGGGGATAGGGCGCTTCCTCCATCAGGGAGTGGAGTTAGACACCAGTCACAGACTAATTGCAAGAAAGGCCAACAGGAATGATCTGCCACAGCAAAAATATGATGAGGAACCCTCAAGGTAATTCTTCAAGGAAGTCAAGCTAGGCTACACACCCCATATGGAGGGAACTGGGGGCTCCTTTACCTCCTCTCCATCCTGGGGACATGTCTCACTAGACCCCCCAGCCGTGGGCAGCCCTGGCTGCTGCCTCACCTTGGCATTTCCCCCGCACCACCTGCCTGAGCAGCCAAACTCCACAGGTCCAAGGGCATCCATGTGCCCTCCAAGTGTCCAGGGCAGCCCCTGACCTGTGTGTCCCCTGCCTGCTGTGGTCCCCTGGGCCACCAGGGCCTGAGCTCTCAGCTCTGACCTGACCTGCAGCCGCTGTTGCTGCTGCTTTTGTCATTACTGCTCCATTTTGTGTCTCCTTTTTATTTATTTTGCCCCTTCCCTCTGTTTTTTGAGTAGGATCCTCATCACTCTCCCCTCTCTGAGCCAGAAACTGGAACAGGTTGGCTAACACACTCTGCTCCTGCCAGGCTGCACTGGGGAGACCCTATCCTTTGTGGGGACCATGTTGGTGCCATCCCCAAGCAGCTGGGCTGGCAGGCCAGGGGATGCAAAAGGGCATCTCCAGATCAGCCAGGATCACGGAGCCTTCTCCTCTGGCAGGGTGGTGGCAGCTGATGGTGGCAAGGGTGGCTTGCAGCTCCTGGTACCACGAGAAGAGGGTGGTGGTCATGCCTTGTGTGCTTGCTGCAATGTCACATCCATGTCACCACCCTGGACACCTCAGCTTCCACTGGGAAGGTGGGGTTGGGGCTCAGGAGTCAGGGGAGGGGTGTCCTGTTGGGATGAACAGAGTGTCCATTGCCAGAGGTCTCTCACTGGGTTTCTTAGGACTTCTCTGAAGGAGGATCCTCCGTGCTGCTCCCTGCGAAGTGGGCAGAGCTCAGCTGGGTTTGGTTGGTGCAGTGACACTGGCAAGAGGTGTCACCTCTAACTACAGCCTTTGTCCTCACATGTTTCTTGGGCCATCCCTGCTCAGACAACAAACACTGGCAGCACAGGTGACAGTGCAGCTAGAAGGTGACACTTTGTCAGAGAGGCTGCCTTCTCCTTCCTGCTGGCACCCAGGGCCAGGGAATGGTGGGCAGGGAGGCCACGGGTTCTGGTAGGGATGTGACAGGGCCAGGCTCCTGCCCGCTGTCCTGCTGTGCAGCCCCTCTTCTCCCTGCTCCCCAAGGGATCTGGGACTCAGGAGGGACATGGGATGGAGTCCCACCTCCTGCGTGAGAAACTGGATCTGTTATGAGCTCAGAAGTTGACATTTTGAACCCAGCCACTGGGGACAAAACAAGGCTACTCCTGCCTCGGGAAGGGGATTTCACAGATTGAGGTTTTAGGTGGCTTACCCTTGGACCACCCATGGGTGCCCCAGGGAGCTTGGGGCAGGTCTCTTTCTCCTTGCACACTCCGGGCCTCCTTGCTTGCTGGAGAACAGTGGAGAAATGAGGCATTGCCCCTGGTGAGCAGCATGGACAGGAGTCAGCAGGCACACGTTGCCTCTGCTGCCCTTCTCCTCCTCTGCATCCCAGGAGAAGCCCTGGGCTGGGAGGGCACCGCTGATGGATGAGAATGTTGGATAAGGCGGGAAGGAACTGTGTTGTGCCTCCGAGCCACTGGAAGAGCAGGCAGCCAGGGCAAGGGCAAAGTGATGGAGAGAAGGAGGATGCAGTGGGTGAGCCGAGCTTAGGGTGCCAGGGGAGCCCCAAAAAGCAGGCAAGGAGGCCTCCAGGGTTGACAGGGGTGAGAGGGGTGCCCGCAGTGAGCCCTGGCTCCACTCCAGCCCTTTTCCGCGCAGCAGGAGGCTCCGGAGAGCAGCTGGCTGCGGGCAGAACTGGGCCTGCCCCTGCTCCCAGGCTGCCACGCCAGATTCCTGCTCCTTTAGTATCCGTCCCCCAGCCCTGAGCCCCCCAGGTTCGGCCTCGTCAGCCGCCTGGGGCTCCTGATTGTAATGGCAGACAAAGAGCCGGGCTCTGACCGCAGCACTGCATCTGGCAGCCTGTGCCTGGGGACGCTGGAAGTGCTGCCGGCAGCCCCGGCACAGGGGCTGTGTGGGGGCCTGTGGCCCCCCAGGAGCTGGAGGCTGAAATGGCCAGCGATGCCCAAGCCTCAGGTATCACCCTCAGGCTCCTGGCTGCAGCCTCCCACCGCTGATCCCTGGGACTGAGAGCTGTCATGCTCCACAGAGGAATGTGGGAGGACCTGGTTGCTGCTGCTCTGCCAGCACAGAAGCCCCCGTGGGGGCTCCATGTGGCCCTGGTTCAGGGCAGGGCATTGGGCAAGTGAGGAAGGTCGGGTTGGGAGGGGAGGTTGTGCAGAGGGAATGCCGAGGGAGCTGTAGGAGGGAGGGGCGTGGGGGCTGAGCCAACGCTGCGTTTCCCACAGGCACCGAATGGGCACTGGTGTGTGTGTGTGTCCCAGCGTGTGTCCCAGCGGTGCTCCCGTGCTTCTCCCTCCTGTCTCTGCAGCGGGAGCTCCGGGTTTGCCAGAGATCCGCTGTGTGTGGAACGAAAGGTGCCACCTCTGCGGTAGTTGTGCTCAAACGAAGCTGCTATTGTAACACTGGCCAGGGCACACGTACACGCAGCTGCCTGCCAGGAGGACATCTGCCTCTGCTCACCCCCCGGCTTGGCCTCAATCCTGCCCGTTGGGGACTGTCATGTTCCCCCTGGGAGGTTTTTGGTGCTGTGGCTCTGCTGGAGCTCGGCCAGGTGCCCCCCAGCTCCCAGATGCTGCTGGTTTGTGGCCGGGGTACCTGTTCTCCCCAGGTGTAGGGGTCCAGCACGGTGTCTGCTCCCCACCTGGTGTCCCTGACATCCCATCCTGGCCCCCACGTGCCACTGGGGGAGCTGCAATGTGACAGCTGGGACAAAGTCATCAGGGGGACACGGGGATTTACCCCTCTCCTCCCCAGGCTGGGGACAGGCAGGGACCCGCCACCTCCAGGAGACCCTGAATATGACAGCACAGCCCGAGTGAGCGGGTCCCCACTCGTGAGGGGGACAAGGCTGGTGGCCGGCTCCAGCTTCAGGACGTTCGGAGCCGCAGCTGCCGGTGTCCCAGCGCTGTCACCGAACCGATGTGAGGAGCAGTGGGTGACACCACAGGCACCCCGGAGCCACCGAGGGGCCCGGCCACCCGCGTTCCCGGGAATGGCTCCACTGCGGGGCGAGGGTCCCGGCTACAGCATCTCGGCGGAATCTCCGGCTCAGGTTGTGCCGTGTTGGATACGGCATCTCCATGGAAACCCCCGGCTCGGGCGGTGCGGGCTCGGGAGATGCCATCTCCACGGAAACCGCTGCGGCGCCCGGATGCGGCCGGGATGCGCCGGGCACTGGTACCGCGGAGGGGGAGATGGGGTGTCGGGGAGCCCTTGATGCGGGGCGATGGAGGCTGAGAGGCCTGGGGAGAAGGGACCACCCCGTCCCCTGGGCGGGACAGGAGGGACAGGGAAGTTGAGGGGAGCACTCCTGTGCCTGAAATTCCAAGCCCAAACCTTCCTCCCCTGCCCTCTTCGTCCTGCACTGTGCCAGGCTGAGCCTCCCACCTCCGTCCGGCCTGGGGGGGCTCAACCCCTCTCCCACCCCGGGGAGTGGAACTCAGGCCCGTTCTGGGGAGGACTGTTTCCAACCCATGGGGGCTAAGGGTGTTCAGGGAGATGGAAACCCCCTGACCCCAGGGAGCAAAGGCACAGGGCCCCGAAGATCCTGGGGTGCTCTATGACAGCCCCAGTGCTTGCACTCACATCCCGAGCTTGGGAAGCCAGAGGGACAAGATTTCAGCTGCAGAAACAGCCCAGATGAAATATTTTACAGGTTATTTATAGCCTGCATTAAAAAAAATAACAAAAAAAGAAACAAAAAACCCTCAATCCCAAAAAGAAACAGCGACCAAAAAGCTTTTTTTTGTTGATTTTAAATCTGCCTTTTACTCCATCCCGCTCCCACTGGCCTCTCAGGATGGCGGGTGCAGGAGCGTGGCTGCACCGGCAGCTCCACTGCGCTGGAGCAGCCCTTGGGCTCGGGCTCCGGCTCTCCCGGTGGGTCCCTGTCCCGGGGGACCCCGCGGTGGCTGTGCCGCTGCCTCGGCACGTCCCCAGCCCCACAGCAGCCCCGGTGCCCAGCGCCCCGCGTGTGCCAGCCGGGCTGGGCTGCCCAGGGCCGGGATTAGCCCCCGCTCCCCGCTGGCACCGGGAGCTGCTCGGCCGCCCTCGCCGCGGCTCCCGGCTCCGTAAGCCCGGCTTTGACGTAGCCCGGAAAGTAGGCCAGTAAGAGCAACCGCAGCCGCTCGCAGCTCTCGGGGGACGCGGCGCTGGGGCGGCCGAGGGAAGGCTGCGTGTTCGCGCCGCTGCTCCGGGGCTCCCGCGGCCGAGGTGGCGGCCGGCGACAACAGGGGTTTTTGTCCAGGTTCTCCCCGACTCGCACCTCGTCCGGCAGCCAGAGGCCGGCCCTGCTGCCGCGGGAAGGGCGAGGATTAGGCGGGGGAAGTCCCTGCAGGGAGCCGTCCCCAGCCCGCAGCCGTGCCGGGGCTCTGGGGGCTCCCCGGCTCGTTTCTGTCCCCTCTGCAAAGGGCTCTCCCAGCCAAAGCTCCTGTCCCCACCTTCCCCGCCGTCTGGCATCCCCCTTTCCTGCAGCAGACCTGGAATTGGCTATTAACTAAGAAACCCCATGCTCCTGTGCCCAGCAAACCCATTTCTGCAGGGAAGTCAGAGGGACAACCGTTGCCTCGATGTGGGAGCTCTGGATGAGCCTGTGCCAGAGTGGGGGGCCGGCCCAGCCGCCTGGAGGGGCCAGAAGGTCAGCACCAGAGGCCCCCAGGCACCAGAATCCCTCCTCCAACTCATCCCAGCAGCTCATGCTGATGCTTTCCCTGTTTATTTTTGAAGCATCTCTGGATACTGAAAGCCCCGGTTCTAGCCCAGTCCAAGCCCAGTGCTGCTGTTCCTTGCAGGATGAGGCAGATCCAGCAGTCTGGCTACAGCTGTTCCCTCCCACGCTGAGCATCACCCACACTCAGGCTGCTGGACACAGCAGCTATGTGCGAGGCAGCCTCAGTATGGGGATCTGCACCTTGGTAGGTTCCCTCCCTGCTCCGGGTGATCCAGCAGCAAACCCACCTGCTCCACCAAGGCCTGAGCTGGTGTCACACCTGGTGGCCCTGGTCCTCTGCAGGACCTGCAGCCCAGGAGGGGACTGCCCTGTGCCATCATCATCCTGGCCCTGAGGGGAGCATCACATCGAAGCCAGGGAGGTCCCAGTTCAGGCTGGGGCAGGGTCAGACCCCGCAGGGCTCTTCCCCCTCCTCGGGGCCGCAGATGGCACCATGCACAGCAGCAGCAGCAGACCATCCTTTGCCACGGGGTGGGCCAAATTTGGGGATGGAAGAGGTGTCGGGGGGTACCCCCTCCCTGCAGAGAGGCAAACAGCAGGACAGTGCTCTGCAGCACCTGCTGAGCCTGAACCAGCACTGCTCTGACAGGCATCAAGCCCCCCAGGACCCTTCCCAGCCAGGGTATTCTAAGCATCCCGGGGCTAGAGCTGGGGAGGTGGGCTGGGTACCCGGGCAGCCCGTAGTGCCCAGCTGAGCACTGTCCCGGGGCTGGGGAGGAGGAAAGCAGAGCCCTGGGCCAGGGCAGGCGACGGAGGGCCCCTGCAAGAGGGACAGGGACAGTGGTAAGGCAGGGATCTCCTTGCCTCAGTCCCCGGGGTCTGCAGGGGGCCCGGAGAGGGCTGTGGGCAGGTGGAGGGGCTGGCGGGGGGCTGTGCCTGCCCCACGTCAGCCCTGCCTCCCGCTGCTCAGGGCGTTTCACCTTTTACTAAAACAAACACGACACCCCCCCGCCCCCCCGCGACATCCCCGGGGGCGAAGGTTTCCCATGGCAGAGGGACGCCGGCTCCGAGCTGGGGCCACCAGCTCCGCGAGGGGCTCTCGGCGTCACGGCACGGAAATGCTCTTCGCTTCCTTTCCTTTTTTTTTTTTTTTTTTTTTTTTTTTTTTTTTTTTTTCCCAAGCAACACGACCGCGGCCCCATCGCAGGCCAGGGCTCTGACCCGCCCCGGGTGCTGCGGGGGCCGGAGACACCCGGGCAAGGTCGCCGGCGAAGCCGTGGCACAGCCAGCCCCCAGCCCCACGTCAGCCCTCACTCCCCTCCCAGCCCAGGAAGGGCCGGCATCCGGAGCCCTACGGGTTTTCGGGTGGGAATTGTGGAGTCACACGGTGCCCATCGCCAGCTGGAGGGGTGCCTGTGCCCCAGCCCCACAGGACGACCCCCACTTTCCCGGTCTGACCCTGCTGCAGGGCAGAAGGGCAGCCCCGGGGCGCGGGGCGGGCTGCGGTGCCAAGGTGGGAGGAGGCGTCCCTGGCACGAGGGACATGTTTCCTGGGATCAGCAGCAGCTCCAGCTCCAGCGCTGGGATTGGGAGTGTTTCTACAACTGGCGCGAGCACAGCCCACGTGGGAAGTGGGGGGAGAGGCCTGGAGGGATCCCTGCGCAGTCCATCAGGCTCTGGCACATCCCTCTGCCTGTGCTGGATGCACCAAGCAAGCACTGAGCACCTCCCTGCCACACTCCCAGGAGTGGCTGGGCAGGGAGCACGGGCTCAGTGGCAGCAAGAGGCAGAGGAGGGCAGCAAGAGGGTCACGGGCTGCCTGGGGGACAGCCAGCTCCCAGCACATGCAGAGTACCAGCACCACCTCACTGAGTCGTTTCCAGGTGACCATGTTTATTAACGCTGGGCAGGTACCTCGGGGGTGCAGGTAGACCTAAGAAACCCCCTCAGGGCCAAGCTCAGCATGGCAGGGTAGGGAGAAAACCCCTTTGGCCAACATTTAAAAATATAGAGAGGTAAAAAAAACAGGGATATGAAACACAAAAGCACAGGGCAGCATGTGGGCAGCTGCTCCAGTCCCTCACCACACTCCCAGACCTGCTCTGTCATGAGCCCTTCACCAGCCTCTCACCCTCCACTCAGCCAAAGCACCTGGCCCCACATGGGCCCCCAGGGCAGCATGGAGGGCACTGGCCATCCCAGCCTTGGATGCTGCCAGGGCGGCCACACAGATGCAGCCTCAGGTTTCATTGCAGGGAGAGAGGCAGGAGGAACTGGACAGAACCAGGAGCTTCTCCTGGTACCTGCGCCTGCCCCAGTCCAAGCCCCTGGGCCGCAGGCACGGAGTTACTGCGCTTTGCGGCGTGGGCGGCGCCGGGACGGTGCCCGCCCCCGGGGCCGTGCCTCTCCCTCGGGGCCGGCCTTGCTGCCAGGGGCCGTGTTCGGGACATCCTCGGCCGAGATGGGTTGGATGATGTGGCCGGCGCGGGTGACAACGCGAGGGGCTGTCAGCTTCTGGAAGGCACGCTGTGTGTTCCACGTGGAGCCCACGGGCGTCCGTATGCTCTGCTCAAACTGCTGGTGCCGCTCGAAAGGGAAGGGCAGCTCGCTGACCTGAGGGGACAGCACAGGGGTAATGCACCCAGGCCACATAGCCTGGCCCTACCATCTCATGCTGCTCCCAGTTCCCACTGGTTCCCACTTGTCCAGGACCTGCTCACGCCCTGCTTCTGTCCCCGCTGCCATGAGAGCCCAGGAGGGCTCGAGCGGCCACCACCACCACCACCGAAGCAGCCTTGTACATCCCTTCTCCATCACCCCACTGGGCTGTTGAAGCAGGAAGCAGGGACAACAGGCAGGAATGGAGGACGTTTTGGGAAGGGGTCACTGGAGCTCTAACGGTGACCAGGTGTGACACACCTGATGTGCTGCCGCGTGGATGTTGCGCTTCTCGCTGATGATGACGTGGGGCTTGTGCTGGTCCTTCCGGGGAGGCCCCGGCGGTGGCTTGAGCAGGAACCTGCACGCAAACGAGGGGGCTCAGGGCCGGTGCTGGGCTGGGCATGTCCCTGAGCTCTCCCCCACTCACCTCTTGACCTTCCTGGCGCTGGGCCGGAGCCCGGTGCCGCCCCACTCGCCCCAGCCCGGCAGCACCAGGTTCACCGGCTGCGGCTTTGCCGCCTCCTCAGCCTTGTGCTTCTCCCGGCAGAAATCGGCGACCACGTCGTCTCCGGCAAAGGCCTCCGTGATCATCCCGCGCTGGTCGATGCCACCCTCCTGCAGAGGGATGAGGCAGAGCGGGTTTAGGGGTTACTGTGGGAATTGGGAAGGACCGGGAAGGGTCTGGGACCAACTGGGAGGCGTGGGGAGAGACTGGGAGAGGGTTTGGGAGGTGCCGGGGGCAGTGGGAACTGGGGGAAAAGTTACTGGGCATTGCTGGGTGGGGGTTTGGGGTTGTTGTAAGGGGATTTAGGAATACTGGGAGTTACTAGTTTGGGGCTTATGGTTACTGGGAGGTGGTTTAAGGTTACTGGTCCGGGGTTACTGTGAGTTACTGAAAGGAGTTTTGGGGCTTGTTTAGGGTTACTGGGAAAGGGTTTGGGGTTACTGGGAGTTAGTGGTTTGGGGTCTAGTGTTACCGGTTTGGGGTGTGGCATTACTGGTTAGTGTTTTGGGTACTGAGGAGCATGGGAGAGGCCCGTCATGCTCACCTCTTCCTCCAGGACCACAGGCAGGCTAGGGCAGTCCATCTCCTGGGGCTTCCCATCCAGCACAGCCTCCAGGCTGATCATCTTCTTCTTGTCTGTTGTTTTCTTGGCATGTCTGTCTCCATCCCTTCTTTCCTCCCGCTGCTGCACTCGCTTCCCTGCTCTCGGGGCCACTGGCTTCTCCTGCTCTTCCACAGGCTCCTCCTTGGCCAGACCCTCCACATCCTCCATGGTCTGCACACGGTGCAGCTGCTCTGAGAGCAGGAGCTGCTCCTGGGCTTGAGGAGGTGGCTCCAGCCCCATGCTCACTGGCTCCTCAACACAGACTGGGGGTATGGGGCTGTCGCCTGGCCGCTCAGCACTGGCCTCAGTCTCACCAGAACCTACACATTGAGGGGGTAAATGGTCACTCTGAGCAGGGCGGGAGAGTAGGCGCAGCTCTGTGAAAGCAGCCAAAAACTGTCCCCAAGCCCCCCTTCCTTTACCCAGCCCTGCAGCATTCCTAGCCCACCCTGCTCAGGGTCTTGTGCTCCTCACCATGCTCCTCACTGTGCTGCTCAGGGCTCCCTGCCTGCTCCTGCCGCGCCTGCCGCTTCTGCTCAAAGTCTTGTAGCAGAGCTTCCTCCTCTGACAGCTCCTCCTCTTCCTCCTCCTCCATCTCCTCCTTGGTCTCTGCAGGACCAGGCACTGGGCTGTCTCTGGGACCCTCCTGTGCCTCAGGCTCCGGGGCCAGGGCGCTGGGCTTGCCCAGCATCCAGGGATTAGCCGCGCTGGCCCCGGTGGGGATGGGCACGGCCGCAGGGTCCTCCTCAGGCATGTCGCTCGGCTCCTCCTCGGGCGGCTCCACCCGCACCTTCTGCATCAGCTCCTTGTTCCTGGCCAGCTGCTCCTGCATGGCCTTGCGGGCCTGGGAGACACCAAAAGCTCTATCACAGGGCACAGAACTCATTCCCACCTTCCCTGTCTATCTCGGCTTCTCCCACTTCCCCAGTCAGCACTGGGGACCTTGTCATGGCCTTTCAATGTATAAAGGAGCTTATAAGAGATAGATTTTATATCACATCCTGAAGGGACAGGGGACAATGGGAATGGCTCCACACCCACAGAAGGCAGGCATAGATGGGATATGTACAAATTCTCCCCTGTGAGGGTGGTGAGGCCGTGGTAGAGGGTGCCCAGAGAGATTGTGGCTGGACACTTCCATCTCTGCAAGTGTTTAAGGGCAGGCTGGATGGGGCTTGGAGCAACCTGAGCTATGGAAGGTATCCCTGCCCATGGCAGGGGCGTGGAATGAGGTGAGGTCCCTTCCAACCAAGCCCTTCTGTGACTCCATGATCTCACCTCCAGGTCATACTTGGCCATAATGGCCCTGGATCGGGCCCACTTTCCCTTGTTCTGGTGTTTAAGGCTCATCCGCTCCTGGGGGGAAGAGAGAGAAACATCACACAGAGCTCCCCAAGCAGCAGGGCCCTCTTGAGGGATGGGGCTGAGGTACCAAGGCAGCACCTGCATCCTGAGCTGCTCCAGCTCCTCCAGCCGTGCCAAGGCAGCTGCAGGGTCCGATTTGTGCAGCTGCTCGAACTCCTTCAGGGCCTGGCGCCTCCTGCTCTTCTTGAGCACGCGATGGTACCTGTGGCACGAGGGTGGGTGAGGGCTCAGGGTCTGGGGGGGAGCTCCAGCCCTCCCCGTTGCCCCGAGCCCAACACAGGCACAGCCTCACTTCTTGCTCTTGATCCTCTTCTCTCGCCGAGCCTTGGCCTCATAGTAGGACTGCAAAGCCCGGGCCTTCTGCAGCTCTGCCCGCCGCCGTCGGGCCTGAGGGGGAACACGGTGTGAGGGATGGGGGGCACGGGGTGAGAGATCCCAGGGCCAGGGCCTGGCAGGGGGAAGCCCTCACCTCCTCCAAGCTCATGGCCTTCAGCGAGACCATCTCCTCTGGGGTCAGCAGCGGGTCTGTGATGGGCTGCTGTGTCTTGTGGAGCAACGCAAAGATCTCCTGCTCCAGTGGAGTCCGGGCCTGTTGGAACAGAAGACAGAGCAGGAGGATAAGGTGAACCGCAAGGGCCAAGGTTTCCCTGGGTGTCCCCATCCCTTTCCACTACCACTAAATGGGTCTGTGGGAGGGCCCAGAGAAGTGTGTCCCCTCCTCCTCGGGACTGGGGGGGGGTCACAGCCCCACTAATGGGTCCCACACTACAGGCCTTTAGCACCCTCTCAGCCACATCAGCAGGTGAGGGCAGGTACAATTCCTCCCCTGTTAAGAGAAATGGCCTCTCAGTCGATGGGCAGCGCTGACTGGGGGTACGGACAAGGAGCACGGAGCAGGGGTTCCAGGCCACCCAATGACACATCCCTCCGAAATGGAAAGGGACCTTTGGGCAGATGAAGGTGAGGCACAGGAATGTTGGGAGCTCAGCAGGGCCTGCCCAGGTGAGCCTGGGCATCCAACAGCTGCCAGCACAACATTCAAAACCAAACACATCCTTCTTTTGTAAAGATGTTTCCAGGCATACAGGATTTGGGAAACCAATCCCCTCTGCCCCAGCACTCATGGCCGAGGGACACCCCTCGGTGTGTGGCCCAGCTCAGGGATGGAAACACTGCAGGGGCTGAGAGGCTACAACAAGGACAGAGAACAGAGCAGGCTCCAAACCCTCTCCTGGCTTCTCCCAGATGAAATTTATACATCTGTTATGTGTGAGAAATGCAGACTACCCTTCTAACCTTCCCAGGCTCAGCAGGCACCTGCCCAGCGCCTCAGCCACAGGCTGGGCTTTCCTCACCTCCATCACTCCTCCCAGCACAGCCAAGAGACATCGAGCTGCCCCAGCCGAGCCTGGAGTCGCCCCAGTGACATCCTCGGAGCTGCCCCAGCCAAATTCCTAGAGCTGCCCTGTGTCCAAACCCCTGGAGCTGCCCTGGCCAAACCCCTGCTGCTGCCCCCAGCACCCCCAGGGCCGTGAGCCCCCCAGAGCCCACCTTCCAGGCCGATGTCACCCTCTCCAGAGGGGTCACCGTGGGGATGTCCTGCCGCAGGGGGAACACCAGCTGCTCTGCGCGCCGGTTCTGCAGGACTACCTGCTGCCACTTCCCCACATCCTTCGAGGTGGTCACGTAGGCAGCCTCCCTCACCACCTGCAGGGGGACAAGAGGGGCAGAGAAAGGCGATGTGGGGGGAAGGGGGCAGCAGGGTCTCAGCTCAGAGCCCCCACTCTACTCCCTGCACTCACCCTCTTCGCCTCCTCTTTGCTCAGGGGCAGCTCCACCGCCGCCTTCCTCTTCACCCTGGCCAGCTCCTTTCTCACACTGCCCAGGGCAGATTTGGGGTGGATGGGCTGCAGCAGCTCCGACAGAACCAGCTTCTCGCCAGCACCTACGCAGAGCTGCCAGGTGAGGGGCTGCAGCTGCCCCAGCGCGCCCCCCGCGCTGGCCCGGGGTGGGCAGCGCAATCCCTGCCCCCCAAACCCTGGCTAGAGCCCAGACCTCACCTTTGCAGGTGACATTGAACTCGGACACCTGCCCGCCCGCCTCGGAGCGCTCTGCCAGCTTCCGCCTGAGAGAGAGGGGCAGAAAATAACCTCAAGGGCTCTTCGTGTTTCCCTGGGTGCTCCAGAGGGTCTACGGACGGTGTCGGCGGACAGGGGCCGAGACCCGTCCCACCTGCTCCTTTTCCCGTGCAACCTCACGGGCAGCGGGGAGGGACCCCCGACTCACCGCTTCCGTCCAGACAGAGCGCTGATCGCCTCCAGGAGCCGCTGGTGCCGCCGCTCTCCATCCTCCTGCCATGCAGCACACGCGCTCACAGGCCCGGCCCGGCGGGGCGCGGCCGCGGGGATGGCCCCAGCGCCCGCTCCCCACAGTCCCCAGTCAACCCTCGGTGTCCCCCGGCCCTGCCCGGCAGAGGCCCGGCATCCTGGCCAGGCCACGCCACCCCCCGCTGCGCCCGCCCCGGCCGAGGGAGCGCCTGCAGAGCCGCAGGCAGCAGCTGAGACCGCCGCGGGAAGTCGCCCCGGCCCCGCTCACCCCGTCCTCGCCCTCGCTGCCGCTCTCGGCCGCCGCCGCCGCCTCATCCTGCGGGTCCTGCTGCTCCGCCATGGCTCCCGCACGCCGGCACTGCCGCAAAGCGCCGCCGCTCGTCGCGCCGGGCCCGCGCGCCCCGCCGCAAAGCGCGCCCGCGGCACGTCACGGTTGCCATGGCAGCGGGCCCGGCGGGCGGGGCTGGGGGACCGGAGGGGCCCGGGGGGGAACCGGGAACGGAGAGAGACCTCCGGCCCGGCCGGGACGGGACCCCGCGGGGGCTCCGGGCCAGCTCTGACCCCCCCCCCTCCCGAGGAGCCCGCGGATCGCCGGTGCCAGCCGAGGGCTCCGGGGGTCTTCGCTCCATCCGTGGCGCCCGAGGGTCCCCCCAGCCCCAGGGATTCCGGGATTCGCTGTTTCCCCCCGGGACGTGCCCCAGGGATTCCGGGATTCGCTGTTTTCCCCCCCGGGATGTGCCCCCCAGGGCCGCGGGCTCGGGGACGGGGCTCCCGCACCTGCGGCTCCTCCTGCCCGCCGGGCCCCGACTCCCAGGGGCGTTTTTGGGATTTATGGGATGTGAGGGGTCGTTGGAGCACATGGACGGAGTTCCCAAGCACGGAGGGGTGTCTGTGTCAGTGCTCAGCCACCGCCGGGGTCACCTGCGCCAGCAGCATCCCCACTCCTCCTCCTCCTCTTCATCCCGGCTGGGCGCGCAGGAGGGCTCAGAGCAGGGGAGAGGGATAACGAGCTGCTCCCCATCTGCTCCCGTCTCCATAGCAACAACAAAGTTCCTTATTTTTCCCCTCGGATTTGAGGCTCCGGGGCCCTGCCCCCGTCCCCGCGGGGAGCACCGTGTGCGAGACACCGGGGTGGGACGCCGAACCGAACCCCAGAGCCTGGGAGGGAGCGCAAAGCCAGAAAACTGGTGTGCGGCCCCAAAGTGTGGGAGGGGCAGGCGGGGAACTCCCCGTAATGGTCCCAGCGGCAGAACTGGGGCTTGGCAGCACGGTCCTTGGTGGCCACCCGGTGCGAGAGAACGGGAAAAGAAAACCGAGGACGGCGGAGCGGCGCCGGTCGGGCCCCGTCGGGGGTGTGGCGGGAGCCAGGCCAGGCCGGTGACGCCCCGTGTCACTCCTTGTTCCTATCCCGGACCCGGTCTGGCCCCACCCAGCCCAGGCCCCGCCCCCGCCACGTGCCGGGCCGCGCCTCCGCCCCGCCTCCCCTTGTCCGCACCGGGGAGGGGCCAAGGCGGCGGAGTGACAGCGCGCCTGGCCAATGGACACGCGGGAAGCTCAGAAGAGGGAGGAGTCTCTGCCGAGCGACAGAGCTGAGAACCAATAGGCAGGCGGGATGGGAGGAGCCGCCATAGAGTGACAGCAAACGCGACCAATAGGTCAGCGGGGCGGGGCGAGGGGGCGCGGCAGGGCCAATGGCGGCGGCGGCCGCGCCCCCTTTGGGCTGCGGGGAGTGGCGGCCCCTCCCGGCGCGGAGGGAGCGACCGGCCCGGCCCGACCGGCACCGGCACCGGCACCGGGTGAGCGGCAGCGCGGGGCCCCCGCCCCTCCCGAGCCCTTCCCTCCCGCCCTCTCCCCTCCGCGGGGCGGGCGCTGCTCTGCCCCACTCTGCCCTACCCGGCCGCGCCCCGTCCCCTCCCGCCGCGGGGCCGCCCCGCCGCCCCCTCCCCGCCCGGCCGAGGGTCTCCCCGCGGACCGCGCCCCGCGCCCCCTCCCCGGGGGGTTCCCGCGGCGACGCCCCTCTCGGGCGCGGGGTTTCCATGGCGACGGCCGCCGCCCCCCGGTCCGGGGCTGCCGCCGCCGCCGCCGCCCCGGCGCTGACCGAGCGCTCTCCCGGTTCCTTCTCCCGCAGCCACCAGCGCAGCCCCGCGGGGCCCCGATGATGCCGGGGGCGCGGGCGGCGGAGCAGCAGGAGCAGCAGCAGCAGAAACAGCAGCAGCAGCAGCGCCCGGACGCGCGGCGGCCGCCGCCGCCCCAGTAACGGCCCCGCCATGTCGGTGATGGTGGCGAGGAAGAAGGTGGTTCGGAAATGGGAGAAGCTGCCGGGCAGGAACACTTTCTGCTGCGACGGCCGCATCATGATGGCCCGGCAGAAGGGCATTTTCTACCTGACGCTCTTCCTCATCCTCGGCACCTGCGCCCTCTTCTTTGCCTTCGAGTGAGTTCCCCCGGGGACCCCCGCGGGGGATGGGGCTGGGGCTGGGGACCGGTCCGGGGGCCTTGGGAGAGGGAGGGGAGCCTGGCACGGAGCAGCCTGGCAGAGGGGAGCCTGGCACGGTGCGGCTCTACCTGCCCAGATCTGCCTCCTGGCCCTCAGCAGGCTGAGCCTGGAGGTTTTGAGGAGGATGGGCCCTACTATATCTTCCCCCCGGCTCTGCCCATGGGGTGACTTTTCCCTGTGTTCGGACCCTGCAGGGTGACACTGGCCCTGTGTCCCCACGGGTCACCCTTTCCTCTCTCTGTGGCTTGGCAGTCCCGCGTGCTCCTGGCCCTGGGATGGCCAGGGTGCAAGGGCACTGCTGCTGCAGCCCTGGGGTCCAGCCTGTGTCCCTGCCCTTGGGGGGACGTGCAGCCACCCCTGTCAGCCCCACGAGGGAGGGAGGTGACCCTGCTGGAGGATTAAAGAGGAGTGAGGTTGTTGGCTCCAGGGCTCCTGCCAGTCTGACCTGCCCCCAGTGCTGCACTACAGTAGAGCCCCCACAGCCAGAGCCCCTCTGGTATTTGGGGAGGGTCCAGCCACCCCTTAGATCAGCTCTGCAGCCAAAACCTTGGATCCTGCTGAAGGAGAGGGATCTGCCCCCTCCTTTCAGCAATCCCTGAGAGCCGGGCTGGCCTTAAAGTAATCCTACAATCAAAGAAACAAACAAAAAGGGAAAAGCTTATGTTTGCCCCAACCCGTGCTGTTGAAGGGGGCAGGACACCCCTGTTGCCTGGTTTGAGGATGAAATTGGATCAGCTAAACAACTGCAAAACTTCCTCAGTCTCCTTGGGTATGTTTGTGTTTCGGGGCAGGAGAAGGGCTGAGACAGGATTGGGTAACACAAAAGCTGGTTAAGCCAGGAAAAGCGAGCGGAAGGAGCTGCTCCCAGGCTAAACCCTGGCTGTCCCTGCAGATCCATAAAGGCCTCGGCCCAGATGCTGGCCTCCTCAACATTTTCCCCAGGCTAGGGAATTTGTCTCCACATCTCCTGGCCTGGCATGGCTCTCCCTAGTTCCCTGCCCAAATTATCCCTGTCTTAGTGTGAATTCTGAGGTACCAAGTGACACCACTCCTGGTTTGTTGTTTGGGGCTTTTTTTTCATCTGAAAAGTGGGGCTCAGACTTCCTGCCTTGCAGGAAGAACTAGTAAGTGTTTCTGCTCCAGAAATGCTTTTTGCTGCTCCAGAAACACTGATTTGAGGGATAATTGCTCTGGCTCCCTGTGGATTCTGTCCATAGCAGGAGAGGGAACCACATCCCGCTCTGCTGTGGTCGCCTTCACCAGCTGCAGCAGGCAGAGTGAGCTAAGGCTGTGTTCCATCCCTAGGCCGTGGTTAGCTTGGAATGTGACTGGAAATTCCTTGAGAAGCCCCTTTCCATGCTCTGGGAAGCAGAGGCCTATGGAGAGGTTGCTTGCACCGAGACATCCAGACTGTGGCTAGAGCCAGAGGGTAGTCTGTGTGGGGGGAGTGCTGCTGGGAGCAGGATCACCTCTGAATTTTAGTCAATCATCTGGGGAAAAGTTTGGGAAAACACCACATACCCATTTGATTCAGTGCATGACATCTCAGTGTTTTCTGTTTGGTAAAGAGGGAGTTGTTTTGAACTTGTTCGGGGATTTTTGTATTTACAAGAGGGACGATGTTTTGCCTTCCCATCTGGAAAGACTCCCCAAGGTCTCTTTTGCACCGACCAGCCTGACATGAGCAGCTGGGCTCCCTGCCTACCCTGTGCACCCTCCACGCACCTTAGGGAGCTTTGGGTGAGGGTCTCAACCTTGAGCTTTCACCGTGTTGTGCATTTGTCTCAGCTTTTGGCAGGTTCTTTCGCGTTTGCATGGAAATTCCCGGCTTCCCCCCTTAAAGCTCGTGCTCCAGAGGAGCGATCCGGGCGTTAGGGTCTGGATTCCGAGCGTGGCACAGGAATGGGAGGTGGTGGGCGGAGGAGCCTTTCCCCTCCCTGCCCGCTCACTGCAGGGCTGCCCGTGCCGTGGTGCCTTTTCCATTCAGCTGAATCACTTGCGCAGTCACACCTTGTCTGAACGCGGCTCCGGGGGTGCCCGGAGCCAGGATGTGTCTGGCTGCTCGCCCTGCGCCGGGCCGGGCTTGATCGCGGCGCTCCGCCTGTGCTGGCTCCGGTTACAGCCGGGGCTGGTGGGGACGGGCACCCACATCAGGGGAAAAGCCACCTCCGTCCCTGGCTGGCAGGGTCCTCCCCAGCCCTGGAATGACAGCCGTGCTTTTTGGGCTGCTGCTTCTGGGGGTGGTTTTTTTTCCTCCGAGTATCTCCGGTGCCATCGGCTGCCCCGCGGTGTCCGCAGGCGAGCGGGCTGAGCCTCCTCAGCCCTGTGGGTGGGAATTTCCGTGCTTCGATCCCCCCCATCCGCAGCGCTGTGGTCTGGGATCGCCTAAGTCTCTCCATCCGGGAGCGAACAGGAGACCCAGGGGCGGGCAGAGCTCAGTGCTGTACCTGAGATCCGGCTCCTCCCTCCTGGATAAGGCAGAGGCACGGAGCTGTGCTGGCTCTGGCTCCCGGGAAGGGCTCTGCAGCCACCAGAGTCCTCTGCCCAAGGGCACCTCTCTCGCCACCACTTCGTCAGGGAGCAGCTCCCGCTGCTCAGGACTGGTCCCTGCAGGGTCTGAGACCTTTGTTTAACTAGGTCTGCTCCATAATATGTCCCATAAAATTCAGTTCCACATCCTCTGGGCATTATTTCAGACTCCTAATGGTAATGTCAGCCCTGTGTCTGGGCACTTAGCTGGTAACTCTGCCTATGGTGTTCCAACATGAGGAGATGCCCAGGTCAAGCGCTTGTGAAATCCCTTTGGGAGCAAGGATGATGGGATGCAGCATCCTCTCTCAAGCTGGGAGTTCCCGCTGCAGTTTGCCAGCCTGTCTCATGGCCTGAAGTGAGTTCCTCACACACCTGAAGGGAATGGGATTTCTTTTGCCTCCAGCTTTTCAGCACAGAACTTGGTATCTGTAAATGTCAGAGGCTTTTCTAGTGCTCGGGTGTATTTGTCACTTTGTTTTTCCTACTTTCTTACCTTTGTAGAGATGAAAATGTGTTTGTCTTCTAAGGGGTTGAAAACACCTATGCTGCCCCTCATGTGACTTTATTTTTTAGTTTTGATTTCCAAACCCCAGAGACCCAAGACTGACAGAGGAGCCTCTGAAATGTTGTTACCTCTAGATAGATCTCTGACAAGCGTGGTCAAAACTTACACATGAGTTGATAGGTGCTTTTTAATCACTGGGATTTCTTTTGATAGAGGTGAACTTGTTGGTGTCCAGAGTTCAGCTTGTTTCACTCCTGTTTGTATGTGCAGTGGCTGCTCCTGGGGTTTGAATTGACCCTTTTCTCATATGTGAGTTCCTTCTCAGGAGGTGACTTCCTCCTCCCTGCATGTCCTCTGTGGCACCCCATGCCTGTGTGGACCTTGGGGTGGTCTGCCTGTGTGCAAATTTGATTTTTAGCCAGGACAAGAGCAGTAGCATCAGCGTAACGTGTCTGTGTCCTGCCCAGCCGGGTCAGAAGCACGTGTGTGTGCTGGCAGTTGATGTGGGTCTGTAGTGAGGGTTTCTGTATCACCGCTGGCAGATGGGAAGAGGTTCCAGGGAGAGCTCCAGCTCTGCCTGGTGCTGCTGGGAAGGGCCTGGACACAGCTTTGTGGTCGTGGCACTTAACCGGGCTTTGGAGCAGCCTCCTGCGCACTTACCACAAGCACAGTGGCTCCTGGACACCATCCCAGAGCTGGGAGGTGCAGATGGCTGAAGTGCCCTGGTGGGGGTCAGGCGTTTGGGAGAGATACAGCTCTGCTGGCGCTCACAGTGTGTTTGTGCCGTAGTTTAGGAAAGTTAAACAGGTTGGTTTGCAGGTGAGATGTGAGTAACTGGTATCATGAAGCTTGTGCTGAGCCCAGTTGGGCACTGCACAGAAGATGCAGTGCCCTTTGGCTGTGGCTGCAGTCGCTGTCACCCAGGCACGGTGGCTTTCCCCTTCCTTCAGAGCTTTGCTCAATGTGCTGGTTACAACAGACCTTCTCGAGCGGGCACAAAATAACTGGCCCAGCACTGCAACTAGTGGCACCTCCCAGCTGCTTCTCCCGCCACCCCCCCACTCCAATGATCTCTTTGTTGAACCTTCCTGCCCCCAGCCCACCCCCCTCCCCCCGTGACAGTGGATTGTGATAGTGCTGTTATTGTCTGCTTGTCAGTGACAAAACGCTCCAGAGCACAGATATGGTGCTGGGAGTGGGGGAACAGCATCCTCACATGCCAACAGAGCGTCTCTGTTGGCTCTGAGCTCTCCCAAACAAAAGATCTTTAAAATGTCTGTTATTACTGAGCAGTGAAATCATGCTGGAGATGAGGCATAGACTGAAGATACCCCAGTGCTGGTGAGTACCTGAGTACCGAGTGAAGACCTTTTTGTGGTTGCTGTCCCTGCTGTGGACGTGTTCCCTGAACGTCACCTCCCGAAGAGTGAGGCCCCATCAGTGCAGTGGAGGACAGGAGGCACATGGGGTCTCCATGCTGGGCTCCACGATGGGCCTTGGGATGCAGTTTCAGTGTGGTGGGAGCTCCTCTGACTCTCACACCTCTGCCCTCAGCTGTGAGGGGCCACAGAAGCCAGCCCAGTTAAGGGAAGTGAAGCTAATCCTGTGTGGGAGCAGGAGGGCCGTGGCTCAGCTTTAATACAGTTCATGGATCCATATTTAAACCCACAATATGTTCACGTTGTCACTGCAGTTCCAAAAGCTGTTGTGTCAGCTGAGCAAGGGTCAGGCTGTAGCCCTTTGGGACAGACAGTGTCCAGATTTTCAAGGAATAATCACAGAATCAGTGAATCATTTAGGTTTGAAAAGACCTCCAAGATGATCTAGTCCAACCTTTGACCAATCCCATCTTTGTCAGCCAGCCCAGAGCACTGAGTGCCATGTCCAGTCATTTCTTGAACACCTCCAGGGATGGTGACTCCATCACCTTCAAGGGCAGCCCCCTTCCACGTTCTGACCCCCTTTTCCAGGAAGAAATTCTTCCTCATGTCCAACCTGAACCTCCCCTGGCCCAGCTTGAGTCTGTGTCCTCTTGTCCTGTCACTTGTTACCTGGGAGAAGAGGCTGACACACACCTAAACCCATATTACATACTCCTAAACCCATATTTCTACCCCAAATGGGCTCCAAGGTTTCTGTTTACTTGCTGACTGACTTGCAGCTCTCCCTGGACTTTGCCCTTGCAAAAGGAACGCGAAGTTATCTTGGGCTGCCTGAGGACGATAAGCTTGGCCCTCTGGCTCTTTGGCTGTGGGCAGGGCTCAGCACGGGAAGGTTGTTTTGGGGGACTGCAGAGTGTGCAGTGCCTGAAATTAGGGATGTTGGTGGTAGGGGGCAGGCCTACAGGCATCACTGGGGGTGCTTGGTGTGGCCAAGCGTGCCGTAGCTCCAGCGTGCAGCCCTTCTGTCCTTGTCACACGCACTGTGTTTGGGGAAGCTATGGT
This sequence comes from Empidonax traillii, assembly GCF_003031625.1. NCBI lineage: Eukaryota > Metazoa > Chordata > Aves > Passeriformes > Tyrannidae > Empidonax > Empidonax traillii. The sequence continues at coordinate 294,114 of NW_020955758.1, read as the reverse complement.
GGGAATGCTGTCCAGAATTAAGTAGTCAGTGCTGTGGAGCTGGAGGAGATGGCCTTGCTTTGGGATGGCAACCCCCCCTGGGGAGCATAATCCCCATCCTCTCACTGCAGTAGCCTGATGCTCTCTTGGAGAGTAACTGTGGAACAGAAGGAATATGGGTTGATCCACCCCTCACCCCTGAGGGGTGAGGGGTGGATCAACCCATATTCCTTCTGTTCCCTGAGGGTGAGGGGTGGGTCTAGGAAAGCCAGGTGCCAGAAAACCTGGGTGCTCAGCTGCATCAGGAGGCACCCCAGGGAAGCAACATGTGAGAGGAGAGGTGAGACATGGCACAAGTGGTGGGATTGGGGCGAGGTTTCCCTTAAACCGTAGGAAAGCTCCCTTGGAATTTCGCCCCAACATCAGTGGGGTTTTCCGAAGGATTTAGGGTAAGAATGTGTTTTCTTTCAGCCCAGTATGTCTCTAAACCGTGACTTCTGCCCAGGCCTGTGCCGTGGTGCTCATGGGAACGTGGATGGGAGTATATGGGAGCAGCACATATGAGATGAGTGCCATACTCCCTTTGCACTTCCTCCATCAGCAGGATCAGAACCATAAACTCCTTATCAAGTCTTGCTGCATTTATAGCGCAAACAAACCTCGTGCCGTGTTCCCTCTCAGGCTTGGGAAGTCTCGGAGCAGGAGCCTTTCTGCTTTATTTGGAACTTTTCAGTCCCTTGCCTCAGAAAAGCCAAAGGAAGACAGACACTGCATGGGAATGTTGCACTTCCACAGGAAACCATTCCTGTGCAGTAAATTCCAGTAATTTCTGTGGTGCTGGAAGCTGCCCTTTAGGGGCCAGCCAGAGATTCCCATCATCCCCATGTGCTTCCATGCCTTCTGGCTCTCTCTGGTGGTGGGTCCTCGACCATGTCTTGGGTGCTTCTCCCAGAGGTCCAGCCCATCCCTTGGCACCAGGGGTCTAATGGGCATGGTCCCTCCAGCTGCCTGGTCACGTTTCACCCAAAACTGGAGCTGAAAACAGAGCAAATGCTGGGAAGTATCTGTGCCTGGCTGGTGGAAAACACAGCAGTGCTGGTGGAAAACACAGATGGTGCCTGGTCGCTGGAGCTGTCCCAGGAGTGTTCCCCCGTGGTGGTGGGATCAGAAGGACGTGCTGAACAGCTTCTCTGCTCTAGGTCTTACCAGTGCTCAGGAGCGCCGGGGCTTTGGTGCCATGCCAGGTGCTCAGACTCCAGCCTCGCTCTGACTCATCTCCTCCTGCCCCGTGTCCGCAGGTGCCGGTACCTGGCTGTCCAGCTGTCCCCGGCCATCCCCGTGTTTGCAGCAGTCCTGTTCCTGTTTGCCATGGCCACGCTGCTGCGGACGAGCTTCAGCGACCCCGGGGTGATCCCGCGGGCCCTGCCTGATGAGGCAGCCTTCATTGAGATGGAGATTGGTGAGTGTGGGGTGGCCAGCCTGGGGAGGGATGGAAAAGCCTCTGTGTTTCTGGCATATTTTTAGGCCACAGTCCCTGCAGAGCCTTTCTTCCTGGCTGGACCTCCAAAAGTGAGGAGTGCTCCGATCTGCTGGCTCACTGTGCTTGGCCATGTCTCAAAAAGGGGGCACGATGTACCTGCGTCTCTCTCTGGGAACCCTTTCACCTGCTGCTTTCTTTCCTGTGTACATACAAACTCAGTTCGCTTTTGGGAAGGGGTGCAGGAAGCTTGGTGTGGTCCCCTTGATCCCTTAGGGAGAGAGAGGAGTTTTGATGGATGCAGGTGACAACCCCTAGCCTCCTCTCAATGTGCCCATAAAGCTCTGGCATCCCTTCTCTTGCCTCCAAGCTGCCAGGTTGGCTCTGGCCCGCAGGAGCAGAGCTGCAGCCGCCGGCTCTGGAGCCAACGGGCTCTGGTCCCGCTGGTAGGAAAGGCGGGGAAACGAGTTGTGGTTCTGGGCCTGTCGTGTTGTAGCAGCAGGTCCGATCTGTGCCCTGCTCTCTCTGGCAGAGGCCACCAACGGGACCGTGCCGCAGGGCCAGCGCCCGCCCCCGCGCATCAAGAACTTCCAGATCAACAACCAGATCGTGAAGCTCAAGTACTGCTACACGTGTAAGATCTTCCGCCCGCCCCGCGCCTCGCACTGCAGCATCTGCGACAACTGCGTGGGTGAGTGTGGGGCTGGGCATGCTGCGGCCCTCAGCTCATGGGGGAACCCTGGAGAGGGAGGGAGACCTGTGCCTCGTGCTGGGCAGGTCTGGAGTGCTGGCGTGTCCACACAGGGACAGGCTGCCTTGTCTTACGCTGAAAGGAGCTTGATGTTTGCTCAGAATCTGGAGCCACGTGGTTACTCTTTGCCAGGACTTTGGCAATGACTAGTCTAACCAAGTCTAAGTTCTCTGTGTATGTGTGCAGCCTGTTTTTCAGTTCCACTGGACTCTGGCCTTGCTAGAGGGTTCCAGTGGAGAGTTGTGTCTTGAATGAGAACTCCTTCTTCAGCATGGGGATTGTGCCATCCTTTGGGGTGCCCTGGTTGTTGTCCTTCTGTGTGTATAATTGACTCGTGTTCAGCATTGCTGCTCCAGGTAGAAATCCCTTTCCCTCTCATCAGATTCCCAGCCATTGTGTGTTTATGCAGTTCTGTGAACCCTCTCCTGATTATTCTAGCAGGCATATAGTGGGTAGGGTAACAACCTGGGGACTCCAGGCCTTCATCTAACCTGTGTGTTGTGGCTGTTGTACCCCAGGGAGAGAAGGCAGCTGAGGGGCCAAGTTCAAACTCTCTCTTAACATGCAAAATGACTCATTATGAAACAATTTTGGACTTTCTGACCTGGCCTCCCCTCCTGGAAGGGGGCTGGCATATGGAGTTGTGAGTTGGAGGGTGCTGATCTCTGTCTTGGCTTCCCCAGAGCGCTTCGACCATCACTGTCCCTGGGTAGGCAACTGTGTGGGGAAGAGGAACTACCGCTACTTCTACCTCTTCATCCTCTCGCTCTCCCTCCTCACCATCTACATCTTCACCTTCAACATCGTCTACGTAGCACTGAGTGAGTCTGGCTGGAGGGCTGGAGGGCTGGGAAGGAGGGAGGGAGTAAGGGTACGGATAGCGGTGGGAAACCAGAGTGATGGAGTGGGAAAGGGAACTGGATTCGATGGGATGTTCCAGAGTAAAAAACCTCTCTTGCTTTTTGTATTGCAGAATCTCTGAAGATTGGGTTTCTGAACACGTTGAAGGAAACCCCAGGGACATATCCTTCCATGGTGCCAAAGGCCTGGCTTCTCCAAAGCTGGGGGTTAGTGGGAGCTGCATTATGGACGGGCTGCCAGGCCTCTCTAACAAGTATCTCTGGCCATTTTCCCCCCTGATGACAAGATGGGGAGCAGTCTTGTGGCTTTTGGGAGGAGGGTAAAACAGAAAACCATGGTTAGGAGAGGAAGAGAAGTTGGTGTGCCTGGGGGTTGTGACAGCTGGGCTGGGCCCGCTCCCCGGCTGTTCCCAGTCCTTAACTGTTCTCACTGTACTGGAGGTGCTCATCTGTTTCTTCACGCTGTGGTCGGTGGTGGGGTTAACTGGGTTCCACACCTTCCTGGTGGCACTGAATCAGACAACCAACGAAGACGTAAGTAGGCTCTTCCTCTTCCTCTGAGCCATCACCGTTTCTCGGCACGTCACAGCTGTGCCCACTCTGCAGGCCAAAGCAGGGCTCTGGTGGGGGGTTTCCCTGGAGCAGACCTGACCTTGTGCCTGACTGTTTCAGATTAAGGGGTCCTGGACTGGGAAGAACCGTGTGCAGAATCCCTACAGCCACGGCAACATAGTGAAGAACTGCTGTGAGGTGCTCTGTGGGCCTCTTCCTCCCAGGTAAGCTGTTGAGAGGCAGCCCTGACCTTTGCCTTCCACCAGCACTTCCCCCTGCTGGGAAAAGAGATGGGATTTGGGAAGGCATGTGTCTCTGACGGCGTGGCTCTGTTCTTGCAGTGTCCTGGACAGACGGGGCATCCTGCAGCAGGAGGAGAGCACAGCTCAGGAGGGGCTGTGCCCACGGGGGCCCGGCACGCAGGAGCCCCTGGCCATGCAGGGCCCCCGGCAGGCTGAGGAGAGCAGCATGAAGCAGCAGGATGGCAGCATTCCTCTCCCCAGTGCTGTGAGTAATCCCTTAGGGAGCTGGGGGGGCTCTTGGACAGTGAGGAAAAGCTGAGAGTGATGTAGGAAGGACAGAACAACAAGGGAGAGCTGTGCTGAGACGCTGCCAGTGAAAAGCCCATTTGCTCCAACACTGAAAACCAGGGCCTCTTGGTTTCCTTGGGTTTCCTCAAAGGAGATCACAGCTGGCTGTGGTTGTGGAGATCAGTCCTGCCGTGAGAGCACTCAGGAGCTAGGAGGGCCTGGGGAAGGGTGGGATGTTGCAGGTATCTTGTTCTGGTGCTGCATGTGAGCTGGGAAGGGTCTCCCTGGGAATGGCCCTCGTGGGTGTGGGATCTCTGTCTTTGGAGGAAGCTGTTATGGCCCCGAGCAGCCTGCTCTGTGTTTGAAATTAGCCCTGCTTTAAGGACATATTTGGACAGGAGACCTCCAGGGTGCCCTTCCCACCTAAATTATTCCATGAACATGGTGGGAAGTGGCTGGGCCTGCTCTTCCTTGGGCACAATCTGCTGCTTCTCTGGTGGACACAGTCCAGACCACTTTGGCTGGAGCAGTCCAGTGCTCCAGCTCTTCCCGAAGCTTTTGTTGTTTTTGTTGGGGGGCCCCTGGTTTCTCCTTTTCCCAAGCCCAGCCGAGACCGCTGCTGGTGGAGCAGGAGGCGGGAGCAGAGCTGTGGGGCTTGTGTGCTCAGACAGGTGCTGGGGGCATGTACTGGGGTGTGTTCCTGCAGGTCACTCTGTCCTCTCTCCCCAGGTTCCTGTACCACCCCTGAGTGATGCTGAGATGCCGGAGGAGAAGCAGCAAACGCCTGGGGAGGTCCCGGTGCCCTCCCTGGACGCTGGGCGAGTGGAGCACTAGCGTCTGCTTGGAAGGGAGAACTTTCTTGTTTTGTCTAATCAAAGCTGGAAGTGATGGAGGAGAGGAGGAGAAGGGCTGGATGGCAGGCACCCGATTCCCCATGGCCATTTTGCTTTAGTCATTACTCGCCACGGTGTGAGCCGGCGGTGGCACGGGACAGCGAGTGTGGGTGGCACGCCCTGGTCACCACGGGGCACTGCCACTGCCGAGGCAGGCCTGCCTGCGGCCAGGGCTGGGCCTCTGGCTCTGCAGGCTGTCCTGGATGCTCCATCCCGGCTCGTGGCCGGGGCTGTCCCTCTGCCTGGCCCCGGCTCTGACGGGGCAACTCGTGGTCCAGCAGCTCAGCAGTTAGGGCCGGCCTGCTCCCTCCTGCTGAGGAATCCCCATGGGAAGGGGAAATCAATCATGGCAGTAGCGTCCTCTCTCCCCTCCTCCCTCCTTCCTCTAATCCGTGACGTTGTTTTGTGGTTGGCGTGGCAAGGCTTGTCAGGAGACATTTTGGTGCCCAGAGGACCCAAACAAGCGGGAAGGAGTTCTGTTGGCAGCGGTTTTTAAGTAGCTTTCTTCCTGTGCTCCTTTTCGTGTGATGTAGCCGGGGCAGCAGCTGTAATGGGGAGCCTCCTCACCCTGCCCTGGGGCTCACAGCGACCCCGGGAGCTCGAGGGAAGGAGCGGGCAGGCCCCTCTACCCGCACCAGCCACAGAGCAGTTGTGCCAGGGTGTACAGAGCTGCAGGGAAAGGTCTGCCTGTGCCACCGGCTCCCTGGCTGGTGCCGGGGCTGCGTTTGCTGCTGGGTGTCCGCGCTGAGCCCTCCCCTTGCTGTGGCACGATCGCTCTGCAGAACCTCAGCCCCGATTCTGTGTTGTGTCATTGCGTTCCCGTGTCCCCCCTCTGCCTTGCTCTGCAGTCCTCAGCCATCCCAGACTGGCTGTGGGAGCTGTGCTGGCTGCCCGAGGGTGGGCTCTGTGGTGTCAGTCACTCAGCAGCGTGGGGAGGAGAGGCTGAGGGGATGGTGGGAGAGCTCCACGCCGTGGCAGGGCTCCTCCTCCCCTGCCCCACTCCCTGTGCTGCGCTGGCAGAACTCTCACGCCTGCGGGGTCCCCACAGAGGCCAGCGGTGGGGAGAGGCCATTCCGTGCCCTGGCCGCTCCCCATCCCACACCGTGAGTGCTGGGCACTCCCGTGCCTCCTGCAAGTGTGCGGTGGGTGGTGGCGGGGGGGGGGATGTCCCGCCTGGCCAGTGCTGGGTGTGTCTCCACGATGCTCCTGCCTGGCAGGGGGAAGTCGCTGTTGCTCCGCCCCTGGCCGCATGCCATCCTGCTTTCAGCAGCCGTGCGGAGCAGCCCGCTCTCCCCCCGGAGCCTGGCCTGCGCCTCCCACCTCGCTCCTCTTCCCTGGCCCCTCGCAGCGTGGCCCTGGGCCGTGGCTGGCAGCGGGTGACGGTGGTGTTGACATGGTGTTAACGTGGCACCGGCGCTGCCCCCTCTCCTGCGGCGCCGGGGTCTCCCGGTGAGAGGGCAGAGCTGCTGCTCTGGCTGTGTGTCCGCAGTGACCCTGCGGCTGCTCCCGGCCTCCCTGCCACGGCACTGGAGCCAGCCCGCTCCCGTCTCGTCCCCCCAGGACAGCAGGGGTCCTGCTCCTGGCCCCGAGCACCCCGCCGGCCGTGGGAGCCGCCCCAACATGCTACTGACCAAAATCTCAAATTCAGTGTGAAAAAGTGTATTTTTTGGCTCTGCTGCTCCCCATTCCATGCAGTGTGTGGGGCGCTGCCTGCCGGGACCTGCCTGCGCTGTTTGGGGTCTCCAGAAGGAAGGCGGGGTCGGGTGAGGGTTCTTTTTTTTTTTTTTTTTTTATTATTATTTTTTAATTTTAAAACAATGAAGGAAAATTAATTGGTTTGAAAATGGCTGAGCTGTAGCCCCTGCGTGTCTGTGCTGCCCCAAGCCAGCTGTCTCTTCCCCCTTCCCTGTACCTTTCCAGCCTCTCCATCTCACATTTCCAGAGTGTCTTAGCTGCATTTTTTGCATCCTGCTTCCCCCCATGGCGGGTGAGGGGGGTGTCTCTGTGTGCCCATGCTGAGCAGTGACAGTGAAGGCTTTGTTTGCCTGCAGGCATGGCTCCTGTCCCCAGCTCCCTCGAGCAGCAGCCCATGCCTGGAGCGCGGTGCCCTGGGGTGCCCAGAGTCTCCACGCTGGGGCAGCAGTGCCAGGCAGCACCATGCAAAATGTCCTGGGGGTACAGCACCTGCCTGTGGTGCTGGGGCTGAGCTGGGCCCTGAGGTCACACCACTGGGGCTCCCCTGTCCCCTGCCAGCAGCTGTCCCCTCCAGTCTGTCGCCGCTGCCAGGGCCAGAGTGGGAAGCAGCAGTGCCAGTGGGCTCAGGGGGACTGTGCCATGGAGAGAGCCCCCAGCTGCTCCTCAGGACCCCCCAGCTCAGCCTCCTCCCGGCTGCCATCCAGGGTTTCCGATCCCTCGAAGCAGCCTGAGTCCCGGGGAATGTCCCCTTTGGGCTCCGAGGGTGATGGCAGGGTTTCAGAGCTGTCACCATCCTCTGGCTCACTGGCTGCTGGGAGAGGGACCGAGGCGTTAGTGGTGCTGCTGGGATGCCCAGCGAGGGGGGCTGTGGGTGGTGGTGGGGATCTCCCACTCCCTCCCTGGGGCTCTTACTGTCATAGTCCAGGAGGAGCTCGGCAGCCGTCAGCAGCTTGGCGCGGTGCTGGGGGTCTGTGATGTGCAGCTCATTCAGGTGGGTCTCCTTCAGCTCCTTGAAGTCCTCCAGGGTCTGGTACCCGTTCAGCAGGAGGGTGGGGATGTGTTCCTGGGTGGGGGGCAGTGGGCAGGGATGAGCAGGGCTCAGGTGGCTCCCCTGGCCCCCCGGGCGGGTCCATGGTAGGCCCTTGCCCCCACATCACCCAGAAATGCCCTGTGTGTCCCCTCTGTGCCCCTGGGGTACTCAGTGGAGGGAGCCAAGGATATGGGGGATAGTGAAGGGGAGCAGAGGGGGTGGTTCCACTGCTGGCACCCTGCTGGCACATTCTGGGTGCCACGATTCCCCCATGGCCCCTGTCCCTCACCTGCAGGTTGATGCGCTCCAGCAGCTCATGGAGGGTCTTGGGCTTGAGACGCTTGCTCCGGCTGGAGCCCCGGCTCCTGCGGGCAGGGACTGTCTCCTCAGGGATCACATCCACGTAGATGAACTTGAAGGAGCCCACCCTGTTGTTGAGCAGCCCGGTCCAGGTGCCCACAGGTGGCTTCTCGATGATGCCAATGATGTCCCCTTTCTGGGCCAAAGGAGATGTGGTGGCAGTGGGTGCAGGCTTGGGGACAGCTGGGGGACACCTCTGCCTCAGGGGGATCCCCAGCCACCCTCCCTCCCTCCCTGGGGCCTTGGCTCACCCGCAGCTTCAGTGAGTCCTTGTCGTAGGGGCTGGGGGTGAAGTCGGTGTGGACGCGGGCCCGGCCGCAGAAGGGGCCAGTGTAGGCTGGGACACTCTCCTCCAGCTGCAGGCTGTCCCGGGGGCCACTGGGGCTGGGAATGTCACTGCCTGCAGAGAGGAGGGGGTCAGGATGTGCTCTGCTGGGGGCTCAGACCGGTGCGCTGCCGGGGCTGGGCTCACCGCTGGACATCTGGCGGCTGAGGGGTGGGCGCCCGTCCTCCTCCTCCTCCTCCAGCTCCAGGGATGACAGGGGCCCCTTGTCATGGCTCCACTCCCCTGCGCTGCCGTCTGGGGACAGTGGGCACGGGGACCCCTCCTCCTCCACCTCTCCCTGCTGTGGGGACCAGGGTCAGGCTGGAGGAGAGGGAGGTGCCCCCCTCTCACCTGCCCATGCCCCCCATCCCCCCCGCTCACCTTCCCCTCGGCCAGTGCCTTCACGGCCATCCTGCCCATCTTGCGGTTCATGGTGCGGGAGATGACCGCCCGCCACTTCCTGCCCAGCTTCGTCCCACTGCTCCGTGGGGCATCCTCAGGGCTGGCAGTGCTGGGATCATTCTCAGGGATCTGCCAGAGGGATGGACAGTGAAGGCAGAGCCCCCCACCGCAGGCAAGCCTCAGTGGGGTCACACAAGGCTGTAAGACCCCAAATCCCACTGGTGCTGGGACGTGGGCTGCTCCATGGCATGTGGACCCCTGGTAGGACCAGGAGTTTAGGGAAACCAGCCCTGAAATAGGCTGGGAAGGGAATCCCAGGGAAGCAGGGCATGTCAAGGGGTACTGCTGCCCTGAGGAGGCAAGGAACTCACGTTCTCCTCCAGGTTGAACTCCTTCTCGCTCGGCACGGGGGAGCTGACCTTGGACTTGGCAAAGTCCTTGAAGCTGCTGGAGCGCTGGAGGGAAAGCTGGGGGCAGGGAGAGGGGTGTGAGGGGGGAGATGGAAAGGTGTGAGGCCTTCTCTCTGCACTCCTTGCCCCAGCTCCCCTTCTCCCTTTGGGCTGCTCTGCCCATCCCAGGGCGATGCCACTGCTGGTGGAGTTTTTTGGCTGGCACAGTCTCACCTGTCTCACCCCACTCCAGAAGCTGCCATGTGCTATGAGCCCACCAGCCCAGGGATGCAGAGCCCTGGTGTTGCATGTGCAGCTGCTTGGCACAGCATTCCTGGGGCAGGGACGCTCCGGTGTGGAGTCTGACACTGCCAAGCTGGGAGCAGCCCAGGGCTTTGCCATGCTGCTGTCCTGGCACACGGGCCAGGCATGTCCTGGGGAAACACAGGGCTCTGCAGCACCCACAAGTGGGCAGGCAGTGAAGGGCTAAGAACATGAGAGCAGCCATGTCCCTGCTTCTGCCTCCATGGTCAACTCCAGGACTGAAAGTTTCCTGTGTTTTCTGACTGTGAGTGTCCCCCACAGCCCAGAGAGCACCTTCAGCTGGCTCAGTGCCATCTTCGCACCAAAGCCACCGAGGCAGGTTCTGAATCTCAGTCCTGCTGCACCCCTCTGTCCCTGCTCCTTCAGTCTTCCCTGTGACCCCTGCCTGCCTCCATCTGCATGTCCTCTGGTGTCTGTCCCTTATGGGAAGGGTTTCTTCATGACAGGAGCGTCCTTGGTGCCAGCCAGCCAGCCAGCATCCCAGCACAGCCACACGGTCCCGGGTCTCCCTCATCCCTGGATGCCAGCACTCCGTGGGAGCCGGCTCGCGTGTTTGGGCCAGGTGAGCTCGGCTCCCACTGCCGGCACGCTCAGAGCAGGCACCGCGGCGCTCGCTCTGCCGCCGCCACAAACACCGATTTCCGTTCTCAAGCGGTTCTGCCGGCTCCGAGCTCCTTCCCAGGCCCTTCCTACCCCTGCTCAGCCTGTCCTGCCTTTATGCTCCTCCTCGGCTCCACCGAGCATCCTTCAACATTTGTTTTTGCCGTTCCTTGCAGAGGGCTGGCTCGGAATGGGACCCCCCGCGGGGCTTTACAGGGCAGGGCCAGCTCCAGGTGATCTCTGATACCCCCCCAGCACCCTGAAACCACCAGACCCAGGAGCGTTGAACCCCCCGGGGCTCTCCCTGCAGAGATAAAACAGCTCCGCAGCCAGGAAAGCCCCTGCCCCGGGGCTGGAGAAGCCCTGGAGAGCCTGGGAGAGGGATTTGAGCCAGGGAGGTCGGGCTCTCCCGGAGCACTGCAGCGAGAGGGAAGTGAGAGTGGCTGTGGCTGGGCAAGGGCAGGGGATGCCCACTGGGACCTGCCGGGCTGGATGGGCCATCCCAGCGCAGCGAGGGGGACTTCACCCAGGTTTCCCGTGAGAGCTTCCCAGCACAGATGAGCTGCCGTGGCGGGATGTGTGCCTGCTGTGGGCAGGGCCCTGGCACCAGGCACTGCCCTGCTTCCCATGGTGACTTGCCATTGCTGATGCCAGCCCGGCAGGGCTTGGCAAGAGCTGAAGTGCCAGCTGGTGTGAGACCTGGTGCAGGGGGATGATTGTGGCCCCCACTGGCGACTCCAGCCTCCAGACAGGTTGCCACGGGGTGGCACACGGCCATGCCACGCTGGGGGCTCTCAAGAGGCCGCGGTGCTGGCAGCTGGTGCTGCTGTGGCTCCCACCTCAGAGCGATGCTGCCAGAGGAAGCGGCCGACACGTGACAGAGCTGCAGCCTCGACCGCAGCACCTTGCCGGGCTGGGAGCTGCACACTCGGCACCGCAGCCGCGTCCCCCCAGGAAATGGCAGGCGGCCGCCCACGCCGTGGGGAGCCCGTGGAGAGTGGGGGCCACAGCCTCCCCCAGGCCCCACGAGTCCCGCCGGCACCCCGGCTGGCACCCATGCTGATCCCGGGGACTGTGCATCCTAGCCACCCATCCCACCAGGATGCACGCCAGGGTGGGAGCTGGGCAATGCCAGCACTACGCACCGGCGAGGCCACAGTGGCTGGTGGCAGCAGGGACAGACTGATGGCAGTGCTGCTCCCACGTTGTCGTAACCCCCTGGGGCTCTGCCCCAGCTCCTGGCACCAGCCCTCCTGCTCAGCATCCCACGGCAGCCCAGGCTTGGACAACTCTGGGTGTGCAAGGACACCCGCGTGTGCTGAGGGCACCTGGATGCTGCCAGCACTCACCTTCCTGTGTCCTGGCTCCTTCTCCCCGGCGTTGGAGGGCTTGCGGCGCAGCATGGCACTGGGGCCGGAGGGCACAGCGCTCGGCAGCACCTCGGCACGTCCCGTCCCGTCCCGTCCCGCGGCACCGGCACCGAGCCGGGAGCGCACAGGAAGCCGGCGGTCACATGAGAGGCGCTTGCAGCCGTGCTTGGGGCGGCTGCCGGGGCGCGGGCTGGGGCAGGAGGAAGGAAACTCTCCACGGAACTGCTGCCCTGCCCGGGGCCCCCGAGGTGGGGATGGTGCCCGCGCCCTGACAAGCCCTCGGCCACCGCGCCGCCCCGCCGGCGGTGCTGCCCGTGCATCTCCTTGGCGATGCTGTTGATGGGCACAGTGTCCCCCCACCCCCTGCAAAGGGGGACAGTCCTCACCCCTCTGCCGTGCCCTCCCCTGTGCCTGCTCATCCTGCTGGCACACGATGGTCAAGCCCTCTGTGTGACACATGGTGTCTGGCATGTCCCCTGTGTCCCCTGCATCTGTAAGTCCTCCCAGCTCAGCATCACACCCAGATACGCACGCTCTTGGTCACCCCACTGCTGGCACCTGTAGGGATGTCCCCGGTGGGGCTGACTGCCCTGCACCCTCTCACTCCAATTCCTCCATCTTTTGCCCCAGAATTAATTACAATCTGCCCAAATCCATCTCCCCGCTGTTGGCATTGGCTTGGCTGCCCCAGGGCAGGGCAGGTGGCACAAGCAGGGTCACAGGAGTGATGCTGGGGGCCATGTGGAGCGGTGCCCCAGCCCCACACCTGCTGGTGAGGCACAGGCAGCACACCAGGCACAGCAGGGCAGAGCAAGACACAGCCCCTGCCCGTGTTGCTCATGTTTAATCAAAAACGAGCAAATAGAAAACAACAACAAAAAGAAAAAAAAAAAAAAAAAGGAAGTGAGCACAGGGGAAGAACCAGCTGCGGCAGGAGGGGGGTGGGGGGACCATGGGCTCAGGATCAGGCCTGCAGCCCGCTGAGCAGCACCGAGAGCAGCGAGGTGAGGACCAGCATGGCCCTGGTGGTGGTGGTGATGGTGATGGCACTGCCCACCGGGAAGGGCTTGGTGCTCTCCTGCAGCCATTTGTACGCCTCCTCCAGCTGCTGCCGCTGCAGCTCTGGCCCCACACGCTCACGGATCCTCTTGTAGTAGGAGTTTAGGTACTGGATCTGCAGCCAGGCATGGCAGGGAACTGGAGGGGGGCTGCTCTGGATGCTGCCACCCCTTAGCCCTTTTGGCCCTCCCCGTCCAGCTGCCCCACACCCCAATCACCAGCCCCATCTGCAGACCCTCTTGCCCCTCTCCATCCACGCATCCATTCTTGCTTCATCCTCATTTACCTGCTCCAACCGCATGCCACGGTCCTGGTTTCCTGTTGCATCCACTCACCAGCCCCTGTTGCTCTCCCTGCACCCCAGCCCGATGTGCTGGCCTCACAACCCTGCTCTGCCCTCCACCCCAAGCACCCCCCCATACCTGCTCTGGGGACATGAGGCTGAGGTCGATGAGGTTGCGGTCGTAGGGCACCAGGGACACCACCTCGAAGGTCAGGAAAGGCTCGCTCTGGTGCTGCCGCAGAAACATGCTGTTGGGTGCCCCCAGCCCCATGCAGTGCCACCCCTGTCACCCCTGTCACCCTGGCCCCTTGCCCTACCTTGGTCTGCGCCTCCACCACGAGGGCGACGTCCTCAATGCGGATCCCGAACTCCCCGTCCCGGTAGTATCCAGGCTCTGGGGGCCAGGAAGGCACTTGGTGAGCTCCCAGCCCCAGTGGCTCCCCCAGCCCACCCCAGCAGGGCCAAATCTGGCCCCTGAGCGGGGCTGAGAGCTGACACCCCCTCCCTGGTCCTGGGGCTGGGGCTGTCCCAGCCGGCTGAGGCACCAGCCAGGTTGGCAGGACGTACCGATGGAGGTGAACATGCCGGCTGCCAGTGGCACGTTGTTGGACTGGAAGCCCACAGGCCCTGCAGGGACATGGGGTGGGTGAGAACTCCAGGGGTTGTGTGTGCTGCAGGGACACCCCTGCAAGGACCAAGATGCCACACCAGAGAGAACCACAGGGCCAACACAAAGACCACAGGGTGAACCCAGCATGGACCACGTGGCCACCAAGGCAAGGACTATGGGGCCACCACGACAAGGACCACTGTGTCATCCCAGTAAGGACCACTGGATCATCCCAACAAGGACCATGGGGCCACCAAGGCAAGAACCATTGGATCATCCCAGTAGGCTGGATGGGAGTCATGCTGGCAAGGATCACAGAGTCACCCTGGAAAGCACCCCAACACGCTGCAGGTAGAGTTCTCCCCCAGCAAGAGGCTCCAATGGGCCACGAGTAGCCCCCAGTGAGCTCCTGTCCTCATCCCTGTCCCCACAGCTCAGCCCACATGCCCAGTGCCAGCACTGGTGCCACATACACTCGTGGACAGAGAGGAAGTTGCCGATGCCGTGGCCGGTCCCATGGCCGTAGTTGAGTCCAACATCCCAGAGTGCCCGGCGTGCAAAGGACTCCACCGTTCTCCCTGGGGAACAAAGAGGTGGGTGGGATGGGGGCTGACAAGCTGATGGGGCCCCCCTTCCCTCCTGCTGCCTGTGCCAGGGTTCCTGGGCAGGGCTGGGCTGCACAATGCCAGGTTTGGCACCCACCTGCGGTGTTGGATGGGAAGACGAGGCGGGAGAGGTCGATGTTGCCCATCAGCACACGGGTGTAGGCTTCCTGTGGGGGCATGGCGGAGTGAACATGGTGGTGCCCGGATACCCACCCTGCCACACCCAGCCCTGGCTGGAACCGTGGTACCAAGTGCCACAGGGAGTCCTGGGCAGCACAGGGGGGTCCTGGGCAGCCAAGGGAGGTGCTGGCCGACACAGGAGAGGCTGGTACCTTCTGGAGTGGGGTGGGCTGACCCCAGTGCACTGTCCGAGTGATGTCTGTTGTCCCATCCCTGCAAAGGAGGGACGTGAAAGGGGGCGACGCAGCCCCAGTGCTGGCCTTGGGGGCCCCAAGATGTGAGGCTGTGGGAGGTGGGTCTCCGTTAAAAGCTACTCACAGATACTGCCCTCCGGTGTCAAAGAGGTACATCTCGCCCGCCGACAGAGGCCGGCTGCTCCCGTTGGCGGGACTGCAAGGGAAGGGGGGTCAGAGCCCTCTCCCAGCTGCCCACTGCCCACTGCCCTCTGCCCAGCGCTGCCCTGGCCATACCTGTAGTGGGCCAGCGCCGCGTTGAGCCCGCTGGCCGAGATGGACTGGAAGCTGGGCCCGTGGCTGTGCTGCTGGGCTCTGCAAGGCAGCAGGGAGGGAGGTGCTGTGGGTCCCCAGCTGCCCTTCACTGGGCAGGGGGAGCCACGGGGGCAGCACTGACCTGCGGAGGGCATCGATATGCTGAGCCCCTGAAAACTCATTCACCCGCCCCTGCGGGACCATCTTCTCAAGCCACAGCAGGTACTGGATGACGGCCACGGCGTCCCGGACCTGGGGGTGCCCCGGCGGCAGCGGGGAGAGGGCATCAGCACCCCGCAGCGTCCCCCGCACCGTGCAGGGGGCTGCGGGGGCGGGGACGGGGACAGCCCTTACGTGGGCGGCTCTCAGCAGCTCCTGCTCCCGGGAGTTTTTCACAGCCTTGGCCGTCATGACAGGCGAGTAGCTCTCCTCCAGCAGCTTTTCCTGCGAGAGCAGGCAGGAGGCGGCATGGCCACCCGTCCCCTCAGGCGTCGGGGGCGGCCACAGCGCTGTGTGGCCCGGGGCCGTCCCCAAGCCTGCAGGACCCGCGTGTCCTACGGGCCAGGCTCCGTGCCGCAGTGTTGCTGCTGTTTTACCCACCTGGGGGACGATGCCGTAGAGGCCGTAGGTGGTGTACTCGGTGCCCAGCCACACGGTGACGTTACCGCGGGTGTAGTTGCGCAGGTGGGCGCTCACCTGCCCGTACTCCCGCAGCTCCACGCACAGCGGCCCCGGGCAGCCGGAGCGCAGGGACTCCCGCGCCGCCGCCGACAGCCGGGACCCCTCCACGAACAGGCTGGGGAGGGAGTGGGATGGGGCGGGGACAGGCCTGGGCAGTCACCTGCTGCCTTTGGCCTCCCCCGAGCCCAGCCACACCAGCGGAGAGGAGGGGGCTGGGGGGCTCAGAAGGGATGCTGGGCTGGGAATGGGAGGAGCCCTCCGTCAGGCTGTGCGGGAAGGGAGGGTGCGGTGCCCCAGGGTGGGCTGGGAGAGGGGCTATGGATTGGGAGAGATGTGGGGCTGGGGCCTGAGGCAGCGGGGCTGAGAGGAGGGTCCCGTGAGGGCTGGCTCAGGAAGGGAAGGGTGGAAGGAGAGTGGGTGATGAGCCCCTCCGTGCCCCGTGCCCAGAGGGAAGTGCTGCCCACCTTATGTCAGTGTTGGTCAGGAGGGTGTAGGAGTAGAAGACGGGGTTGTAGGGGATGTCATCTCCACGGAGGTTGAAGAGCCCTGCCAGGAACGAGACCTCTGCACCTGTGACTGCCGCTACCTTCCCAGCCCCAGGGCTCGGAGCCCAGGGCACCTGCCATGGCATCCTGCACAGCACTGCGGGTACTCACAGGCTGTCTCCTCCAGCCCCGACAGCAGAACGGCCGTCGGGCGTCGCACGTGCTGCTCCATCTGCTGCCGGATCCCGGCAACCTTCTCCTGCCAGCTGCTCCCTGGGAGAGGGACAAGTGGTTGCCTCGGTGCAGGGACCACCACGGAGGGCCCTGGGCTGGGGTTGCTGCGGGTGGGCAGCCGTGGGGAGGCCGGGGTCGTACCTGTGAAGGCTGCCGGGAGGCTGTAGATCTCGCTGGAGGAGGGAGGGGGTCTCTGGTCACCCCACACCTGATCCACGAGGTTGGTCTCGAGGGAGAGCAGGTTCCGGCCGGAGCCGTGCAGAGCCTGGCTGTAGCTCTTCCAGGTGGCTGGGAGGAAAGAAGCAGCCCAAAGGTGGGGGAACCTGGTAAATCCACACCCCGGGGCTGCCCTCCCATGGGCAGGGTGACCCCCAGTGCCAGCCAGCCCTACCGATGGAGAAGAGGAAGGGGTCCAAGCTGATGTTTCCCCCTACAGGAACCGCCTCCAGGATCCACATCACAATGGACTCGATCCAGACTGCAGGAGAGAGCTGGGTGGCACTGCGAGGACACACCGTGTCCCAGCCCATGCTGAGCCCAGAGGAGGCTGTGGCAGGGGCTGAGGGGGATCATGGGAGCGGGGGGACTCTGCAGTCCCCCATCCTGCCCCCCACTGACTCGTCCTCTGCAGCTCCCAGTTGCAGTCCAGCTCGCGCTCTGCCTGGGTCCAGTAGCGGCTGTCAGTCCACAGGGCAGCCTTGTCCTTTGTCACCACGCTGGTGCCTGGGACAGGAGTGGGGGCTCAGGGATCACCTTTCCCTCCCTCCCTGCAGCTGGCAGGGACTCCCAGGGATGAGGACTAGCAGGAAGGCAGGTGCCAGCCTCCCAAGCAGGGAACCCAGGGCTGGGGGGTGCCCTCACCTGCGGAGCCGGTGAAGCCGGTGAGCCAGCCCAGCCGGGCATCCCGCTTGGAGATGTACTCGCTCTGGAGTCGGGATGGAGCTGTGAGAGGTGGCTGTGGATGCCAGCAGGGTCCCCGGGGGCGCAGGGAGCTCCTGCCTTACCATGTGGGCATCCGTGGAGGGCACGATGTAGGCGTGGACGCCGTGGTCCCGCATGGTGTCCCGCAGCGCCGCCAGCCGTGCCGTCGTGTTGGTGGCCGTGGGTGGCAGGTACTGGTGGCACAGGGGGACATGTGCTGGGACTGGGGGGTGGACTGTACGAAGGGAGTCTCAGGACCAGGGAGGGGTGGCAAGGCGGGGCTCACCGGTGGGTCCGTGGAGCAATCCCGGATGTCATTCCTGGTGGAAGGAGCCTGCGGCACCCGCCCTGCGGCACAGCCTGCGGGTGTGGCAACAACCGGGAGCCTCAGGCTGCAGCCGGGGTCCTGCTGGCCCCTTGCTCCAGCCTGGAACAGCACCAGGAAGCTGTGACCCTCATCCCCAGCCCCAAGCACCAGCTAGACCAGCTTTGGGGCTTTTTGCAGAAATAGGTTTTCCTGGGTTTTAACCCCAGGAATAGGGGGTGGAAACCAGCGCCATTGCCCAGCTCAAGAGGAAGGAAATGCCCCCATGGCCATGGCACTGTGGGGTCATCACGGGGAACAGCTGGTGCTCACCATACCCAGGAGCAGGTGAGCCGACCCCGAGCATCCCAGCACTCAGGGTGCTGGAGGAGCCAGCTGACAGCGGGGCCATGCCCAGCCAGACCTGCCCTCTCCCCAGGGCTTGCTTGGCACCAGGTGCCACCGCCAGCACTGCCACTCCCTGCTCTTTCCATCACCAGCTGGTTCTTAGCTCTTCACCTTGGGCCAAGGGCACCCAGCTTGGGTCCATGGGACAATGCAGGGTGGGGTCACCCTCAGCATGGGAGGGGGCCTTGGGTACCTGGTCCCTGCACCCTGGGGGGCTGCTCCTTACCTGTCACCTGCCCCGAGCCTGTCCCTGGGGCAGGTGGGCAGGGTGAGCCCCTTGCCACAGCCCCGTTCCTGCCTCAGGGTCAAACCCGCCCCTGTTTCACCCAGAGCTGTGTCTGGGACACCCTGCATCCTCTGTGCCTGGTTCCTGGGGGTCCCAGACGTGCCATCCCACCCCAGCACCCAGCTCAGCCCTCTGGCATACCGTGGAGCAGGAGTGCCCAGGCTGTGATCCAGTGCAGGGCACACATGGCTGCCCTGGCGGTGCCCAGCGGGACTGAGAGCCAAGGGACACTGTGGGTGACAGGTCCCTCCTCCTGTGTGTCTTTGCCCCAGGGGCAGAGGGATGGGAGGGACGAGGCCCCAGCGGATATTGGGGTTGTTGTCCTTTGCATGGAAAGTGAATCCCGCTGCTAAATAAAAGCAAACAGCAAAATCAGCACAAAGTCCAAAGATCCTGCGGGAGCAGAGGTGGGAGCATGCCAGCTCAGCCTGGCACAGCCTGGCAGTAAGGGAGAAGGCAAGGAAAGGGTTTGCTCCCTGGGGAATCAAAAACCCCATTTCCTGGAGCCATGGAGAGCTGATGTGGGGTCCCTGGGGCAAGGACCAGCCACCCCCTGAGCCAGTCAGCCCCCTGAGCCATCCTCCTCCTGGCACGGTGCAGTCCCCACCCCAGCACCCCAAGGCTGGGGCTGACAGACACGGTGTGTGTGTGGGGAGGTGCCCCATCACCCCTGCCAACCATTACAGCTGTCGGGGGGGCACAGTGCCCGTCCTCCTGGTGAGCAGGGCTGGGAGAAGGCGGGACACCTGGTGTGTCAGTGACACCCACCCCGGATTGTGGCTCCTGCAGCCGGCTGGGTGCTGGGAACACACAGTGTTGTATCCCCTAACCGTGGTTGGGCCCCTCATTTTTTGGCGTGGCTGTTTTTCTGCTGCAGCTGCACTACAGGTGTAAACGATTCCACACCAACACAAATCTTACTCCAGGGAAAAGCTGGATAACACCCAGCAACACGTGAGTGCCCATCCTGCTTTCACCCCAAACTGCTGCACCCCTCTGGCAAGGCACATGCAGCGTCCTGCAGTGGGTGGGAAGGAGCCAATATCCCCAGTGGGAGCCTTGATCTCCCCGATATCCCCAGTGGGAGCCCTGAACTCCCAGGGGTTGGGACAAGAAGGGGATGGGAGAGGAGCAGGAATGGCACGGTAACAATCCCCATGGGCTCCAGCTGGATGTGGTTCCCCCACCTGCAGACGGTTTGAGGTGATGGTGCAGGAAAACCCAGAGTGCTCTAGGGAGGGGACAGGTCTTGCTGGGTCTCCTTGGCCTGAGGGAGCTGTCTGGGGGTCAAACAACATCCGATATGGGCACCCATCATCTGACACGGGCACCCATGGGCTGCAGGAGCAGGGACAGACACGCTGCTGCTCTCCCTGCTCTGTCCATCTCTGGTCATGGAGCAGCATGGAGACCCACAGGACAAAGTCCAGAAGGAGTGCAGGGGGATGGGACCCCAGCATACATGGTGCCACATTCCATCTTCTATCTTGTGCAATGATGTGGATAAGGGACCAGACTTGGGAGAGACAGATGTCTGAGCCCTGCTCTGTGTGGGGAGCAGGAACAGGCACAAGGCCTTGAAAGGGAGAATGGGATGATCTTAGTGTTAGTGAGAGCACACGGTCCTGCTGTTGGGGTACCAGGGATGATAAATCCAGAGTGCTCAGTGGGTTGGGTTAGAGACACCAGCACCGGGCACATCAGCCATGTGCCAGCACGGAGCAGCCCTGCACAGGGAGAGACTCGTGTGGAGGAAGAGGAGGGTGATGGCTGAGCCATGCAGGGGTTCACCAGCACCTGTCCACAGCCCAGGACCAGCAGCCACTGCTGAGGCTTCACAGGGACCTGTGCTCCATGGGAGGATCCTGCTGGGATGTGCCCTTTGTCCCACCAGGCCCATCGGCTCCACACCTCTGCTCATCTGCCTTGCTAAAACCTCATTATGTTCATCATAATGAGCCTTGACCTCGAGGCCTGTCACTTTGATTGCACAGGTGCTTCCTCCAGTGGCTTTGATGACTCTGGTTGTGGGAGGAAAGTCTGGATGAGGGGCAGAGCTGCTGCCACAGGTGCTGGAGGTGTCCATCCCTGGCATGGTCATGGACCTTCAGGGATGGATGCACATTCCCACCCAGGATAGATCATAGAGTCACAGACTCATTTGGGTTGGAAGGGAGATTAGAGTTCCTCTGGTTCTGACTCCCTGCCATGGGCAGGTTCACCTTCCACTAGACCAGGTTGCTCCAAGACTCATCCAACCTGGCATGGGGCAGCCACAGCTTCTCTGGGCAACCTGTGCCAGGGTCTCACCACCCTCAGAGGGAAGAATTTCCTCCCTGTATCTAATCCACAACAACCCTCTTTAATTTAAAACCACCCTACCTTGTCCTACCTCTCAATGGGTCCTGCCAGAAAGTGTCCCCAGAGACTCATGTCCCCACCCAGGCCAGGGTTCCTGGGGCACTCCCTATGGGACTGTTGCTCATCACAGCCCACGAAGATCCTTGGGATGTGAGCCCCACTTCCTGGGCCAGGGGTCCCTGCACCATCTCTCCCCAGCTCTCAGGGGCTCGGCCTCAAGGCCAAACACAGCCAGGTCTGTGCTGGGACCTCGAACCCTCCGAGCTGCTGCCCCCTCCCTGTGGCCCTTCATGGCCCGTTGGACAGATGGGTGTTTACCATCCTACTCTCGCAGTGCCTGTCCAGCTGTGTCTCCCCCCCACCTGTCCAGCTGTGTCTCTGCAGGGATTGTCCCTTTGCGTCCCCGCACTGCCTGTCCCGCTGTGTCTCCCCCCCACCTGTCCAGCTGTGTCTCTGCAGGGATTGTCCCTTTGCGTCCCCGCACTGCCTGTCCCGCTGTGTCACCACACCGTCCGGCTGTGACACGGCTCCGGCCGTCCAGCTGTGGCACTGGGACCCTGCTCACCACGAGGTGGCACCAGGACTGCGCCGTGGAGCCGCGCAGCCCCCTGTCCCGTGTCCCCGCTGTCCTGTCCTGTCCCCTGTCCCTGCCCAACCTGCATCTCTGGCACCAGCAAAGCCGGGTGGTCCCACAACCATCCTGTCCCTCATGCTGAGCCCTGGCATGCTTATGTCACGAGTGATCTCGGGCTGCCCGTGCCTGCATTGCTCTCCAATCCCCCCTTCTCAGAGGACCCCAGGGGAGGGTAAGGGGGGCTCCCCAGCAGAGGCAGGACAGGGACAGGAGGGAGGGGAGCCAGGGTGACCCCAAAGCTGCTGTGATTGCTAAGGCAGTTTCCCAAGGATGTGAAGCAGTGCCGTGGGGTCGGTCAGGCAGCACTTTGCTGCCATCCTGCTTGTTAGTGACACATGCTAATGATGCTCTGTCCTCCCTGCCCGGGCCCTGCCCGGGGCTGGGGAGGGCTGCACCCCTCACCACGTGGCTGCACCCCATTTCTATGGGGTCGTCGTGATGAGGGGAGGATCCTGCCCTCTTATTCCCAGCATCTGAGCTCCACTTTGCAATGCCATCATCCCTGATGGCTCCCCCAGTGTCATTCCCAGTGCCATTCTCGATGCCATTCCCAACGCCATCATCCCCAGAGCCACACCCAGGAGATGGGGCCGCAGCTGTCCCGTCCCCGCGGGCACCCCGTGGCTGTACATCCCCCCTCCTCACCCAGCACGGGGGGTGGGGTGTCCCCAGCCGTCCCCGGGGACCCCCGGGTCCGCGTGCCGCCCCGGGCCAGCGTCAACAGGACGAGGCTCCTCGGCGCGTCCGGTGGGGCCCGTCCCTCCCGCGGGAGGTTTCCTCGAAGACGAGCCAGAGGAAGGCTTCGGGGGGACATCCTCCCTTTGTGGACTATTGTTGGCCTTCCGTCACCTGCAGAGGCCGCGGGGTGACTCAGGCCGGGGTGACGCGCCCGGCAAACAGGACGCGGGGCGGGAGGGTGTGCGGGCGCAGGAATGCGGAAGCCAGCGGTGGCACCGGGATGCTGCCAGGATCCCCCAGGATTCCCTGGCAGGCACGGTCTGCCTAGCGGTGCCTGCCCGGGAGGTGGGCTGGGAGGGTCCCTGCCGCACCCCCGGAGCCCAGCAATTGGACTGCAGGGATGGGGTTCCAGCTCCTGGCCCCCCTGAGGGAACACCCTACTTTGGGGGTGCACAGAGCTGGAGGGGAGCGGTGACCCTACACCGTGCCGGCAGCAGGGGCTGCGGGACACCCTGGCAAGGAGATTTTGGCCGGGATGTGTGTGTGTGTGTGTGTGTGTGTGTGTGTGTGTGTGTGTGTGTGTGTAGGGGGGTGCAACCAGTAGGGCTGGAACAAGCATAGGGGATGTCCTCCTCCCGCAGTGGGGCTTGCGGGGCTGAGACATGGTACCCACACACCCAGTACAGCTCCTCCTCACCCCTCACCCCGCCCCATAGCCCCTCTTACAGCCCCCCTCGCCGCCCATCCTCACAGCCCAACACACAGTCACCATGTCCAGTCGCTTCTACAGCCCCCCCATACACCCCTCTCTGATCCCATACCCTGCTGACAGGGGCTGTCCTGGCGTGCAGTTGTACTCGTCACCCACCTTTTGGAAGGGTGATGTCACCCACCTTGTGAGGAACCGATCCTGTCCCCCAAAGCCTCTGCATTGTCCCCTCCTCAGCTGGGCAGGGAGGGAAAATACAGGGAAAGGGTTGAGATTAGGACCAGGTTGCCCTTATCTCTTATCTACCCCTACCACTAGGTGTACTGACACAGGCAAAATAGACCATTTTTGGGGAAATTAATTGAATTTCTTAAAATCACAGAATCACAGAATGGTTTGGGTTGGAAGGGACCATAAAGATCATTCAGTTCCACCTCCTGCTGTGGGCAGGGACACCCCACCCAACCTGGCCTTGAGCACTTCCAGGGATGGGGCAGCCACAGCTTCTCTGGGCAACCTGTGCCAGAGCCTCACCATCCTCACAGGGAAGAATTTCTCCCAAATATCTGATCTAAATCTCCCTCTTTATTTATTTATCACTAATCAAATCAGTAGCATAATGAGAAATAAAACCAAACCTTAAACCCCTTCCCCTCACCCTTCCCTTCCTCTCAGGCTCAAATTCAGTCATGATTTCTCTTTGCCCTCCCACCTCCAAAATAGGGGTTGAGGCAATTCGTCACATGCCGACCCTCCGTGGGCATCACCTGGCTGGAAGAGGCAGAGGGGCAGGGGTGGAGGGGTCTGTGGGCATGGAGGAGCCAGGGCAGCCCCCTGCCCCCTTGGGGGACATGGGAAGGAGTGGGCTGGAAAGGGGGACTTGAGCCAGGTGAGATGGAGGGGCCCAGGGTCCGAGGGCCAGGCTGGGAGGGTGGTCCCAGGGCTGGGAAAGGAGGGGGCATCCTGGATCCAAGCTGTGCAGGGGTCCTGGGCCAGGTTGGCAGCAGTGTTGGGGTCTGGGGGACAGGCTGGAGGGGGTGTCCCAGATCCAGCCTGGATGGGGGATTCTGGACCATTCTGGGTGTGGGGGTCTCAAAGTCAGTCTGGGAGGGGTGACTCGGGCTATTCTGGGTGCAGAGGTCCAGATTCAACCTGGGTGGGGGTCCTGGCCCATTCTGGGTTTGGGTGTCACAGAGCCCACCTGGACAGGGGGTCCTGGGCCAGGCTGGGTGTAGATCCCAGATCTGGACTGGGTGGGGGGTCCCCGGACAAGCTGGGGGGCTCTCAGAGCACTCAGATCCCCGAGAGGGTGTGCCGGGGGAGGAATCAGGCCAGGGGGGAACCCCGGGGGGGTTGTCCCGGCGGCGGGGCGGGGCGGGGCTGGGGGCGGACACCCCCCCGGGGGCCCGGGGCCAGATGACGGGCGGCGGCGGGGCCGGGCCGGGCTCTCACCGCCTACAAATGCGGCTCCCCCGGCGGCCGCCCCCGTCGCCCCCCGCCGCCCCCCGCCATGGCCGCGCCGCGCCAGCTCCTGGCTCTGCTCCTGCTCCTGCTGCTCGTGCTGGGGCTCGTCCTGGCCGCCCCCGGTGAGAGCGGGACTCCCGCTGGGATCCCCGGGCAGGCAGCGGGGGATGGAGGGAGGGAAGGAGGGATGGAGGAGGGAGGAGACCGCGGGGACCGCGGCGGGGTAGCCGCGGGCTGCGAGGTGCGGGGGGGGGACGCGGAGGGACCGGCGGGCCCGTGCCGTCGGGATCCGCTGCCACCGGGCTGGGGAGGACAAAGCGCTTTTCATGGAGCCGAAAACTCCTCGGTCCCCTGTGCAGAGCGGGAGCGGGAGCGGGAGCGTCCAGAGCCGTGATGACAGTCCCGGGCATCGCCGGGTCCCGCGGAGGGACCCACGCGGGTACCCGGCCCCAACCCCGACTGCCACCCGGGCCCCGCGGGGGTGTGGGACTGGCGATGCTGGAACCGGAGCTGGGACCGGAGTAGAGACTGGAGCATCCCGGCCAGGCGTCCCAGGGACTGGTGCTGGACCGGTAGTGGGACCAGAGCATCCCGGTCAGGCACTCCCGGGCCCCGGGGGAGCGGGACCAGGCTGAGACCAGAGCATCACCACCAGGCACCCCGGGGATGCGGGGGAGTGACTCAGGACGAGGGGCTGAGCGTCTTGGTGGCCCCGGCAGAGAGGGGAGCACGGAGTGTGGTCCTGGGGAGGGCTAGGGCTGAAAGCAGAGACTGGGCAGCCCCAGTCCCCCCTCTGAGGCCGGTGGCCATGGCCACACGAGATGGCCATGCTGGGCTCAGGTGGCCGGGCCACACGCCACAGGAAGCACTCGGCGGCGATGGCTCCTGTTGGGGACAATCCAGGAAACCGGCCGGCCCGGGGCCAGACAGCCCCATGGCACCGTTGTCGCTGTCCTGCGTGGGGGGACACCCAGCTAACGCTGTTCCTGCCGTCCCCAGGGCAGCTCTGTGAGGCGCCGGACGGGAAGGATGCGAAGAAGGGCCTCGTCCGAAGAGTGATGCGGCCGCGAGGTGCACGGCGCGGGGCCGGGCAGCGCCCGGCGGGCTGGCGGAGGTACCGGCGGCCCCGGCCCCGGCTCTCCCACAAGGGCCCCATGCCCTTCTGAGCCAGGTGAGATGCAGGGGGGCATGGGGACACGGGGAGACCTGTGACGGTGCCGGGAGGGAACTCACGTATACCTGGATTTGCTCTCGTTGCAGGGACGCCACCAGCCTTCCATGGACACGGCTCCCATCGCCTGCGCTGTGTCCTCGCCCACTCCACTCATCCTCTGGCCCCGAGGGTGGGGTCCCGCCTGTGAGCCCTTGGCTGGCATCACCTCCTCCCTGCGGTTGTTCTCGGTGGCTTCGGCGCCGTGTCTGGCACCGTGGGTGCCTCCCGTCTCCCACCGCCTCCTCCCGGCGCCGGCTGGGAGCGGGCTGCCTGCAGGAGGGCAGGGGGGCTGCCTGTCCCGGTGGCCACAGGGCTGCCCTGGGCAAGGGCTCGCCGGGACCACGGGCTTTGCGCAAAGCACTTTGTCAGGCGGAGCAGCTTCTCCGCGGGGGTCTGCGAGCTCCCTCGGGGCCCTGCCCCAGCCCTGCCCCTCACCCCCCTGTCAGGGGGAGCACACAGCTTGCCCCGGGTCTATTTATTCCCATGGTGAGCTCACCTCGGGTGAGCATGGGGTCCTTTTCCCACTGGCAGACCCACCTCCTGGGCACCCCCGAGGTGTGGGGCTCTGGGCCCCTGTACCTGCTCCACGCCGTGGGACAGCAGGAGCAGGGGGGCACTGGGGTATCTGCCAAGCACTGCCATGCACCAAAGGAGGGGCTCTGGCTCTGAGCTGGGCCCTGTTGATTGTCTCCCATGTCTGTAAAGATTTATTCCGTGTAAATACATCTTTATAATAAAGAGTTATGGTGACAGTAAATGCTGATTTCTGGAGGGGTAGTCGGGGGTCACTTGCCTGCTGCTGGGCATGGATCCCAGGACCCTCTGCTCCCTTCTGGAGCTGCCTGTAGGTGCTGAGAGTCATGGCTGGGGCCACGGCAGCCCCTTTCACAGCCCAGTGCTGGCAGAGAAGGTGCTCAACAAGGAGAGAAACCAGCTGCTGAGCCTGTGGAACTGGGGAGGAGGGTGTGAAAACACAGGTCAGAGGGCCTGGGAGATGGAGAAGGGGATGCTGGAAGGGGACAGGGATGCTGGTCCCAGCTGGACAGTGAGGGTAGAAGGACTGGAGGACCCTCAGGCCGCAGAGCAAAGACCCTGGCTGCAAGTGCTGCCCCAAGCCTTTAGCCCATTCTGGGGTTTATTTTTAGGAGGAGGGTTTGGGCCTGGCTTGTCCCTGGTGGGAGAAGGAAGAGGCCAGTGAGAGGAGGCTGCTGAAGCTGCCTCTGCCACTGCTCAGCACCTTGCTGGGTTGGAGAACCAGTGTAGGACAGACAGCCATCCCAGTGCCAGGGATGGGTGGCACAGTCCTGGACATGGCTCTCACTGGTTCCATCTGACTCTGCTGCTGTCAGTGGAGCAGCCCCAGTGGCTGCTGGCCCTCCCTTTGCCCCAGCCTGACCTCACAGGCCCTGGGCAGCTGTTCCACAGCCCCACACACAGGAGCAGCTGGGGGTGCTGGGTACCTGGCATCCCTGTCTCTGCTGTCCCTCTCCCTGGTATCCCTGTCATCCCTCTCCTCCGTGTCCCCATTCTAGCATCCTTGTCACTGGTCTCCCCCTCCTGACATCCCCCTCCTTGGTGCTCCCACCCCGTGGGGCTGTGTGCAAGAAGGACCCATGTGGGAGGGGCAGTAGGTCAAGGCTCAGGGGACTGAGGGTCCTTGTAGGATCCTGCAGGGAGGGAGGAGGGGCTGGGACCCCAGCCGGGACCCTCCAAGTGAGGCTCACACAGGGGTTCCAAACCCCACACTGTTTGCAGGGGTCTGCCCACGAGGGACGTCCCAGACGTGGGGCAGTGGGCAGGGGCGTGTGGGCAGGACTGTGGCAGGAAGAGGGGGCACTGGGGGGTCGGCAATGCCGGCGGGGAGGGGGTTAAGGGGCTGTGGAGGAGCGGAAGGGCTGCAGCTGCGGGCTGGGAGCGGGGCCTGGGGAAGCGTCCGGGCCCAGCTGGCGTCTATTAGCTCATCCGCTGGGACCGGGAGGGATGTGCTGCCCGGCCACACGC
Source organism: Empidonax traillii (assembly GCF_003031625.1). Lineage (NCBI taxonomy): Eukaryota > Metazoa > Chordata > Aves > Passeriformes > Tyrannidae > Empidonax > Empidonax traillii. The sequence goes on along the minus strand of NW_020955758.1, from coordinate 266,973 downwards.
CAGCACGCTCCCGCCACGCCGCCACCCACGCCCGCCCGCGAGCCACCGACACCCCGAGAGCCACCCCCACCCTGCTTCGTGGCCACTCTGCCGGCCACCGCTGCCCCCACAGCCTCTGCCACCCCGTGAGCCTCCCGGATTCACTGCCACCCCGTGAGCCACTGCCACCTCATGAGCCACCACTGCCACCCCGCTTCCCCACTGCTGGCCACCCCATGAGCCACCACCACTCCACTTCCCCCAGGAGCCACTGTTGGTGCCCCTGTGGTGGTCTGGGTGGGTGGGCAAGGGTTGCCCCCTTACTGCCCGCCCCAATCTAGACTCTCATGCCTGGTTTTCCAGCCCCAGCAGCCTCCTGGTGGTGGCATCGGCACTGGAACTGCGGTGGGGCAAGATGTGGTACACTGGCCACAGCCCCCCCAGCTGCAACTCTTGAGTGCTGGGGGGTATCATTCCTCCACTGCCAGCCTATGGGGCTGCTGCTACACTGGTTTGAACCGGGAGGGCTCTTCTCCTTCACCTCAAACCACCCTCAGCACCTGCAGTTTGCCCCCCCGATGGTACCTTGCCCAAGAGCTCCTGCTGGGTTCCTGCCTGGGCAGCAGGGTGGCCCAGCAGACCCCCAGAGTGAGTGCTGTGGCCGTGTCAGGCAAAGCAGTGATGCCTCACGTCTCCCAGGCATCACCCAGCCCTGAGTGCTTGGGCTGCAGCCAGGGGCTGCACAGCTGAGCCCTGACCCCAGCCCTCCTGCACCAGCCTGGAAGGAGGAGGCCAGGGAGGACTCCCCCCGGTTGGGCTGTGGCCAGCCTGGAAGGAGGAAAAGGCTTCTGGGCTGGGAGACCTAAGGAATCTCTGGCTCTTCCTGGCCTGGCCTGCTGCCCGCAGGCAGGTGGGAGCTGCTGGGCTTGGCCATGCTCCCTGTGCCCCTTGTGACACAGCGGTGCTGGAGCCCCCATTCCACAGCAGGGAGCCAGGGAAAAGCAGGCAGTGGGCACAGGGGCACCGCGGAGGCACAGGGCAGTCTTTGTCCCTGGGTGTGCAAGCAGGAGTCTATCCTGGTCTGGCAGGGATGGGGTCTGCCAGGTCCTGGCCCACTGAGCAGGGAATAAGGATGCTGGGTATACTGGGAGAGGGGCTGGGAATGGGCTGAGCAGTCACATGAGCCCTGCAGTCCTTTGAGACATTTAGCTGCCCCTGGGGGACCCAGGAAGGGCTCAGTGCCAGTGAGGGATGTCCAGTGTGCCTGTGGGACACTGGCTGTGCCACACCACAAGCTGAGCCCCACTGCTGGGACACCACCAGCTTCCCCAGCCCCCCCACCCGGGCACCACCAATGCCCCTCAGGCATGGTGTTCATGGTGGGCTGAGGCACGTGTGAGACCCCAGAGCCGCACCCCAACAGCCTCCAAGGTCCTCCTCATGGATGGGGGGGGGGAGGATGGGCAGGCTCAGGCTTCATTCCATCCCTGGGGAGCAGCATCAGGCCTTTGCTCTCGCTCCGGCATTTCCGCCGGCAGTGGCAGGAATGCGGTGGCTGCGGGAACAATGCCGGCACCTTGCGCCGGTCCCCTCCGTGACAGCACAGGAGCAGCTGCCTGGGCACAGCCCTGCTCCCAAGGAGCCGGCAGGAAGCAGATGGAGATGACACCAGCCATCGTTTCCTGCGGCAGGACACGCGGGCTTTCTCCACCACTGCTCCCCTTGGTGGGTCAGCGGAGCCTTGGGGACCACAGGCACTGCTGCTCAGGGCTGCCAAAGCCACGTGCCACACGTGGGCACCAGCACCCTGCTGCATCCACTGCCCAGTTACCTCGTGCCAACTCCATCCTCCTGTGGCACATGCCAGGCCCCTGATGGTCAGGGCACCGGCCCTGCGCTGCATGTTGTCCACGCATCAGGGGCCCACCCAGGAGCTCAATCAGCAGCGACTAGGGGCATGGGACACTGCTGCTGTCCCCAGCTCTTCCCAGCATGCTGCTGGTATGGCAGGGGCACAGCCCAGCCCTCAGCTGCCCCCAGAGCGAGCCTGGAGCCCCAGGCAGGGTTCTGTGCCACCCCAGCAGTGCGGAGCTGCGTGAGGGAGGGCAGGCGCGCCCGGCGCAGCCCCCAGGCCTTGCACAACGGAGGTTTATTTGGAAGGAACGGTTTTCCAATAAATTATGTAATTTAAAAATCTTGAGGAAAAAAAAAAATAGGCAGAAGGGAGGGGAGCCCGTGGCAGCTCAGCCAGTGCACAGGGACCACGGGGACACGTGACACCCTAGGCTGGGCCCAGGCACCGGCAGGGGCTCTGCAACAACAGCCCACTCCCCTCGTGCCTCTGGCCTCCCTCAGCCAAGGCCACGTGGCCCCACAGGCTTCTTAGTGTTTGAGTAGGACAGGCCACCCTCTTGTACCCTCAGTCACCAGTCCCAGGGGTGTCCCCTCCCCAGCTGTGTGTGACCCTGGCACTGCAGCCCCCCAGACAGCCCCAGAGCTGCTCCTCTGAGTCCTGAGCTGCATTTCTGGCTCCTTTCACCCTCCCAAAGCCTGCACCTCCTGGGGAGGAGGGGATGGGCCCCATCCAGTGGCACCTGGTCACCCAGCATGGCCTGTGCGCCAGGATGGAGGGACAGAAGCCACCTCCTGCTCCGTGCTAGGCACAGGACAGCCTGGGAGGAGCAGAGGGCAGCTGATGGCCCTGCCTGACCCTGGCCACCCCAAGCCACCTGCCCTTCCGTGCCCCCAGGGAAAGCTGAGCACAGGGGAAGGAAGAGTGAGGGCACAATGTGAGGTGCAGGGACAGACCCGTGTGCCGGGGCCCTGGGAGGGATGGGAGAGGGGAAGGCCCTGCCAAAGCGGGGAGGTGTGACATCCAAACAACCTTCCTGGGACAGCGTGATCCATAGCACAGTGACGGCATCAGGGCTGGCTGGGCCAGCTGTGTGGCAGAGGGTGGCACATGTCCCACACCAGTCTGGGGTGCTGTGCACACCAGCAGGCATACCTGGTACTGGAGGGACACAGCGTGCCACGGTCTCTGGGAGCACCAGCCATCCCCACCCTTCTCCACAGCGGCTCCGGGGAGATGGGGGTGACACAGACAAGCGTGACTCGGGTGACACAGCCACAGGACGACGGGTGCTGGCACAGTGCTCGGGTATCAACAGATCCACCCGGCTCCCGCGGAGAAGCCGGAGGCTCCAGTGGTGGATGGCAGTGCAATGAGCGTGCAGGTCCTCAGGGGCACGGCGTGGGAAGGAGGGGGAACACATCCCTTCCGACTGTAAACACGGCACTTGGAGAGCTTTGAGCCTTTACCCCTCGGAGCTGTGAGAGGCCCGGCTGGAGCGCGGGCCCCGGCTTTGGCACACGGCAGGAGTCACTCCTCGTCCCCGGCCAGCAGGAAGCTGTAGAGGAAGTTGATGGCACGCTGGCGGTCCTGCTGGGTCTGCTTGGCCATCAGGTTGGGTGGAGGGCGCAGGAGGAGGCTGGAGAACAGGGCAGCTGTGGAGGCAGGCAAAATCAGCCACTGGTGAGGAACAGAGACTTTGGAAGGTGCAGAAAGGGGCTGGGACGGAGCAAGGGCGGCAGAAACGGAGCAGAGCAACACCACTCACCGATCATGGCGACACTGACGTTGTTGTCCTCCGAGTACCTGAGCAGCTCCCGGAGGAAGGACATTAGGTACCGAAACACGTTGCGGTGGCAGCTTGGCAGCTGAAGGATCACCTGCAAGGAAATGGCATCAGGAAGCTCTCTCAGCTTCCATCGCTGTAGCCTGGGCATACATGGCACTGTGGACTCCAGAGCAATGACCCCCAGCTGCAGCCCACTGCTGATGGCACTTGTGGGCTTTTTCCTGGTGAAACACTTTTTTTAGAAGCAGTGTCACCAGGAGCCATAGCCCATGAGTGCCCCAAACAAGTTCTCACTGCCCCAAAACTTCCCCCTCTGCCCAAGGATTCACTTGACCTGGCCTGCTGCCCCACCAGCTGTAAAGAGCCATTCACAGTCCTCCACGGAAGGACAGGAATTGTAGCTCTGAGCAGGTGCTCAAGCCCTTTAGGATGAGAGGTGGCTCGTCCCCTCCCTCAGGCTGCTATTCCCCATGTGCCCAGGGTGACACAAGGCTTGCTTGGGGTCTCTTTTGACAAGCCACCTGCTCCCAGAGCCTCTTGTCAGCACCCCAGGAAGGGAGCAGGACCCAGGAAGGCACAGGGCCATGGCAGAGCCCCTGGCCAGCAGCAGCCCCTCACCTGTCGGCACAGCCGGCTGCTGTGTGACCAGTCCAGGCACCGCTGGTACAGCTCGTAGCAGATCACAGGCTCCGGCAGAGCCTCCAGGAAGATGAGGAGAGCTTCAGCCACGGAGTGATTACTGCCCGCTGGACCCATGGGAATCAAGGGTTGTGCTGAGCAGAGAGATCCCCTCCCTCCTCAGGTAATCACCTCTGCTTCCTCCTTGGAGGTCGTGCAAGCTACTTGCCTGCCTAACTGTTCCTCCTCCTCCTCCTCTGCTGTCCCCCATCCATAGGAAACGTTGCCCCACCCACCCTACACTGTGTTTCCCCACCCTCTGGACATAAGACATCCTCTGCTCCATTATCCCCTTCTCCAGACCGTGCTCCCCAGTATCCCTGCACTTGGCACAGCCCCGAGGAAGCTTCCAGAGCCCCCTGGCTGCTCTGACCAGCACATACAGAGCTTCCAGAGAGGTTATGGGGAGACTGAGGAGAGCCCACACCCACCAGGGACCCTGCCAGGTAAAGGTGACAGAGAAGCTCTCCTGAGAGCAAGCTCTCCCAGCAGAACTGAGATCCATTGGGCAAGGATACGGATTGTCTCGGGAATGCTGGTGTCCAGGCAGTCAATGATCTGCTCCAACTCTTCTTGCATGCCTGGAGTCTGGAACAGGTCCTCCTGCCAAAATCAGCACAGGGATGGACTAAGTCACCTTCCCCATAAAGGCTGAGGCACATGGTGACTGTGGGGTGAACCCTGGGACCCCCAACCAGTGCCTCAAGCACACAGAAAAATCCTGCCCTATAAACACCAAATTGGACCTGATCTGTAAGTGCTTGTGAGGAACCAGGTCACCAGGAAAGCTGGCACGGCAGAGGCCCTTTCCCCCCCTCTCACCTGGTGGCAGGCGTTCTTGAACAGGTGGTCCACCAAGAGCCAGATCTCCTTTGGCACCTGTAGTGGCACCTCACCTGCCTCCTCACTGTCCAGGGAGCCCATCTGCAGGACGGATTTCTCCTGGGAACAAAGAGCACATGAAGGTTCAGGGAAACCTCAGTCCCTCAGTCCATTCCCTACTCCCTTGTAGGGAAAAGTGGGAGGAGGCAGCAGGACCCTGCACTGCCCTGGCCCTGACTTGCTTTCACAGCACCAGCCATTGCTCCCCACCCCAGCTCCCATCTTGCAGCTGACAGAGGCTGGGACCCAGCAAGTCCTTGTGCTGTGTGAGCTCCCACCCTGGGTTAGATCCACCCCCCGGGCCCACTCATCCCACTGATCCCATGTCTGCCCCAGCTCCGGTGTGCTCCAGCCATGGTTGCCCTCGGGCTCTGAAGCAGTCCTGATTTCTGGAGTTTCTTCCCTGATTTTCCCAAGGAGAGTCTCACTGAGCACACAGCACCACTGCCACGGTTCCCGCTTACTCGTGCGGAGCAGCCGACGAGCGCCACGGCTCAGACACCTCCATCACATCGAGCTTTAATAGGATCAATATTCTTGGCTTGATTTTACTTTTGCTTCACGATCACTCACATTCCTTCCAAGCAGGAAGCCATGCCCAGCACTCCCAAAGCACTCAGAGACCGGCACAAGCAAGAACACAACCCTGGCCACCAGCAGAGGAGCCCACAAGCCACACACAAAGTGCCTCACTCCAGCTGGCAGCTGAGGTGACAACTGCCATGGCTGTCCCTGTAGCACACCCTGGCAGCAGCCAGGGCCAGGATCAGCTTCCCCACTGCACCCATACACCCTGGGTTGCCATGAGCCTGGTGGCACAGCCCCAGCTGCCAGATGGCACAGCACAGCTCTGCCCTGCACACCGCCAGCTCCGACCCAGCCTGCAGACGTGTGGTTGTGGCTGCACGGCTGCCTCGCTCAGCCATGTGCACTAGGAAGGCTGGGAAGCAGCGTGTCAGGCAAAAGCATCACAGAATTCCCCTAAAAGGGAAAAAAGGGAGAGCTGCAGACCCTCTCCCAGGGCTGTGGACCCTCTTCCAGGGATGCGGGCTCTTCTATAGAAGCTCCCTGTGCCAGCTCCAGTGCATGGCTGGAGCTGAGAGCTGGAGCAGCCCTTGGCATGGCTGGCAGAAATGCGGAGACCCCCAACCGGGGTATCCCAGCAGCTCACAGAAGAGGAGGAGGAGGGGGAGGAGAAGGCCCGGGGCGCCTCAGGGCGGGGAGAAGGAAGAGGAGGAGGAGACAGAGGAGGAGGAGGCGTCGTGCGAGTTGGCCGGGCCCTGAGCGCCCTCTCCTGCCGTGTGCGAGGAAGGGACGCATGGCTGTGTCATTCCCACGGGAAGATGCTCCCACAGAATGGTGTTCCCAGAAGGCAGGCACAAATTCCTCCCTTCTCCTCTGCTAGGAGTCTGGGAGCTCCATCTGGTTTAACACTGGAGTTCAATCCCCTCTTAGAGAGGGAACATCCCTTCCCTCTCAAGTTCTACCCTGTCACTGCACCGACAGCCCAGGGAGGAACAGCTCACCCAGCCTGGGAAGGCGGCGCAGAGCCAGCTCAAACAAGTTACAAAGGTCAGAGCCCACGCAGGGAGGGTGGGAACACCCCCAGCATCTCCCACTTGCTCTCCCAAGGACATGTTTTCCTTGCCTGGCTCCAGCACAGAGCACGGGTGCCAAGGGGAGCAGTGATCTTGTTTGGGCATCAGGGCCATTGGAGCGGGCAGCCCCAGCAACACTGCTGGAGGAGGTGCAGCAACATCCACCTCCTGCAAAGGCCCTCCCTTGGCCTCCACAGGGACGGAAGGAGCAAAAGACCTCGGTCTCCTGCTCCAGCCTTCTCCCCACAGGTCTGAGGAGGTGCTGTGCTAAACCCCTCCTTATGAGCATGGTGTGCCAAAGGCTGCCAATCTTTTCTGGGAATATCCAGCATTGCTGCCAGGATCAGAAGAGTAAATTTTTTCCCCCAGATCAAATTTGGTGAGCTTTAACATCTCAACTGGGCTTGGATCTGTGTGCTCCTCCGTGTTCTCATCCAGCCCACAGCTGTGTTAAGAGGCTTTGCTGACAGCCGTGTCCCCTCTGTGCCCCCTCCCCTTCCCTCTGCCACAGAAAACAAGGGAAAATCTCTCATTCTTTACAAACACACCACTGAGAAGCAGACTGCCACACTGCAATTGCTTGTGTTACCTTTTCTAAGAAGCTGTCTTCTCCCTGAGAGCAGAGGGAAAGAGAGAAGAGGAAAAAAGTGTGGTTAAGAGGGAGAAAGCACTCTCGGATTAACTCTTCTGATTAAGCAGAAGCTTAATTTGCATTACAAGAACCCACTGAACACCGGGTCCTTCACACATTTTGCTGACAAGGCCAAAGTTAAACCTGTGGTGAGAGGTTTGCCTGCCAATTAGCAACAATCCTGCTCACATGATGCACAACCTCGTCAGGATTTCAGGAAAACCCTCCAAGGGGCTTGGACAGTGCTGTGCACTGGCCAACAGCTGGGCCATGGGCAGGTGAGATGGGTCTATCAGGAAGAAGTTGCCCTGGTCAGAATCCACATCCCTGTGTTATTTCAGCCATCTTCCCTTGTGACCAGGCCGGAGATAAAATATTCCTGGGGTTAAATCTGTGTTTCTGAGCGTATGGCAGCTGTGGAGCTTGCAGGGCCCCTAAGCAGCTTTGGGTACTGTCAGGGAAATGAGGGTTTGTGCTCAAACCCCGGCTGCTGCAGCCTAAGAGCATTAGCACAGTGCGGGGAGGAGCGTGCCAAGCGCTCAGCATCCCCAAACAGCCAACCCTGTACCAGCCAGGGCAGCCTGGACACTGCTCACGGAGCCTGCAGGAGGGAACAGAAGCAGGTTGTCCAAGATGAGTTCTTGGCAGATCAACCTTTCAGGGTGGGAACAGCCTCAACACGTTCCCAGGCTGAGCTGGGAGCAGCTGCAGCTTCCATGGCACAGGGCATACCAGGAGGGAGCAGCACCTCAGGGTCCTCTGTGGCCTCTGCAGTGCCTGCTTCCCTTGGAGACTCCCCGAGTTCTAACACAGCAACAACAGACCGGCCTCTTCCTGGGAACAGCTTGCTCCAAACAGGAGCTGGCACAGGTTCCTTTTCTGAGGCACAGGGGGAGGGACACAGTGACAGGTTTGGGAGGGCACACAGCCACCTGCACAGGCTCATTTTGTAATGAGTGAGTCATCTCCAGCCTCACCACCCCCGACCCGCCTATGCCTGGCTGCTCACCTCTTCATACAGTCATGGAATGGTCTGGGTCGGGAGGGACCTTAAAGCTCACACTGTTCCACCCCCTGCCATGGGCAGGGACATCTTCCACTAGCCCAGGTTGCTCCAAGCCCTGTCCAACCTGGCCTTGGACACTTCCAGGGATGGGGCAGCCATAGCTACTCTGGGCAACCTGTGCCAGGGCCTTCCCACCCTCACAGGGAAGGATTTCTCCCTAGTATTGAGCCTTCAGCACTAAATGCTCTGTTCTGTGAGACTCACCTGTTCCTGACAGAGGTTCTTCAAGAGGCTTTTTAAAGCCCACAGTAGGATCCCATGAAAAAACAGGATGAGACACTAATGCTGAAATCCCAAAGGAGAGGTGCTCAAGTGTCAGCAGTATCAGTGTCTCCCTCCTGGGAGAACCATTTCCAGACAAACTCCCATCCAGGTTGTGCTACCCAATACCCACCTGCCTCAGCCCCTTACTGACCTGCATCTCCAGACCTCCCTCTGATGAAAAACACAGGTAGAGTCCAGTTAGGCTGAGGAAAACACTGGATGCAGTGAAGGACAAGCCCTAACACCACATAAGTGCAGGAGGGAAAGTGGTTCTTAAGGCACAGACACTGCCAGCTAACACAGCCTGAGCAGTACCTAAACACAGGGAACTGCACCCAAACACTCTGGGCTGCAGCACCTGCACCACTGCCCCAGGGCAGGAAGTGCTCAGCTTGGCCTGTCTCCAAGAATTTCTCAGCTCACAGGTAAGATCAGAACCAAAACACCTAAAGCAGCTCTCCCCTTGGACACGAGGGATGTGTCCATGCTGCAGACACCGGGGCAGGTGCTCTTTGCTGATTGTTTTGACTCCTGTATTTCTAGATGTTTTAGTGAGTGACAGGAGAAGGAAATCTATAGGCAAAGGAAGGAGAAGAAGCCTTGTGAGAAAAGTAGAGACCTACAACAAAAGGTGGGAACAGGAAGAGGCAACAAGAAGCACGGGGCAACTGCTGAAGGGAAAACGTGGAAGCAATGGGAGTGGAAGCTGGTAAATCTACAGAGGTGGAAAAGCAGCATCTTACTGGACAAAAAAACCCCTCATGTAAGGGTGAGACTGTGAGAAATGAGAGGAGAAAAAAGGTATCCCATGGCACAGAGACTCAAACAGGGCTGAGCTTTCAGGTGAACAGAAAGAAATGGCTTTCCTGGCTGAACAAGAATGGGGACATGGGCTGGAACTCAGGAGCTGATGCACCTCACTGGAACGTGGCCAGATAAGGCCATCAGGAGAGACGAATGAAACCAGCCTGGAAATCAGAATTACATCCCCAAAATGGGCTTAATCCCAGAAATGGCCATTAGAGATACCCAGAGGACAAAAGGTAACTAGGGCAGAACTGCACACCCTCACATGCACACTACAGGCTTTGGGAGGAGGAATATTCATGCTGGGGGCTGGTGAATGCTGGGGAGAGGAACAGTTCTCTGCACCACAGAGATATCTCTCAGTGATAAATTATCTCTCACCGAGGCTTTATCTCTCACTGTGGTTGGTGTGGGAGAAACTGGCCAGAGCTGTGCACACCAGCACACCACACCCAACACCAGTTCTTCCTTCGGTCCTCCTGCTTCTGCTTGCTCCTTTGCCCTGAGCAGTGGGAATGCATCCAGAAGGAAAAGGCTCCCGGAGCCCCTGGCACAGCAGAAGAAGCCCTGGCACCTGGGAGGACAGAACCTCAATCTCATCTCTTCTGACACACAGTGCCACCCAGCTGAGCCTGCCAGCACCACTAACACCAACATGAGGTGCTGGGATCACTTTTTCGTCCCATCAAACAATGTTTAGATTTAGAGTCTTCTCAGACAAAAGGGAGAAAGTACAGGCTGTCCAAAGCCATTGGTTGTGGTGGAGGGGAAGAATAAAAGAGCACGACAAGCTCTGTGAAAAGTCACTCAGCTCAGGGCCAGCACAGCCAATCTGAGCTGCAGGCACTCCTGCTTTTGGGAGTAATCAGAAAGGAGCTCCTGTTAAAGGAGATCCTCCAGAACACCGTTACTCACCAGGTCTATGAGTTTGGTGACTGGAACTTCTCGGATTGGTCGCTTCATTCGGCACAAGGCCTCGAGGGAGGTGCCAAAGCAGCTGGGCAGGTAGGTCCCACTGATGGTCAGGAAATAGTCCTTCCCTCGGTCCAAGTGCAGGACAAGAATATCCTCAATTTTATCCTCGCCGGAGTTCAGGAGGGTGACCGAGTCCTTGCTGACGTACACGTCCAGGGAGATTTCTGTGCTCTCATCTGCAACACACAGGAGCTCTGAAGAACACATGGACAATCTCCAAAAGAGATGGCAAGGACAAACACACAGCGGCAGGGACAAAGGCCACAACAGACAAGGCTGATGGCAAGAAATATGGGACACAGGGAAGACAGGAGGGACTGAACAGAGATGAGATGGGAGCCTACATCAGTACACAACTCACCTGGTTCCAGGTAACCTTCACAGGGCTCGGCCCGAAGCCATGGCTTGCAGTAGTGGATGTCATTGAGCTTTGGGATGAATGAGAAGTGACAGGGGACCTGCCCATTATTGGTGATCTTGAACTTCTGCTTCTGCAGCTGACGGAATTTCACGTTCTCAAACTCAAACTGCAAAGAGAAAACAAAAGTGATGTTAGTGGCCACAATGGGGCACACATCCAGACCTCCCCAGACTATGCAGCGGCCCATAGACACTGCTGTGTCCCCCCATGGCTGAGAGGAGCCCACCCAAAGAGTCCAATTTCCTATAATCGACTTTATTGAACCTAAGTCTTTAAAAGTAGTTCTGGCACTTTTAAGGCTGCTGTGCTTGGGAAGTCACAGTGATTCTGGTCTCATCCTCACCTCTCTCCTGCTCAGCTCCAGTGAAGGAAGAAAGTCATTCTCCATCCTGTCCATTATACGAACAATGTCTTCAAACAGCTTCCGGTACTTCTGCTCATCCACAACCTTCACCTGTGGGAGACAAGAAAACACTCAGCAAAGCTTCTGATCGGCTTCACAGGAACTCTCTTGGTCATGAGCAAACTGCAGAAGTGAACTATTTCTCTGAGCACTCGCCTGTGCAGCTGAAAGGGTTCACGTGCCTGGGTGCACTCCCAAGCTGCATCTGCAACCTTATACATATTTCACCCCTACAGATGTTACCAGGGTCTGTCTGGCCCCTGGTCACACTACCGGGAGATCACTGCAGCAAAAAAGGGCATGGACTGTCCCCATTCACTAAGCCAGGAAACCCAAATCTTCTGCCAGCCACTCACCACCAGGTAGACATTCAGGTGTGAACCAGTGACAGTTTGCTGACACGTCTGGGGCAGCACAGGTACAACCAGGCACAGGTTACTGCTGTGTCTCCATAGGGAGGAGAGAACATAGGGGCTCCCCCATTCCAGTACTGCCAGAGGCAGCACCCCCACAGCAGCCACACCTCAGTTGGGTTCAGCTGTCCTCTTGCAACAGCCTTAGTTAGCAGAGGTGTCCTGACTCCTGAAGGAATGCCTGGCATTGTTGGGAGCCTGCCCCAGCACATGGATAAACCTACCCCAATGCGGAAAAGTGCGCTGACAGGCTTGTGGTCACTGGTCTTCAGGTCCATGTGACTGCAGTACCGGAGCTGATTGATGTTCCCTCCTCTCCAAAGGATCCGATCGCACCACGCCGGCACACGACACTTCCCACTACAAAGAAAACACATTACTAGGGAAATCCAACAATCCTAACAAACCAACCAAGCTGTTCCTTTTCCTAGCCAGCCAGCTCCCTCCACCCCCATCATCATAGCAGTGATGGGATGAACCCTATCACTTCTCCCAGCTTGAGTTCTATGTTATTTCTTCTGCTCTCTACCCCTTTTCTGATACAGCAGCTAAAATTCCTGTCCCTTCCAGCATCAGGAAAAACAACTCAGTCAAGCCCTTTTCCACAGCCTGAAGCCATGTGTGCTGTGACCCAAGCTGCACGATCTTTCTTTTGCTGCCAGAGCTTTCTGCCCACAACTGGAGCCATCCCTTATTGTTTCCACTATGGAAAGTCTACTCAGCGATTACTATTATGTTATGAAGCCTGAATCCTGGGTTATCCTTCTTCAGATTAACTACTGTGCTGATTCATAATCACAGGCAGAGTCAAATCCAATCACTACATGGTCTGAAACTCCTTCTTGGGAGTTTCTCCCTTTGGAGCAGCCCCTGCAGCAGATGCAGCCGTGTCTGTGGGAGGCACCAAGCAGGAACCACGGCTGCTATCACAGCACAGCCACCCCGTGGGTGTGCAAGTCAGGGGACAGGGTGACTCAGAGAGCCTGTTTCCTTATCTCTGCAATTCCTTTTTATGCTGTTTGCCTGTCCTTGGTAAAAGAGAAAGGCTCCAGTGCAGGGCCACCTGAGCTCACGCTTCACCTGCCTTCATCCAGCGGGATCGGCAGTAACCGAGGTTTAAGGGATGTGCCCGGTCAATGTACACAGGGGCTGCTTATTGCAGAAAATAGGAGAAAGAAAGGAGGGCAAACACAGCACTGACAGGTACTCCCAGCTCTAGGAAGCAGGAAATCAATTTTTGGGAGAAAATGCTTTTTATGTCATAGGTAAATAAGACCAGTGGCAGCCAATGTACCTGGAGTCCCAGCGATCTGTTTTAGAGTCATATTTATATGTGGGGATGAATTTAATCTCTCCCTCCATGAAATCTGCAAATGCTTTCTTCTGAGTGCGCTGAATATTCAGCTAAAGCAAAAAAAGAAAGCTTTAAAAGTTAAAAAACACAAACCAAATCAGAGAAACCCTCCCCCACACAGCAATGTCAGAGAGCAGATCTACAGGCAGAGCAACCACAACCTGTGGCCATGGAATTCACAGACATCCCCAAACTGCCTCTCAGACCTCACAGCTTTAACAGAGGTAAAAGTTCAGCTCATCAGTGGGAACGTTTTCCAAACAGATCGAGTGAAAATGGGCACCAAGCCACGCAAGCAGCATCAAATAAGAGTTAAGGGAAATACTAACTGCTCTGCTTGTGCTGAATGCCTTCATTAGTTTTCAGGCTTAAGGTCACCATCATTAAACTTTCCCTGACAACCATTTTAGCAAGAGCGTCTAGGACTGCGCTCGGTTGACAACCTGACACCACCCTCCTTTGCTCGTTTCCTCTTCTGAAAAATATCTCCTGGTTGTTTTCCTCACTGAAACCCAAGCCACAGCTGTTTCCTGCTCGAAGCTCTGCAGCACAACAGAAACAAGCTGCAGAGCAGAATCAGATCCACTGTTCAACTGTGTCAGAGGTGATACTGCACAACTGCAGTTGGTGTTTCACAGGTGGAATCCTTCACCTGAAAGGCACCTGCCTCCGGTTTCAGGGTGCTGCAGGGAAGTGCTGAGCAGGGAAGGTGACGGCACAAAATTCAGGTCAACCCATCCGGGCAGATTTGGGCTCCAAATCAATACCTCGTCCACAACAGTGATCACTGCAGCCTTTGTTGCTGTTACAAATTCCTGTGTTCAGCTTGTAGCTTGTACATAAGAGAGAACTCCTGCACTGAGACACACACACACCTCCACGGTAACTGCCTGAGTCACCCAGTTAACCCAGTATGGACAATCTGGTTTTGTTCAGGGGGTTGTTGCCACCAGCGCACCCAGAGGTCCATCAGGGTCCAGTGTCTATGTCTATAGACCCTTCCTACAGAGTGTCATGGAATTGCTTAGATTGGAAAAGCCCTCCAAGACAATTGAGTCCAACTGTTCCCGCAGCCTTGCCAAGCCACCACTAACCCATGTCCCCAAGTGCCACATCTACACGTCTTTTAAATCCCCTCAGGAAAGGGGACTCCACCACTGCCCTGCACAGTCTGTGCCAGGGCTGGACAGCCCTTTTCAGCAAGAGATTTTCCCTACTATCCAACCTAAACCTCCCCTGGTGCAACTTGAGGCCATTTCCTCCTGTCCCTTGTTCCCTGGGAGCAGAGCCTGATCCCCATCTGGATCCACCCTCCTGTCAAGGAGCTGCAGAGAGTGGGAAGGTCCCTCCTGAGCCTCGTTTTCTCCAGGCTGAGCTCCCCCAGCTCCTTCAGATGCTCCTCATCAAACCTGTGCTCCAGCCCCTTCTCCAGCTCCATGTTTGCAAGCTCCTTCCAAGCGCAGACACATCCCAAACCAAGACAACCCCTCAAGGATGGGGCAAATGTGAGCAAGTTCACTGACCTGGTCATATGTCAGCAGCTTCTGAAGCTCGTTCTTGCTGATGAGATTCTTCACTTCACTGGCATCTAGCAGACACAGCCTGTAGTTTAGGTCTCCCAGCCAGATGACAACACTGGAACAAAGACACACATAGAATCATGGAATGGTTTGGGTTGGAAGAGACCTTAAAGCTCATCTTGTTCCACCCCTTTGCCATGGGCAGGGACATCTTCCACTATGCCAGGTTGCTCCAAGCCCTGCCCAATCTGGCCTTGGACACTTCCAGGCATCCAGGGGCAGCCACAGCTCCTCCGGGCAACTTCTGCCAGGGCCTCACCACTGTCAGAAGGAAGAATTTCAGAGCAGATCAGCAATTAACATCTCCCTTTTTCGAAATCATATTAAAGTTGAAATATGTGGAAGACAAAAAAAGAAGACATGAAAGATCGAGTCCAAAAGCAGAAATTTCTAGTGGCAGCAGATCCTATAGGACTAAGTCCATCTCCTTTGGAATCCTCCAAGGATTGAAGACTTAGTTTAGTGGGAGATAATGAGTTTGCCTCACCCCCAAAAAACTAGAGAACAGCACTGACTCTCTAACGAAGTGAAAACAGCGTATCCCACCAAGCTTCAGACAAAATCTAGCTGGTATTCAGGCTTTTCACATGTTCAGAAGAGGACAGTGGTGGAGCTTGTTAAGCAGAGCCTGCCTGTCAGCCAGCTGGGCAGGAGAGGCATCTGTATCTGCAGGGTCACACCCTGGTTTTACCTATTAGTTTTTCACTGCCTTTCATTCAACCAGAGAGTAGGTTACTGCTGCACCATCTGCCCAACAAAGACCAACTGATGCAGAATTGGCAGGAGCAGAGTTAGATTCCCAGGGGGTTTACAACCTTCTTGATGTTGTTTTCCATCTCAGCCATTAGCCACACCTCACCAGCACCCACTTCCACTCTGCTCCTCTCCAGGCTTCCAAACAGACTTACAACTTTCGCATTACCAGCAGCTAAAGAAACACTCTTGGGACCCGCTCTTTACTCCATAAAGGGTTCATTTAAAGATTAAAATTTAGCTCCCCCTCTAGTACCAGAGCTCTTCCTGTTTATAGTCAAACCTCAACATATCCACCAGTGGATTATCAAGGATAATCTAATAGTTGAAGTATTTTCTGCACTAATCCACTCTACATTTTACTTTTGTTTTTTAAATGGTTTAAATATTAACTACAGAATTACCAGTCATTTGCATTCTGTTCAGGCCTGCTGAAGAGTTACACACAAATGCCAGGAGAGAGACGCTGGGGACAGTGCAGCGAGGAGGTGACCACAGTTTGTCTGCAGGAGCCGCAGAACGGCACAGCCCTTGGCACTCCCAGTTACTTCATCAAGCCAGAAAACTTATCTGCACGAAACCTCCTGTTGCTGCAACTCTGGCTCGATTTGTAATCAACACCGCTCCAAGAGGGAAAACATCCCCACAACTCACTCGTGTTTCATGATGTTGATCTGAGGCAGGCTGTCACTGGGGGTCTCAAAGCTCATCCGGGCACAGATGTCCTTGTAATCCTGGTTTCGGCGCTCAAAATCCTCCACGTGGGCAGCCAGGTGAGAGTTGACGATGCAGAAAGTGGTGTTGTGGAACACAAACCTCACGGCCACACCGCCCTTGTTGCCCTGGGGACAGCAGGTACCAGCGGAGTTAGAGCAGGAGTCGGGTGAGGCACAGGGAGGGGACAGGGACGGCACAGGTAAACAAAACCAGGCTGTGCCACTTCTTGCACGGATACAGGGAAGCAACAAGCTGGCCTCGGTGACTCACCATCTTTCCCATGACTCCCGTGCCCACAGACTCCGTCACGACCTCTCTGATACTGCTCAGATGATCCTTCTTAGCAAACACGAGCAACATCATCCCAACCAGGCGGACCATTTGCACCTGCAAAGACAAATGGGATCCTGAGTTCCCAGACAGGCAGTGGGAATGCAGTTCTGATCTGCCTGATGCCCTGCTGCTCTGGCTCTCCCCGTTCCTCATCATGTTCTGTACTCAATCCCTAAATTTAATAACACTACTGAAAGGGCCTCCCATCCCACAGGAAGATTCTGGGGGTCAATCTGTCACTCCCCAGAGTTGTGAGCTGTGCTGAGCTCACTGCATTCCCCACACTGTTGCTTCTCTACCACAGGATGAGGTAAGAGAAACTGAATAAATAAGCAGCAGGTCTTTGGGTGAGGTCTCAGCCTTTGCCAGCGCAACCAGAGAAGACCCCAAATGCTCCTGCCCGTTCTGGTGTAAAGCTGTGGCTGTGCTGAGGCTGCAGGTGCAGCTGGAAGCTGGGGCTCACCTTGGCTAACACCAGCAGAGCCAGTGGCATGTGCAGAGGGGAATGGACAAAGATGTTCTTATTTCCCTGAGGCAGATGTGCATGGGGTATCAAAAGGCATCTCTGAGCTGTACAGGTCGATTGCTTTTCAGGAAACACTTGTTCCCTAAAGCAAAGGGCCTCTCTCTGGAGCCGAGGAGTTCTCCTCTGCTGCAGAACTCAGCCCCCAGGGGTTAACACTGTGCTCACGTGCTCTGTTCCTGCAGGGATCTCGGGTTTGCTGATGATCTTTTACACGTTTTAAGTCAATGCCTGCCCAGTCTGTGATCTTCCTGAATCTCTAAAACAGTGGAGTCACCACTGAAACAGTGACAAGGCCTCACCTTCTTGAGTGCAGTCTGTACCCTCACAGAAACGTTCAGATGTGTTGGGATTAAGTCTAGGGAGTGAGGGAAGAAGCTGAGAGCTGGAAGAGCCTAGCACCCAGTCTGCTCTGCAGAAGTGGAATTCACAAGCGACCACAAGTCTTATCTACAGCTTCAGCCACTTCCCCCTCCTGCAGCCATATCCTGTGCTCTCTCTTTCACCAGAGTGGGAAAAACTCATCCAAAACTCAAGTAAAGCAAAGGGCCTCTCTGCACTTCAGGTCTTGACTCCTGACTCCCCTCAATGGGTCTCAGCTCAGCAAGGTGCTCTGTTCCCTGCTTCACTCCCTGTAACACCTGCCCCTGAGCTCAACTCAGAGCAAGAAGGACAGGGTGTGACACTGAACATGTGGGTTAAGGAGGACAGGGAAACCCATTCATACATTTAGGACTGGTTCCTGCAGCAGAAAGGTTTGCTACAGCAGACATAAAACCAATGGCTTGCTCTTACCCAGCCAAAAAAAAGTCCTGCTGCCACAGCTGAAGCAATTCTGTCCCAAGGCAAAAGCCTCTGGAAGATTTTTGTTTCATAAATCATCCCATTCTTTCAGGAAAAAGCTATTCATTCGATTTACCAGCTCAGGACACACCTGGCTTCTATACTACAGGGTGAGAGGATAACACAGGTACAGGATTTGAACCTGCTGCTTCCCTGGCACCGATCTCCTATTTGATAAAGGTGTTGTGATCCCCACCTTTATGAATTTCTGATTCGAAGCACAATATTCCCCTACAGCTGTGGGGCAGAAATACACACTCCAGATTTAACTTGGCACACTTGACACATGCCCAGTACCACCCTTGGTTTCTCCAAGCCCTGCTCCTTGGGCAGGTGAGGAAAGGGGAAGCCCCTTTTGCTTTTTCTTCCCGTCATGCCAGCTCTACGACAAGACACACCACTGAGCAGAACTCACCTTCTTGTACTTGGCCTGAGGATGCAGGGCCCTCTCCACAGCAGCCAGCCACTCCTGCTCCTTTGTAGAATCAAAGTAGAAGAAAGCCTCTGTGCTGAGGTCCAGCTCCTGGAACCTGGAAACCCAAGAGCTTAGCACCTTCAGCCCTCACGCACATCCCCCTCTTGCTACAGGAATGTGAAACCTCCAGCAACAGCCCTTGGGGGAGCAGCTCCTTATGGCCACTTGCTAAATAAAGCAGTACAATTTCCCCACGGTGCCTCTGAGACCCTACCCATGACCCCCTAGCAACCCTCTCCCCTGGGAAGCATCACTTAAGGCAGAGGACAACCAGTGAGCTCTGCAGATGCCTCCAGGAAAATCGGTTATGTCACACCAGCCTTGTTTAACCCAGTCCTCTGCGTCATCTGATGGCTCTCTGCCCTCAGACAGCTCCTGTGCAACACAACTCAGCTCTGTGCAGCCTCTGAGAGCGTGACAAGAACCTAAACCAAACACAGCCCCCCAGAATTCCAGCAAGAGCAACAAGTAACCAGCCCCATTAGTAAATCCCAGTTGCTGCCACTCACCCAACGCAGTAGAAGTCCGGGGGCTCCGTGTCACACACCAGCCACGGCTCCAAGAAGCTGTCAGGAGACTGCCCGTTCACATTCCATGTTCCCACAAAAAACCTATGACACGAAAGCAGCCGAACTGTCAGAAAACACATCTGAAAACCTCAGCAGCTCAGCGGTGTTCTGGCTGGGAGCAGCACTGCGAGGGGTTGTGCCAGCCAGGGGGGGAACTGGAATTCACAGGATCCCAGAATCACTGAGGTTGGAAAACATTGCCAAGATCATCAAGTCCAACCTGTGACCGATCCCCACCCGTGAGATGCCACCCGTCAGCAGCTGCCAGGGTATAAACCTGGGCGAGATCTGAGCTCACAGCAGAGACCCCACAGCTCTGCCCCTTCTTCCCCACTCTCACCTGAAGTTGTGCCAGTTGATGTAGGCCTTCTCCCTCTTGGCCAGCACATGTTTGATGAGCCCTTCTCTCTGCCCTGACTGCGTGCTGGGCAAGAACATCTTGCGCATCGTGTTGGTCACTTTGGGCTGGTCTCTGGATGTACCTTCTCTCTCTCGGGGAAATCTAGGAAGGGAGCAAAAACAGCACTAGAACTGGTTCTGCTGTCTAGGAAGAGAAGTAAAAAAGGGAACAGATCCTCTGTGTTGCTTACTGTCTGTTCTGAGAAACGGGTGGAGGTGGGGGCTCCCGCCGAGATCCCGCCTGGTGGTTTTGCATGTTCCTTTTCTCTTCTAGGCTCAGGGTGTTGAAGTCATCCTCAAACCCCAGAGCTCCTGTAATGAAAAATCCAAGCACAGTGCCGTGAGAAACAATATGAAACAGCTCTGATCAAGAAGGAAAAAATGTAGCTCCACAGAAAGCAAAAAAAAAAAAAAAAAAAGACAACAGGAATGTATCAACTGTGTGACTCAGGGAATGGGAGAAAGGGGCACTAATCACAAGTCAAGGCAGGAGGGAGCTTACTACACACAAACCAAGGCAGAAAAGAGCACTCAGGAAGGAATGAACAGACCAGGGAGCAGGGGCCAGGCTGCCAAGGGTAGGGTCAGACCCAGGTCCCACCCCAAGCACCCCAGCACTGTACATGCCCCTGAGCAAAGCCAACTGTACCCGGAGGAGAGGCCTGCAAAAGACCTGGGAGGCTCTCCTCCACCTGGTGCCAGATGGCTGCGTCCTTGGGTTCAGGAGGAGAAGCTTTCAGGTGGGCTGGAACAAAGCCCCCCCCCCCAGCCCCCCGTCAGAAACTGCTGACAAGTCAGAGGATTTCACACACACACACACAGAGGTGCAGCTCTGCTCACCCTCCTGGATGCTCTGCACTTCAGACAGAAATCCCAAGCAGCGCTCCTCGTCGGGGATCTCAAAGAGCCGCTCCGGTGTCTCGTCGCCCTGTATCCGGACCTTGCAGCCTGCTTCAAACACACTCACAGACTCAGCCCAGGCCTGCTCACAGACAGTCACCAGGCTTTACAAACAACTTCCAGATGCTGTTTCTGATGGAAGCCTGCACCTCAGTTAGTCTCCCTGTGCTTCTGAAATCCCCCCACCCCACTTGAGGTATCCTCAACACGTTCTCCTGGCTTTAGGAATCCTTCTCCCTACTGCAATCTATCAGAGAAGAACTCTGAAAGCAGTAGGAAAAATTGCAAGGGTTTCAATCATTGGCATTTCAGGCCTTGTCTGTCACAATAACCTACTGCTTATTGGCAGAGCCGGATGACAACATCAGAGGGAAAACAATCCCTGCTTGAGCAGAGGACAAACAGAGCCTGGGGGGAAGACTGGGAAGGTGAAACAAGCACCAGACAGCTGTTCCCTGATAGGTCAGCCACACTTACTGTTTGCAGCTATATCAATCAGCAGTGTTTCTTCTGCCTCTGGAAAAGAGAAAAACAGGATCAGGACAGCTCATGCTGGATGCTGAAGTAATTGAGGACCTAAATAATCACACTGCTTGCTACAAACCACAAAAGAGTCCTGAAAGAGGAACAAACAAGCTGTTATTTACATATATACACTGCTAACGGGCTGTGGCACAGAGAACCTGGACAGTCAACTCCTACCAAGTGTCCCAGGGAGATTCCCAACACAGAGAGTTCTAACGCACCTGGATGGTTTTTCCCCATCAGTGCAGCTACTTTGGGAAAGACCAACCTGACAACGAACTTCAGAGCTTCTCTACAGAGCAAGAACAGGGGTAGAACCTCACTGAGCTATGGAAATTTAGATCTGAACATGCAGGAATCAGGCAAAAGTTCCCTACTCTTGACACAACGGAGAAGCCAGAGAGACAGACACCACTAGACACCAAATTACAGCCCCTGCAAGCCCACCACGCACTGGAGCCAGCCAAGTTCCTCACAGCTGCATGCTGACATGGAATGACAAACCACTTGGATGAGGAACAAGGGGATTCCATAAACTGTGAGTTGCAGTCTCACGGAGAAGGATTCAACCCACACCTGCTCAGGAGGCAGGTCAGGAAACACCACTAAATTTGGGTTTGTGGACCAAGCGCAGTGGATTCCCACCCTCCTCCCAGCAGTCAGTACCTTGCACACACTTAAAGCGGCTGTTGATGGGAATATAATCCGGATCGGAGTTTTCTTTCTCCTGTGAGTGGATAACGATCCTGCGGACAGAAAAAGAAAGCCTTGTAAAAACCCAGCAGCAACGCCCTGCTCACACACACACACACACAGCCGTATGCACACAGACACGGTGTTTGATTTCTATCGCGGCACCGACGGGGAAGGAACCAGGAAAAGGCAACGCAGGTGGGACCGCGCAGGACGCGGGTGCCCGTGGGGAGAAGGAAAGAGCTGCTCAGCTGCTCAGCTCTGCCTGGCACGGGACAGATCCAGCACCACACGGACAACAACCCCGCGGCTCCGGAGGAGGCCCGGGAAGGCACGGCCGGAGGGTGTGCGGAGCCCGCCTGAGGCACGCCCGGCTCCCGAAGCACTGGCCAGGCCGAACCCCCCGCACCCCATCCCAGCCCGGCCCGCACTCACCCATAGCGACCGCCCCGCCGCGCCAGACCGAGCACACACGGCTCCCTTCGCCCGGCCCGCACCTCCGCGCCGACAACACTCTGCGCCGCAGTTAAGGAAACCTCTGCCCGGCGCCCCGGCCCGGCCCCCCGCCCGGCCCCGCCGCTCCCCGCCGATACGAGCAGGCCGCGGCCCCCGGCCCGCGCCTCCATGGCGGCGCTCGGTCTCCCGGCGACTCCGCGCCGGGCACGGGCACGGGCGCGGGGCAGAGCGCCGCCCGCCGCCCCCCGCAGCGCCCGCTGCCGGCGGGCGGACCCCACCTCCCGTTGCCTGAGGCGGAGGGCCCTGGGGCTGCACCCGCGGGGAGCGCACAGAGGGCGAGGGCAGTGGAGAGTCCGCCGGGTGCCCCACGCCTCGCCTCGCCTCGGTCCCACGCAGCGGGGACGGGCCCGGCACCCGCTGTCCCCCGACTCCTGGGGCAGCGCGCGGCCACGCCCCCTCGCTCCCGCCCCGGCGCTGATTGGCTGCGGGCCGCAGTGATTTGCATGCGGAGCGGTGCAGGACGGGAAGAGCCGGGTTTGAAGCGCCATGGCGGCCCCGGGCTCGGCGCCGGGGGAGGCGGCGGACGAGGAGCAGCGGTACCGGGGGTGAGCGGGGCCGGGCTGGGCGCTGTGCGGGGGCTGAGCGGCGGGGATGAGGGGGCGGGCGGGCAGAGGCGGGGCCGGAGCGGGGCTGGTGGTGGCGGGCCAACCTCCCCCCACCGGGGTGCGGGCCGGGCCCGGGCCCGCGGTGCTCACGGTGACTCCCGCAGGTTCGTGGCCAGCGCGAAGGCGGCGGCGGGCGATGGGGACCTGGAAGAGGCTCTGCGGCTGTTCCGGCTGGCGGCCGCCATCCGCCCCAGCGAGAAGCTGCGGGGCCGCATGCAGCGGGTGGAGGAGGCGTTGGCGGCGGCGGCCGAGCAGGAGGAGGAGGAGGAGGAGAACGAAGGCTTCGTGGACGTGTGCGGCAGCGGCCTGCTGATCTACGGGGAGATGCACAAGAAGCTGTTCCAGCACCAGCGGGAAGGCGTTGCATTCCTGTACCGCCTGCACCGGGAGGGCAGGCCCGGCGGCATCCTGGCGGATGACATGGGCCTGGGCAAGACCATCCAGGTCATTGCCTTCCTCTCGGGTATGTTTGACGCCGAGCTCATCCAGCACGTCCTGCTTATCATGCCCACCACCCTGGTCAGCAGCTGGCTGGCTGAGTTCGCTCGCTGGACCCCTGGCCTGCGTGTCAAGGAGTTCCACGGCACCAGCAAGGCGGAGCGCACTAGGAACCTGGAACGGGTCCAGAGGAGGAATGGCATCGTCATCACGAGCTACAACATGCTCATTAACAACTGGAAGCAGCTGTCTAGCTGCCACGAGGAGGAGTTTGTCTGGGACTATATCATTCTTGATGAAGCACATAAGATCAAGTGCTCATCAAACAAGACGACCAAGTGCGCGTATGCGATCCCGGCCCAGCACCGTGTCCTGCTCACGGGCACCCCCGTGCAGAACAACCTGCGGGAAATGTGGTCCTTGTTTGACTTCGCCTGCCAAGGCTCCCTCCTGGGAACAGCCAAAACTTTTAAAATGGAATACGAGAATCCCATTACCAGGGGGAGGGAGAAGGATGCAACTCCGGGTGAGAAAGCGCTGGGGCTAAAGATATCAGAGAATCTCATGGCCATTATAAAGCCCTATTTCCTCAGAAGAACTAAGGAGGACATCAAAAACTATTCTGCTGATAAAGCAGATGCTCCTCTTCCTGAGGATCCAAGTGAGAACAGGGCTCCTGTCATGCCATCTCTCACTCGGAAAAATGACTTTGTCGTGTGGGTGTATCTGGCACCGGTACAGGAAGAAATATACAGGAACTTTCTCTGCCTGGATCACGTGAAGGAAGTGCTGATGACAACCCGCTCACCTTTGGCTGAGCTGACAGTCCTGAAGAAGCTGTGTGACCACCCCAGGCTTCTGTCTGCAAGAGCCTGTATCCAGCTGGGCTTGGAAGAGCAGGAGAACTTCGTGCAGGATCCCAGGAGCGAAGCAGATATGCTTTCAGGCGCGAATAAAATTGATCATCTCTCCGACGAGACCATGATCCAGGAGTCTGGGAAGATGCAGTTCCTCGTGGGACTGCTCGAACGACTGCGAGAAGAGGGACACCGAACCCTGGTGTTCTCGCAGTCAAGGAAGATGCTGGATATCATAGAGCTCGTCCTGTCTCGCCGACAATTCCGGATCCTGCGCATTGATGGCACGGTGACCCACCTGACGGAGCGGGAGAAGCGCATCAATGCCTTCCAGAGCAACACGAACTACTCTGTCTTCCTGCTCACCACACAGGTCGGGGGCGTCGGCATAACCTTGACAGCAGCCAGCCGGGTGGTGATCTTTGATCCCAGCTGGAATCCAGCGACCGACGCTCAGGCTGTGGACAGAGCTTACAGGATCGGGCAAAAAGAGAACGTAGTGATTTACAGGCTGATCACCTGCGGCACCGTGGAAGAGAAGATATACAGGCGGCAGGTGTTTAAGGACTCGTTAATCAGACAGACCACTGGTGACAAAAAGAACCCGTTCCGCTATTTTACCAAACAGGAACTGAGGGAGCTCTTCACGCTGGAAGATACTCGGACGTCTGTGACTCAGGTCCAGCTGCAGTCCCTGCATGCCACGCAGAGGAAGTCCGACACGCAGCTGGATGAGCACATCGCTTACCTGCACTCGCTGGCAATGTTTGGCATTTCTGACCACGACCTGATATACACGAAGGACATTGCTCATGAGGAGCAAGTGGAGAGCGAGGAAGCCCATGAGTACATCCAGCGGAGGGTACAGAAAGCCCATGAGCTGGTCCAGCTGGAGTCTCAGCTCAGAGACCAGAGGATGGAGGGGATCAGGAACGCTTGTGAAGAGAAGGGGCAAAGACCACCAGGATTGGTTTCTGGACCCAAAAAGTTGTCTCCGGGGTTGAATGACAAAAATCACTTTATTTCACCACCAGTAGCTGACACACATGAAAAAGACAAATTCATTGACCTTACAGAGGATGAGGAGGCCCAAGTAGTTCATGTCAGCTCCAAAATAACAACTCTAACTATTGATGACTTGAATGAACAGAAACTGCCACAAGATGTGTCCAGTATGGAGGCAGAGCTGCTTAATACCAGCAAGGCAGCAGAACAAGGTGAAAGGCAAGAATCTGAGCCAAATCCTGAATTCAGCATTATATCACCATCCCCTGCACTTGAGAAAGAGAGTCAGAGCCTCCAAGAGAAACAGCGTTCCCATGTACATTCAGATAGCTTGCCTGAGGCAGGGAATCATCTGTCTGGGCATCATCAGCATTCCTCCAACGAGTCTGGCACAGCTGACAATCCTGAAAGGGATGCAGAAATGTCAGTTCAGATACTTGACCCACACACTGCCCTTGGGACAGAGCAGAACGACGTTCCTGAGGCAGCTTCCACTTCCACAGTGCTGAGCTTATCAAACGACCCACCAGAAATCCAGGGTGGGCTCCGCAAGTCTCGTGTGTTGGAAGACAACGTGGAGGATACGTCTGTGCTTTCTCTCCAAGACCAAGCTGACTTCAATCTGGTCTTGGAAGAGTCTGAAGAGGGATGGCAGGATGCCTCAAATGGGGAAGGGTCAGTGGAACACCCCAAGGAGAGCTTCCAGCTCCAGGCAGAAAGTTTGTGTCAGTCTCCAACCAAGGAGTCTCCAGACAAAAGTCAGCTGAGTGAGACCAGTAACCGTGGCAAACCCTGTCCCACAGATGAGGAAGAGCCAAATGCCTCCTTGCAAGAGAGTGAAGTATTGGAGGGAAGCAGTGGTCTCTTTACTTTTAGTAGGAGGAAACGCCTAAACAGAATTGCTTCAGACAGTGAGAGTGAAGAAGAGCCTGAACAAATCCCCTCCTCTCCCTTGGACAGCCTTGGCCCCCAGCTTCTGGAAGGAATTAGCGCATCCACCCCTAAATGTGACAGAAGCAGAGCTAAAGCCACCTTGTCACCTCAACTAAGTAACAGTGGTAACAGGTCTAATGCTTCCAGGCGCTCGTTCATCAACAGAGTAGTAGATGAGGTGGAGGATATTGGGGAAATCATGGGAACCACCGGTGAAGGTGATGATGACACTGATGAGGAGCAAGACAAGCTTGTGGAAGAAGAAGCTGAGGAGTGCACTGGGGAATCTGCTGAGACTGAAGAAGAACCTACTGGAGAAACACTTGATACAAGTGAAGAGTCCTCCCACGTAGATAGTGAGGAATCTGAGCAGTCCGAGCTGGAGGAGACGGAGTCGTCTCAGGAGGAATCCACTGGCGACCCTGAGCTCCAGTCGGGTGAGCGGATCGACTACTTCACCCAGGAAAGCAGCTCTGAAAAGGTGGTTGGTCAGAATTCCTCTCCTGCTGTGGAAGACTACAACACCTTGGTACACAGTGGGAAGAAACTTCAGGATGATGGGAAACTCCAGGAGGCACTGGACTGCTTCCTTCAAGCTCTTGACATAAAAAGTGGAGATCCTGAAGTTATGCTTCTTACTCTAAACTTGTACAGACAGCTGTCACAGAAGTGACGGGTGTGGCTCTGTGAGCACAGCCTGGCCGTTCCTCGTTAACACACGTCTGCACCACAGCACCAGGATCCCTGAGCCAGCTCCGGGCTGGTGCCTGCCATACACCCATGTGACTGAGCAAATTCAGCATCTCCTGTGTGAGGAAACAGTCCAAAAATCTAGGTGTTGGTTGCTGGGGAGGAAACTTCACTATGGAGTCAGCTCACAAAGGTGAAAATAGCCCAAGTTCCTGTCTGATTAATAAAAAGATGTTGATGTCTAAACTTCTCTCTAAGCTGGTTGCTCTGGCTTCACCCTTTGCTCCTCCAGGTTCTGTTGCTCCTCTCCCCTGAGAGGATGGGGACAGCGTGGTCCCACGGCCACTGCACAGCCCAGCCTCGGGCTGCTGTGATTACTCCCTCCTCCGTGGCTTGAAATAAGCCAGCTTGGGTGCCTGAAGGTCACCCGCTATCTGGGTGAGCTGGATGCTGGGGCAAAGGAGAGAACAGCTCTTGCAGCCTGGTTGTAAGGTGGTCTGAGAATGGATTGGCTGTGGAGGAGTTAAAAAGATTTAAAAGCTGTTTGCTGCTGTAATTTCCTCAAACAGTGGAGGAAGTGGAGCAGAGCACAGCGTCTGCTTGGCACCAGGTGTAACACCCAGTGTGGTGGTGCAGGAGCCCTTCTCAACCCCCTGACAGGTGTGTATGTGTGAGTGGGGGGCTGTGAGGCTAGAACCCCAAAGGCAGCAGGAGGGGATACTGGATTTAACTGCTTTTTTTTGGTAAAGAAATCCTCTTGCAGCATGTAGCTGAACTTAGATTAAGTATCTCTCAGGCCCTGTAGGCATGATGAAGCTATAAAGAGAGTTTCTAGTTCACAGAATTACAGAATCATGGAACGGTTGGGGTTGGAAAGAACCTTAAAGACCTTCCAGTTCTAGTGCCCTGCTGTGGTCAGGGACACCTCCCACTATCCCAGGTTGCTCCAAGTCCCATCCAACCTGGCCTTGAACCCTTCCAGGGATGGGGCAGCCACAGCTTCCCTGGGCAACCTGTGCCAGGGCCTCCCCATCCTCACAGGGAAGAATTTATCCATAATATCCCATCTAACCTTGCCCTCTGTCAGTCTGAGCACATTTCTGCTTGTCCTGTCACTTCAGTTCCTGAGGAAGATTCCCTCTCCAGCTTCTCTGTAGGCCCCTTTACAGACTGGAAGGTGCTGTGAGGTCTCCACACAACCCTTTCTTCTCCAGGCTGAACAGTCCCAGCTCTCTCAGCCTGCCTCCATAGGGCAGGTGCTCCAGTCCTCTTATCCACTTTGTGGCCTCCTCTGCACTTGCTCTGACAGTTCCACATCCTTCTCATGCTGGGGGCACCAGAACTGGACACAGTATTCCAGGTGGGGTCTCAGGAGAGCAGAGTAGAGAGGGAGAATCCTCTGCTTCACCAGCTGCCCACTCTTCTCTGGATGCAGCCCCAGGACGTGGGGGGTTTCTGGGCTGTGAGCACTCACTGCTGGCTCAGGGTGACTTTTTCATCAAACATCACCCCCACAGCCTCCTCTCAGGGCTACTCTCAACCCCTTCTCTGCCCAGCCTGCAGCTGTGACTGGGATTGCACTGACCTGGGTGCAGGACTGTACTTTGTTGAACCTCATGAGGTTTGCACAGTCCCACTTCTCCAGCCTGTCCAGGTCCCTCTGGATCCATCCCTCCCATCCAGCATGTGACTGCACCACACAGCTCGGTGTTGTCAGTGAACTGCCTGAGGGTAACCCTGATCCCATGAACCAGCAGCTCAGAACCTCCTGGTTCTGACTTTCAGCGACGCTCTGCCCCCCTGTCCCTCACTGACAGAACCTTGGCCTGCTGTGCACATCACGGGGACTGACTCCTGCCAGTCTCACCTGATGACAACACAGCAGTGGATTTGGATGTTTCCTTGTGCCATGTGCATGTCTGGTGGCTGGCACGGCTGCCTGCCACGATACCCCTGTGATAGCACAGGACACTTCACACCTGGCTGAGCTGTGCAGTTTTGGGAGAGGAATCCTTTGTACCAGGAGCCAAAACAAACACAAAACTAATCCTGCTGGTGCAGAAGCTGCACCAGTGTGCTTTTGCTAACAGAGAGAAAAAGCTTTGGTAGCCTGGAAGCAAGTGGTTTATTAATGGAGCACCATTAAATGGGGCCATTTCTGCTCTGGGCAGCCTTCATACCAAAATATTAATGAAGTGCAGCTTCGTAGTCATTCGTTGGCCTCTGAGCAAAACCAACACCTTGAAAGGGGAGAAGGACCTGCCAGGGTTTCACCTCACCTCTTCCTTTTGTGGGATCTTGGGAAGGGCCTTTTGTTCTCTTTGATGTCTCCTCCTCATCTCCAAGCTCTGTGCACAGTGCTCACCTGTGAACAAAGCCAGTGCTGGTTGCTGGAGCTGTGGCTGATTTGGTGGCTCTGTGGGCAGGAAGGGCATCATGGCACTGGGATATATCCCTGACATGGCAGGAACCTGCTGGGCTACCCCACCTGCACCCTGTGCCCAGTGCCAGAGTGCAGGAAGTGGGACACAAGCGTTGAGTGGCTTTTTTCTTATTCAAACCTGAGTTATTCAAACCCCTAGCTCTGAGTGGGCAAGGTGTAGCTTTAGGTACAGGTCAGTCTGTGCTCAGGAGGGCTCCTCCTTTCCTTCTTCCCCCAGCTCTCCTCCCTGCTGCTGCCTGGCCTGACCCACTGCCTGGGGCCACCTCTGGTGTCACCTACCCTCTGCCAGAGGGATTGTCCCCCAGCCCTGGAGCACAAACTGTACCATGGGAGCTGTCTGCACCCTCTGGGAAGGACAGGGATGGAGACCAAGCCCCCTCTGTTCCTTTCTGCATCATTTCTGTTGGCAGATAAAAGCCTGAGTTTTTCTGCTGACAGACCACTGTCTCCACAGTGGGAGAAGCATGAGGCCAGCCTGCCAGGCAACACAGACTTCAGCAACTGCAAAAGGCTCTTGTTTCACCCTTTCCAGGGACACTTTACCTCTCCAGGCAGGGCCCTGCTCTGCCAGCACGGCGGCAGGGGCAGCCTCCAGGCATGGTGCTGGTTGTGCCTGACTTGCTCCAAGGCCAAGGCGTCTGGGAAGCTCTCGGGATTCAAGCAGTCAACAAGGTCATGGTCATTCACATTTTATTTCCTGCCTTCCACCATGATAATGTGGTACCCGAACTTGGTCTTGACGGGAGGGTCTGTGTACACGGGCTTGTCCATGCTGCTCACAGGCAGGGCAAACGCTGCCTCCTGGAATGGTCCCACCATGGAGCCTCTGCTCATCCAGCCCAGGTCCCCCTGCAGGAAGGAACCATCGGGGTTAATCTTTGAGACTCTCAGTGCAGCCAGGGTGGGCGACGTGGCCGTGGGACAGGACAGCGGTGACGAGCAGGGCCCGGGCTCCCGCAGGCGCTGCCTGGCCACACCGCCCTGCCCCGGGTGCAGCACCCACCCCTTGCCGGGCCTTGTCCTCGCTGTACTGCGCCGCCACCTCGCTGAAGCGCTGCCCGGACTTCAGCTTCTCCATGGCCTCCATGGCCCGGCCGTGCTTCTCGCACAGGATGTGTCGGACCTGGGAGGGGGAGCGGAGCGGGGCTGTGGCGAGCGGGACGAGCGCCCGAGTGCTGGGGAGGAGCGGGGATCCCCCCCGCCCCACCGCCCGGCCCCCGCGCTCACCTTCACGGCGCTGCCGCCTCCCTTCGGGCCCTGCGCTTTGCCCTCGCTGCTGCCGCCGCTGTCGCCGCCTGTGAACGGAGCGCCCTGAGACCGGCGCGGCCTCGGTCCCCCACCTGTCCCGTCCCAGCCCAGTGCCGCCCCGGCTCCCGCCGGCCCCGGTCCCCCACCCGTCCAGTCCGGGGCCCGGCCCGGTCCGGTCGTGTCCCGTCCCGTCCCGGCGCCGGTGCCGCACCAGCCCCCTCACCCTTGCCGGCTTTGCCGCCTCCTTTGCCACCCCCTTTCGCTTTAGGCGCCATCTTGCCCCCATCAGGCCCCGCCCCATCAGGCCCCGCCCCATCAGGCCCCGCCCCATCAGGCCCCGCCCCATCAGGCCCCGCCATGCCCGCGGCCGTGCCCACCACGGGATGTCCTCGGGGTGCATTCCAGGCTGTCCCCAGTGCCCAGGGTTGATCCCAGCGCCCATCCCACCTGCCCCCAGAACCCCAAGTCCACCGCCACGATCCCGCCGTTCCCAGCACCCACCCTGGCATGTCCCTGGCACCCTGAGCTGTCCCCTCACCCATCCCACCTGCCCCCAGGAAAATATGTCCATGTCAGCCCCTCACACCATTCCCAGCCCCTGCCGTGGCCTGTCCCCGACGCCGCACAGTGTCCCTGCGCCACCCCGCAAAGCCACTGGGGACACACAAGTGCGCTGCAGACACCAGAGAAGCACCTGCGGGCGGGGCCAGTGTCCCCTCGGGCCACCCCAGGGTTGTTCAGGGGGTTGCCCCCGCTCTCCCCACCCCGCGCCCACCCCCTTGTCCCTCGGCAGCCCCAGGAAGCACAGGCACACGCAGGCAGCAGGGAGCACTTTACCAAGCTGGCGAGATAAAAAGTACAACATTCCATAGTTGGCACCTTGGCGGCCCCCGCCCCGGGGCAGGGCTGTCCCACCGGCCGGGCTCTTCCCGGGACCCCACTGCCTTCCCAGTGGGACAGTCGCAGCCAGAGGGAGCAGGGAGCGAGTGGCCAGGGACGAGCACTTAGCCAGGAAGAGCCCATTTGTCTGGCCACGAAAATGAGGATCTCCATCCCACGGCCGATCTCCATCCAACAGCCAATATCCATTCCATGGCCAATCTCTTGTCCCACAGTCGACCCCTGGCCCAGCAGCCAAGATTCACTCTGGCCTATCCAAACATCAACCACTCTGGCTGCCAGCAGTGCTGGGGGTACTGCAGGGGGGGTCCCTGACCCGTGCTGGCCCCCAGCCCCCTTTGCCGGCTCCATCCCTGGTTTCCTGAGCAGTCATGTGCAAAATGTACCCGTCCCTAGACCTTCCCAATCCCTGCTCCGGCCCCATCCCGTGCCAGAGCTCTGCCTCCGGGCGGGGCTGTGGGATGGGGGCAAAGCGTGGACATTCATTAGAGCTTTTTTTGTGGGCTTTTTCTTTTTTTTTTTTTTTTTCCTGAGTTTCTCAGCCTGGATCTTAATTACAGGCTTAAATCTGCAGCCATAGGAGAGGGAAGGGAGCAACGGGCAAGTACTGGGAGGGAGGGGAAACGACTGGAGCCCCTGTGTGGTCAGATCCAGGGTGGGAGGGAGGACAGGGAGGTGTTTGCCCAGGCTGTGCTCCCCAAGGGTGCAGAGCCTGACCCCTCAGAGCAGCAGCTGAAGGGCTGCCATGGTGTCCCACTGCCACCCGGACTTACCACACTGCTCCTCTTGGCATAGAAGGGCTGGAGTGTGCAGAAATAAAGCAGAAATTTCCCTAAACACCCCGTTTCCTTGTCAGCCACAGCCTGGCCCTTCCTGTTGCTCCAGGCGCGTGGCTGAGCTCATGCTTGGAGCTGGCTTTTCCTCCCCGCCCTCCCCTGGTCCCAGGGGCTGTCCCTGCCCTGGTGCCCCTCACCACGGCCTCTGTCACTGGCAGCCAGGCCTCCCATGCTGGAGCCAGGCCGGGAAGAAGGAGCTGGGGGTGAGTGGGACAAATCCCACCCAGAGACGTGCAAACCCTCCTGTGCACGTGCCCTGGTGGTGTGTGTTCTGCTTGGCCTTGCTTAGCTCCCCAGCAGCCAGCGGGCAACCCTGGGGGAACCTGAGGGATCGCCAGGGAGATGGTGAGCAGTAGGCAACCCCAAGGGAACTCCAGGAGTCACTGGGGAGGTGGCTCAGGTAACAACCGCCTGAATTCAAGCCACCACCAGGAACTCTGGGGGCTGGGGCAGCAGAAGCTGTTGCAGGGTCCACTAGGTTTAGGGTTAGGGAGATGCAGGGGGCAGAGCTAGGGATGAACTTCCTTCCCACTTCCTTCCTGTGGTGCAGGGCCACCTGCATTCCTGTCACCTGCAGTCGGCAGCCAGGTGCAGGGAGCTGGCGGGGAGTGGGGCAACTGCCAGAAACTCTGTGTGGTGCAGCCGGCGGGGCTGGCGGCGGAGGTGACCCCGGGGTTTTGCTTTTGGACTGAGAGCTGAGGAGCTCCAAAATGCAGCATTTGGGGGGCTTTCGAGGGGTGGGGTTTTGGCTTGAGGTGGTGGCGCTGGCTGCAGGCGCCGGGTGCCAGTTCCCCGTTTGGCAGGGAGGGTGCTCGGGGAGATGAAGGGGAACCTCCTGTGACTCTTCAAACGCAACCGCAGATCCAGCTGAACCCCTGGCGTCTTCCCAAAGTGCATCTGTGTGTCCAGCCGAACTCAAGCAGTGGATCTCTGCATGGGAAACTCAAGGTACAATGTCAAAGGGAAGAGAATCAAACATCATCACCACTGTGCATTAGAAAAGCTGTTTAAAGTACCACATGCCGAAGGGTCCAAAGAGTCTCAAGCTGCTTTGCTGCAGGCATGGGGTGATGCCAGGGGCTGTGGTCCCACTCTGCTTCCTGGGTGGGCATCTTTGATCCCGGGAGCTGGCTCAACCAGGGCCAGTCCCAGGCACCGCGATGCCTCTTCCCTCCTGGGAAGGGCCCAGAGACATGGGGACTTGGGCTCCAGCTGCTGCCTCTCTGCCAGCAGCTCTCCAAGCAAGAAACAGAAGCAGAACCCCCTGGCAGGACACAGGGGCCCCTGGCAGCCGGAACAGCCCCTGGCAGCAGCGCTCCCTCTGCAGCCATCGCCACCCCTCCGGCTGGAGGGGCCCCTGCGTGGTCAGGGCTGGCTCCTGGGGCTGTTTGCACTGTCCAGCTCAGGGGCAAACTCTGTGATGACCCTCCGGGCCAGTGGGTTTGTGGTCTTGAGCAGTTCAGCGGCAGATGGCCGGGTACCGGGGCTAGTTTTGCTGCTCTTCTTCTGAAGCAGGGCTTTAAAATCCTTGTTCCTGCTGGAAGACTTCCCGCTGCTGCCTGCTGCTGCCGGCGACTCACTGGTTGGGGAGCCTGAAGTCTTTACAGGTGAGTGGGAGGTGGGTCGGCTGCTGAAGGTATCACCAGGTTCTTTCCTGCCCAAGACCTTCCTCTTTGACCTAGGCACCGAAGGGACATGGGTGGGAGCAGCCCTGGGCTGGAGTGAAGTCCCAGGAAGGGGCGTGGCAGTGCCCAGAGCTGGCTGTGCCTGCTCTGCTGGGGCAAGGTGACAACGCAAGCATGGCAGGTCATGCTGATGGCAGGACCAACCTGGACCCATCCCTGCAAGCTGGTGACCCAGCCTGGCTGTGCTCTGAAGCACTCAAGGCAGCACCAGCTGGGCTGCCCCAAGTGTAAGCATCAGCCCCATCATGGAAAACTGAGGTGTTGTGGTGGGGGGACGCTGCACCCGGTGCTGTGACTGTGGCAGGATACAGTGGGTACCAGGGGCTGTGCCCCCCCAGTGCCATACACCAGCCTTACCTGTGGATCACTGTGAAGAGATCCTCCGTGGTGCGGGATGTCGTGAACACCTCATCATCCTCCTCCACAATGGACTCAGCTGTCTTGTCGCTGGCAAAGCTCTTCTCCTCTGTGCTGGCCTCTGCTGAGCTGCCTGTGGGCGGGGAGGAGAAGATGGCAGTGAGCCCCTTTGCGGCATGGGGGGACACCCCTGTCCCCGAGGTGATCCCACTGTGGGGGTGGGGAGACCCTCACCTTGCTCCGAGGCAGGGTCACCAGCTTGCACGGTGTCCACAGCCTTGGGGGACGGCAGATCCTCAGCATCGGGGTCGCAGCAGGTGGGGTCAGCGTCCAGTGTGATGATGGGGCTGGGGGTGGGTGGCAGGTCCCCCATGCTGGCTCCCACCTGTGCCGGGGCTGGCATGAGTGGCAGGTAGAGCACGCTGGGCTTTTTGGGCACCGGTGGTGGCACCTTGGCCTTCCTCCGCTCCCTGTCGGCGGCACCGCTCCGCTCCGGCTGCAGCTCCTCCAGGCTGCCCTGTGAGAGCCGCCGGGGCCCTGCTGGGGTCAGGGACAAGGAGGGCTCCCCCAGACCCCTCCTCAGCTCCCCTCTCCGCAGCACCACGAAGCCATCCTGGGGCACCCCCTTCTCCTTGGCAGTGGTGCCTGGTGGGGACATGGAGGACAGGGGACCCTCCTCCCGCAGAGCTGGGGGTTTGGGCAGGATGCATGGAGGGCGCTTGGCCAGAGGTGGCTTCTCTGCCACAGGTGGCTTCACCTTCCTCTCTGGCCCTGGGCAGGGGCCACGCGCTGGCTCCTCAACATGTTCTGGGCCATCGGCATTGTCCTCTGGCTCCGAGCGGCTGACGGAGCGGAGGCGGACAGACTGGAGGTCAGACTGTGTCACTACTGGCATGATGGGCATGATGGGACTGGTCTTCTGGGCCAGCTTGGTGCCAAAGGTGGAGTCAGAGTGGTGCCGGCTGACCTTCGTCTTCCCCTTCAGGGAGATCTTCAGCCCCGAGAGGTCGAGGTGGGCAGGTGGAGTCATGGGGAGGTCAAAGGACAGCCTGCCCTTGGGGCTCCTCTCCATGGGGGATATGGGGGGCAGCGAGGACTTCCTTTCAGGGACCAGCGGCCTCACCCGCACCTGGTGTGGGGAGTGCCCGAGGATGGCAGAGGTGGGGACGGTGGGGGTTGGGGTCTCTGACTGACTGGAGTACCCACTGGATGGGGACATCAGTCCTGTGGGCCTGCCTGGAGAGGAGGTCTTGAGGTCTGCCTCGGCAGAGAGCTGGGAGGGTGTTGTGGCCCTGGAGATGGAAGGGGACACAAGGGACTCGGAGCTGCCCCGTGTCTTGGCGCACTCGATGGCCGTAGTCCCCGTGGTTGTGCTCGAGCTGGAGAGGGATCGGTAGGGATCACTGCCTCCCTTCCAGTCTGTGAGATGCCACTGGTGGGGGGCAGCTGTGCCGTCAGGCTCCCTCCCCGCACTCCCCTGAGGGTCAGCATGCACCAACCGGTGGCCCTGGAGCTCCGGTGGGATGCACAGGCTCTTGGGCCGATGGTCCTTGGGCAACGCTGCACTGAGCCCCACATCATCGTCCTGCCCCTCTTTGATCAGGGAGACACTGCGGGTAGGCGGTGAGGGCTTCTTCTTGGCCTTCTTCAGGGAGATGCTCTTGGAGCGCCGCCGCCGCTGGCCCTCGGGCTCCAGCCCCAGTGAGATGTTGTCAGTGCTGGTGCTGCCCTCGGAGCTGGCGCTGGGGTAGCCCAGGACATAGTTGGCGCTGCCCCGCCGAGTCTCGGCGTACGCGATGTCCATGGAGCAGAGGGACCCTGAGTCCGTGGGCACCGACAGTGACCGCTCGCGGAACCGGCACCCTGCCCGCTCCACCTCCAGCCGTGCTGGCCCTGCTGCTGGCTCCGGCTCCTCTCGGCTTCCTGGCAAGAAGTTCCCCTTGGCATCTTGGATGCACCCAGAGGTGAGGGGGGATGCAGGCACCGGGCCGGAGAAGAAGCTGGGCCCATTGTTGCCCATGCGCTCTTCCGTGGCGATGAAGAAGGAGGGGGTGGCAGTGGCGGGTGAGCCTGGGCTGGGCAATGGGATGGAGCCACCTGGTGATGTGCAGGTGGGCCCCTTTCCCAAGCCGGCGGTGGGGCTGGGGGGGCTCCCATAGCCCAGGGTGCTCCAGGGTGGGGAGAAAGGGGTGCCCTGCATCCCATTGCAGGTGCTGGCACAAGGGGTGGCCGCCCCGTCCATGGCAGCAGGTGGCTGGCAGCAGCGGGCCCCAAGGTCACTGAAGGTCTTCCTCAGTGGGGCCGAGAGGGGCTGGCGGGAGCTGATTTCCTGGGGTGCCGTCCCCCCACTTGTGGCTTCAGGCACAAAGCTGCAAGAGAGGGACTCAGCGATGGGCGCGTGTGTGCTGGATGTGGGGCCGTTGGCACTGCCTGCGAGGAGAGACACAGCCTGGTGAACATCATCCTGCCTCACTCTCAGGGTCATGGTTCTGCCCTGCCTGCCAGGGGCCAGGACTGGTCCTGTGGCCAGTCTCGGGGCTGCATCTCTGCCCAGGCATGAAATGTGTTTGGGTGGGCGGGGAGGAGGGGTTGTTACCCCGTTAATAGGTGCTCTCCTTCCATCTGTATCAGCATGGCCATAACCCAGCAGGGCCAACCCTCGAATCTGGGATCTGTGATCTTGAATGTGCCATGGACAACTCAGCAGCCATGGCAGGAGGCTCTATCCATGGGATCATCAGCCCCACAGTCACCGAAGTGCTGCCGCGGTGCTGCTCGATGGTGGGGACACAGATGGGGACCAAGAGGAGCCAGGCCAGGCATTGCCAGCTGGGATGGGGAGGGACATGGTGGCTCACAGTGCCACAACATCGTAGCACATCTGGAGTGGGAAAGGACCTGGGAACCCTGGGGTGGCTCTCAGTGCCACCTTAGCACAGCTGGGATGGGGAAGGAGATAGGGGACCCCGCTCCAAGCACCCCCAGCAGACCGGGATGCTCAAGGCTGTGGTGGGCTGAGGTCTAACCAACTCCAAGGGAGGAGCTGTTGATGGTCTGACTGCTGTCATGGGGAGAAACCTTCCTCCTACTCGGTGACAACTGCCTTGGAGCAGCCATTGCCATGGTCCCCCCTGTCCCTAGTTGTCTCCAAGGAGAGGTTGGCTCTGATTTCTCTACACCTTCCATAGGGAACAGCAGGACAGAGTCCCCAAGCCATACTGGCTGCTGTCCTCACAGGTCCAATGCCAGCCCAGGAGCACTGCAGGCACCCTCAGCCACACGCACCCTCAGCACTGCTGCGGCCAACTCGCCAGCCCCAGCAAAGACCTGGGCAGGGGTGCGCCCCACAGCCCTGGCACCCTGTGCACAGGGTCTGCCCACACTGGGGATGGAGGATACAGAGACAGAGCTGCTGGAGCCAAGGCTGGGTGACTCCTATCTCAGGATCCTGACTTGGGCTGAAGGGGCTGTCCCCAGTGCCGTGCCAGCTCCAAGCCAGCCCTGCGTCACCAGTGTGCTGAGCACCTCAGTGCCCCAGGAGGGCACAGAGTCAGCGTGGTGCCTGCACTTCCCCATGACTGGGGCATCTGTGCCTGGGCTGGCTGCCAGCCCCTGGGGTGGCTCTGCCCCCTGGTCAGGGCAGCTCTTGGGGGGTGCCAGCCCTGCCTGGGTGCTGCCTGCATGGTTCTTGCCGTCACCTTGGTCTCGCAGGGACAGGTTAGGGAATCCAATAATGGTCCGTCTACGCCGCAGGGTGGACTTTGGGTTCATCGCGGTCTCTGTGTTAAACAGGGAGTGACGAGCACTCGCGAGCCTAGCAAAGTGCTGCCCTGTAGCCAAAACAAACAGCGGTACACCGCGCTGCTGGGAGCCGCTGCCTCCATCCCCCATGTCCCCTGTGTGTCCCTAGCCTGGGATGGTGACACGGGCTGGA
This sequence comes from Empidonax traillii, assembly GCF_003031625.1. NCBI lineage: Eukaryota > Metazoa > Chordata > Aves > Passeriformes > Tyrannidae > Empidonax > Empidonax traillii. The sequence continues at coordinate 229,104 of NW_020955758.1, read as the reverse complement.
GCGTGGGATGGCAGGAGGATGGTGTGAGCCACGTGGGGTGAGTGCGGGGGGAGAGGGAGGCATGGCAGGAGATGCTGCAGATGGAGGTGGGACGGATGGAGAGCTGCTGAGACTGGACCCTGGCTGCATGACAGGCACTGGTGAGGCTGGACCCTGCACCACAGAGCTGAACCACACTGGGCATGTGGACATGAAATATGGAGAGGAAAGGGACCAGTGTGGCCAGGCACAGCTCTTCCTGATGCAGGGAAAGGGTGGACAGACACCTCTGCCCTTCAGAAGGGCTACCTCACCCAGCCACCAACCCCAGACTCTGACCTGGGGCAGAGCATGGCAGCTGTGTCTGCAAGGACCAGGCAGGACCGCACTGCTGGGAGCTGCAGCCCCAAGAGGACAAACAGACCGACAGACGGGTGACAAAGGTGAGACAGTCTGGGTGCATGGCGTGCAACAAGAGTCCAGGTGACAACGGACCTGGCTGGCTGGGCAGCACAGCAGGGATGTGAGACCTGCCAGAAGCATGGCCGGTGGACCAAAGTTGTGGATGGCATGAGAGGTGGTTGGGAATGATGGGTGCCAGCGTGGTCCTGCTGTCCCCTCTCTGCCCTGGTGCCCACCTGACCCACACAGACACAGCTGGTAATCCCAGCCCCCTCCCACCACCCCATGCCCCACCCCAGCAGGTACTGGGGCACATCTCTGCCCTCACCCTGTCCCCCCTGCCGCGCTGTGGGGTGCTGCCCTACCCGAGACATTAATGGGGACGATGTTGGTCTGGATGGTGCCGGGCTGGTGCCACTGCTTCTCCTCCACGGGGGGCAGGGGGAAGGCCCTGGGCCAGGGGGGCTGCTTGTCTGGGCTGGTGGGGAGGCTCAGGGAGGCGTCAGGGGGACGAGCGCTGAGGGGGGTGCTACTGGTGCTCTCCTCTTCAGCAGCTCGCCGGCTCGGGGGCTGCAGGGGGAAAGGGAGGGAAAGGCACATCAGCCACACAAGGAACAAGGGTGGGACACAAATTGGGGGCTTCTCACCTACCCCCATACCCCAGCACTCACCATAAGCACGAACTCAAGACGCTTGGCAGGTGGGGGTCGAGGTGACGGTTCAGGGGGGGTGTCGGGGTGACCAGCGGTGCGGAAGGTCTGCCCAGTGACCCTGCTCTCGGTGTACTGCTCCTCATACTCCTCTGCAAGAAAAACGACACCTGGGACCCTGCTCCAGCTGTTGGCTGCCGTGGCAGGGGGCACGCAAAGAGAGGGGTGACTGTCCCCTCTAGCTGTGCCCAGCCTGGCTGGCCATCCCTGCTCAGGACAGGCACCTCAGAAGTTGGGGAAGGGAGATCCCAAGGAGGGTCTGGGGGGGCGGTGGTGAAGCAGCACAAAGACTCCAGCAGCTGGCCCCACTCTTCCCAGGGGCCTGCCAGGGGATGTGGTGGGTCCTGCTGGGAAGCAGAGCCCCACTGGGGACAGCCAGGAACTCAGTGTGTCCTCATCCTGTAATTGTTGAGCTAATTAATGCTAGTGGCTGTGGACTGGTGAAAAGCAGGGCTGCTCAGGCTGACTTAATGAGATTACAAGCTGGGGGATGGTCGGGCTGCTGATCTCATCGATGCCTCCGGAGTATCCGAGGCAGGGCCGCGTGACGGCCCAGGCCAGAGATTGGAAGAAAACAAAACCACTGGCCACGCTGATCCAGTTAGGCAGATTGGTGGCAGGTCCCTAAGGCCGTCGTGAGCAGAACTGCGCTGTGGTGGGGCCTGTGGGTGACCTGGGGACTCCAGTGGCCTCAGAAGCCCCAGGGGGCAGTCCTGGCCCCAGCTGCTTTGGCACTTGCAGTAGTGATTTGGGAGCAGAGAACAGTGAGGAGCTACTGGAGGCTGGGACCCAACTTCTGCAGCCTGGTGAGGTCCGAGGAGCAGCTCGGACACGTGCATGGGAGATAAGCTCACTGTTTCATGGCGATCACGTAGCCAGGGCAGCACCCATATACCACCCTCATCCAGCCCACCCTAGCCCCTCTCCCTGCTACCTTGCAGCAAGCTCTGGAGGTTGAGCTGGGCCTCCTGGTGCAGCTGCTCCATGCCCGGTGGGCGCCCAGCTGCCAGGAAGACGTTCACAGGCTGCTGCCATGGCAGCTTGGCAGGGGCGGCTTTCTTGCTCTCAAGGTCCAGGTTAGAAGTGGCTGCAGGCAGGAGAGAGCAGGGTCAGAGGCGGGCAGGTGGGCAGCTTCCCCGCAGGTGCTGCCACTGGACAACACCGCAGCGGCACAGCGCTCATCCCACCCCACCTCTCCAGGAACACAGGGACTGGGATGTGGCTGCGTCCCACCCTGGCAGGCTGCTGCCCACTGGGACCAGCCCCCATCACTGCCACCGCTTTGGGGGCTGCACACTGTCCCTCTGGGCTGCCGAGAAGGGAGCGGGGTAAAATTGGGGAAGGAAGCCAGCCCTGCCACTCATGCCCAGCCGCACCCGGGCACAGGAAACGCTGCACACCCCAGTGGAGCAACATCCCAGCTGCAGAGGAGCAGAAGTTGCAACTGAAAGGCAGGAGCCAGGGGACCTCTCGCTTCCATCGCCCTGGATTCAGGGAGCTCGGGGCTCACGTGCCCTGTCCCCCTGTGGACACTCCCCAACCTCTCCAGGAAAAGAAAGCTCTGTGAGACTGCCCAGACCCTCTGAAACACCCTTACGGGTGAAAAAGTTCCTAGGAGAAGGATCTGGGCTTGCTGGTGAGGTGGCCCAGTGGGGAGCTGAGCGTTGCTCTGGCAAACAGGCTTTGCCATGGGAACGCTGCAGCCCCAGCACTGCCACTCTGAGTGGATGTGGGTTTGCTACCCAGCACGGAGCTGAGGGAGTGCCACTGCTGGCACGCTGCCTCTGAGGACATCCATGCCCCAGCGGGGCACAGAGCGGGTCTCTGTGAGCTTTACACAGGGATATGGATGGCCAGAGTCTCATCCCTGGGGATTTGGGGCTCATCCTGCGCTGCCTGGTCCCTGTCCCCATCCCCATCAAGTTGAGGTTCTGCAATTACCAGCATATTACAGTCCCCCTCTGCTACCCACAGCGTGGTGCTGTGGAGTGCCCGTCCCCAGGAACATGCTACCGCCCCGCTGCCAAACCCTGCTCCACTGCCAAACCCTGCTCCGTGCCAGACCCCAGCCAAGGCAGTACCAGCGATCCCACTCACCTGGGAAGGGGACTGGCCCCAAAACAGGGCTGGGACCCTGAGAACAAGCCACGTTCCGCTGTGCCTGTGGTGGTCGGGCTGCCATGCACTGCGTCACAAGCATCCCCCCTGCTGTCCCTGATACCCTCCTGCGCACGGTGCCCTCCTGCCCCCAAATGCCCTTCTGCCTACTGGGCCCTCCTGGCCATGATGCCATCCTTCCCCTGGATGCCCTCCTGTCTACAGTACCCTCCTGCCCCTGGGTGCCCTCTTGCCCACCCTTCCCCGAGCTGATGGAACCCGTACAATGCACAGCACCCCGAAGCAAGGTGCCACGTCCCCAGCCTAGTTACTTTTATAATTTGTGTTTCCATAACGACGCGCCTTAACACCAGGTTTTTTCCTTTTTTTTTTTTTTTTTTTTCCTTCTTTCTTCTTTCTCCTCTAAATAATTTGACTTGTTTCCATATCAACCAAGAGGTGTTGGGGCACATGTGTGCATGTGTGCAGTGGGCACAAGGCAGGGTTGGGCATCTCCCCAAAAACCTGACCCACACAGCTGGGGGCAGGGATCACACCTTCACCTCAGCATAACCCAGCCCCCCAACCTGCTGTCTTTGGCAACATGGGGGATCCACTGCTGCCTCCCCATTTCTGAGCGCATCCCAAGGGTGCACCCCACATGCTGGCTTGCTGCACCCCTCTGCCCAGGTCTCACAGCCCCAGCCTTCGGCCTTGGCACAGCTGATGCTCTTCACCTTCTGCCCACACATCCCCCACAGCAGCTACACGGTGTCCCACCAGGACTTGGGGACACACAAAGCACAGCCCCCCGCTGCCCCCTCCACCTGCCCGAGCTCCCGCCGCCCTCCCCAGAGTACAGGAGCTCACCTCTGCACCTCGGCCCTGCTGCTGGGGCAGCCCCGGCACCCACCCCCGGGCGCCAACCACGTGGGCAAACCGCAGTGCCGAAACTGGGGGCCGCCCTGGGTGTGGAGGAAGTGTGGTAGCACCCAGAGAAGGGCCCAGCACCCTGCCCTGCAGCGAGGGCAGCCTCGGCTGGGCAAAGGGGGAACGGGCAGCGATAGGGTGTCCTGTCCCACAGAGCTTCCCCCTCTTTGCCAACACGCACTCGTTTGGGACCGTGAGTGAGGCAGTGCAGCCCTGAGCTGGCACATTGCTGAGGTGCTGGCATTGCTGAGGTGTGGGCATCGTGGGGTCCATCTCCCCAGCTGGGGAGGAGAAGAGGTGGGGGCAAGGATGGTTGAGCCAAGCATTCTCCTGGCACCCAGGTGCCCAAAACTTGCACCGCAAGGGCAGCTCCACGCCAGAGTAGCACTCCCAGGCGTTGGCTTTGGCTCCCTGGGAGCAGCTGCTCTGAGGGTGTTTTGGGAGCAGCACTCAGAGCCCAGCACCACGCAGCAGCTTGGCAATGGGGAGCAAGGAGCCAGCAGCCCTGATCCAGCAGCGCTGCCACCAGCACTCCCAAGGGATGGGCAGTGTTTGAGAGCAGCCTGGTGCAGGATCAGTGGGAGGGCAGGTTTGGAGAGTGTCCGTGGAAGCCCAGCTGCTGCCCCCATCCACAGACACGGGACAGCTCAGCGAAACAGGAGTGCCCAGTGGTAGGACACGGCAGCTGGTGGGAATGCCCCGCCACATTTATCAGTGACAGGCTCAGAATACAAAATGCCTCTGAGGGGCCCCAACCCCGTGGCAAATGCCTGCGGGAGGTGAATGGCATCTCAGCAGAGCAGAGCCAGAGAGACAGTTCCAACCCACCACCCCCAGCAGTCTCGACCTGAGTCTGCCCAGTCTCAGCACTGAGGGAAACTGAGGCACAGCTGGTGGGGAGGTTCACCTTGCTCCCTGCTGGCACCAGGTCCCCCTTCTGACCCTAGGGCTTGTGGAGAGGAGCAGGCAGCATCCCCTGCTCTGCCTGCAGATGAACATGGGCATGGAGAGCATCCAGCTCTGGGATGTTCCCAGAGAGCCAGCACCATCAGCTGCAACAGATGCTGCAGCCTCAGAGTCCTGCTCAGCATGACCCAGTGTCCCAGCTAGGGGTGTCGTGGCCATGGCAGGTACACAAGGACCAGGGTTGAATTCTAGGGGAGTTCGCTTCAAGGGGAGCTGAACTCCACTCTCTCCTACAGGAAAAGTGTCCCTGCAGGACTCCCAGCCCCTCAGCACTTCCCGCATCACCGCCACTCCACACCAGGGTCCCTACTCACCCACAGCCCAGGCATCCCGAATCCACAGGGAGATATTTGACAGTGCCATCGGAGCTGTTTCAATCCAGGCTGAAGCTCCCGTGAGACGGCGCCTCTCGCTCAAATCCACCGCCAAACTTTTCCCTCTCAGGCTCGCTCCCCACGCACGGGAGATGCCGGGGACGCGGCTGGAGCTGCTCGGACCCTCTCCGCCAGCGCGGAGCTATGGCAGGAATGATGTAATGGCAGCAGCGGGCGATGCGCCATCAGCAGAGCAGCCATGGCAACGGATACGGGCACAGCGGCAACTGCCGCCGGTCCGGAGCACCGAGCGCGCCAGAGGGCGAGGGTGGTGAACTTGGGGGCTGAGACTGATCCTGACAGCTCCTCAACCCGCCCTCCGGAGCCGCTGCGCCTCAGTGCCGGTACATTATACCTCTGGCTACAAGCAAGCGCCGCGACCCGCCGCCGGCACCAGACTGCTCACTGCCAACGCGTGCGGCTCGGTGACACTCCCGTGGTATGCAGCCAAACTCATGCTGCTCCACAGCGAGCGGAGAGGAAGGGAAAAGAGCAAACAGTGGGAGCTGGCAGCGGACGCAGAAATGCCTCCTGTCCTAAGCTCACCCCCCACTGAACCGGACCTGCCGGGCCAGCTCCCTGCGGGATGGGGAGCGGCATCCGTGCGCACGGTAGCTCCAGCTACGGATGCCCACCCGGTGTCCCAAAGTGACACCCCCCTGACACCCCCAGGCCTGGTGCCACAGGGCGGTGGTGCTCACCAGGCAAGCGCTCACACACACAGTGCCCAGGACGAGCCCTTGTTGGGACAGCCAACAGACTGTGCCCTGTCCAAATCCGACCCTCCCAGGACACCCTCCCTCCATCGCATCTCTGGCGGCACAACTCTAAGCCCCTGGCGAGGCAGAACCACCTGCACAGGTGTCTGACCTGCTGGTATTTGAGCCCAGAAGGGCTGGAAGCCTTTCTGGGGTGCCCATGCCCAGCCCCCCCAGTGTGGCCATGCTGGAACCCTGGTGTTACCCTGCACAGCACATCCATGTGCTCCCACACAGGTGCCCACCTGGACCGCAGGCACTGAGGAATGACACTGTCTTGACACACCAGATCTGCTGGAGGCTTTTGGCTCTTCCACTCTCCCTGTTTTACATGAAATCAGCTGATTTTTGTACTGATGGGAGATAAGGGCGCTGCAGAAGTTGCTGGGGGCAGAGGGGCAGGTTTGGTGGTTGTGGGGTGAAGGCTGGATTATGTGAGAGGTTTCCGTGAAAACCAATAGCAGCAAAACAGTCAATAATAACATCACTGTCCATGAGTAGGGCTCAGAGTTAACAGTGTGCTAGGACACTCTGCCCTGGGTACATTTGGTCCCGGCAGTGCAAGACGGGCCCTGGTCAGGGATTTTTGGCAGGACGGGAGGTGCATGCGCTGCAGGAAGATTTGGCTGATGAGGCTTGCCCAGGAGGAGCCTGGCATGCCATCCCATCCTGTGCCGTGGGGATGGGAACTGCCTGCAGCCCTACTGGCAGCAGGGCTTGGCCTGGGACTGCAACCAGCCAAGGTGGACTCAGGCTGTTCCCTGCCAAGGGGCCAAGATCCACTGCTCCCAAGGATGGAGCAGCAGCACTGGGGTGGGGGTTGAAGCTCTGGAGCCTGGCTGGACCCAGATCCCTGCACCAAGCCCTTCACCACATGCAGCAGGACCAGCCCCAGCTGGTCTCTTCCAGTCCTGCCACACCTCCTTGACAGCCTGGCATCCTCGTCATACTGCGACCCTCACTCTCCCATGCTTCCCAGCAGAAATCCAGGCACAAACCTTTCCTGAGAGCCTCAGGAAACCTGGCAAGGCAATCTGTCATCCCTAGCCAGTCCTGGGACCCCGGCATCACAGCATCAAAGCCACAGGCATTGCCAGGCACAGGGTGGCTATGGCCAGCTGCCAGCCAGCCTTCCTGCAGTGATGTCTCCAGCCTAGCTGAGACTGTTTGGTGGCACATGGATGCCCAGGCAGTCCTCACCACTCTGCCCAGCGTGCAGGCTGCCTGTGCCAGAGAGGCTGCTTCCAGAGGGGTGCTTCCAGGAAAGCGCCGCTTCCCCTGTGCCTGGCTGGTTTTACACTCCGCGGGACCGGGACAATGCGAGGAAGTCGCCTGAGAGGGGAATGTGGCCAGAGGCCCCGGGACAAAGGGGCCAGAGACCTGAAATCAGTCACAGCGGGAGAGATAGCAGTAACAGCAGTGAGGGTCCTGGGTGGCTGTGATGTTTGTACTGACCCACAGTCCTCACTCCTGCTGCCACCAGCATGTGGGAGCTGCCAGGAGGGAACAGTGCCACGGAGACAGGCAGGATCTGTCCCTGCAGGACTGTGGAGTGGTCAGTGGGACACACAGGCTGGGAGTCTCCACCTTTCTCTTGTTTTGTCAGAGCAAAGACACCCCACCAGGCTGGGGAACGGCAGAAGGATTCAAAAGGGACAAGGGACACCCCACCAGGCTGGGGAACGGCAGAAGGATTTAAAAGGGAAAGGCACATACCCCAGGTCAGGCTGGGGAAGGTGGGACAAGACTGATACTGCTGGGCAGTGCTGACCTTGGGGCTACTGCATGGCCTCCACAGGATCCGTGCCCAACAGCTGCCCTCAGCCCCCAGAGTGAGCAGTGCCTGCCTGACGACCCCACCGCCCCACTGCCCACCCCAGCCCTGCCCTGCTGCCCACCTTACCTGCCCGGTGCCAGGGTGCCAGGAGCCACTCCACCTTGGCCATAGCTGCGGGCACCAGGGGAGAGGCTGCTCCCTCCGGCCGCCCGGGAGCTCCTGCCTCAAAACCAGTCCGAGAGCACTGAGCTTCCCCTGCGTCCCCGCTGCCCCAGCTCCAACGGGGAAAGGAAGCGACCAGGAACTGGTTGTTTGAGTCAGCGCCACAACCCATTGTCCCGGCCCTGGCCCCGGCCCCTCTTCCTTCCCCGGGGAGGGATGGCAGAGGGACCGCGGCTCTGCACAGCCCATCCCCGTCACAGAGACCAAACATCTCCAGCCGTGGCTGGAGCAGCAACCAGCACCGTCCGAAAGGGGTGGTGGGTCGCTGGGGGGACACACTGCACAGGGGCTTGTCCTCCTGGCAGAGCACAGTCATTCCTACATGGAGCAGCCCCAAGCATCTTCACCTGGAAACCAGCACCTGGAGCCTGATGATGCCCCCTGGCCCAGCTGAGCCACTGCTCCCCAGCCTCCCAATCCTTACAGCTAACGAAAACAGGGGCCCTTCTGAATCCACCTGGCTTTGCCCTGGGAGCTGCCAGAGGTCCCAGAGCTTCCTCTCACTTCGGCGCCTTCCAAAGCCTGGAGTAAAGGCTCCTTGGGGACCACTTTCCCTGTGCCCCAGGGCTTTGTAAAGCTGAGCTGGCTTCTCTCAGAGGATGGAGGCCCCTGGGAGCCAGGGCTGTGGCAGTCCCGGGAATGCAGCCCCAAGCCCTGGCTTCCTGCAGGAAGAGGCTTTGGAGCCATAGGAGCAGCATGTGGAGCACGTGCCTTGCCAGGGGCTGCTGCCACCCATCCTGTGCCAGGCACCCAGCGATGCTGCAGACTGAAACATCAGGATGGGTGACGGATGGCAGATACCAGCAGAGCTCATTTTCCACTGGCAAACCAGGCACATGGCTCTGACGGATGGGGGGACAAGGAGACCTGTCCCCATGGCCGTTGCTCCTCTGGGACCCCATCCCACAGATATAGTGCCAGTGAAGACAGATGCAGTAACTGGAGAGCTGCCTTCCAGCCCACCAGCCCATGAGGCAGAGGCCCAAAAACTTATCACAGTAGTGTCAGCAGCCCACGAGCATGCTGCCTGTTCCAAGAGGCCCCTCCAAACACTACCATGCACACAAGCCAGTGGCTGTGGCTCAGCCCACTTGGTTCCTCTGGCACATGAGGAAAGGGTGCAGGTGGCTGTGCATCCCCACCAGTGCTGCAGGAGCTACCGAGTACTAAGCAAAAGGGCAGAGTGAGGAGTCACTTGCCCCAGACTGATCCAGCCTCACAGGCCATGAGGAAGACTGGATTCTGGATCCCCAAGGCAGAGTAAGACCCCTCTGTGCACTGTCCTGTGCACAGGGCAGAAGGATAACCCTGCCTGAGGTTAGACAGGGTGCCTCCCAGTACGGCAGGCCCTGGCTCTGCTCTCCCACTGACACATTCCACCCCACCAGAGACCCAGACAGGGCTGCTCCTTATGGAGCCTCAGTTCCCTCCCCTTGGCAGATAAGCTCCAGCCTGGACCCGCCACTGCCTCTGCAAAGAAGCCTGCATGCAGCTGCTCAGGAATACCCCAGCCACTGACATCCCAGCAGCCCCGGGAGTGCCCAAGTATTCGCCCCAGCTTTACACCCAAGACAAGTTTCAAGCTATCCAGTGTCAAATCCCACTCCTCTCTGCTTTCAACAGCCAGGAGCAGGTCTCCCCAGAGAGGCCAGGCACCAGAGGGAGATCTGTCAGAGACCTCCAGGGTGACCTGTGCCTGAGGACAGAGATGGACCAGCTCAGGTGCAGGGGCTGGCCCCACAACCCCCCTTGGGCCCTTCCCACAGCTCCAAGAATTCCTTTGATGATAACGAAGTGTGATTAGCTCCTGTCCCCCTCAGAGCAGCAGCGGCACCCTGTGGGAGGGACAGGCAGGGAGCAGGCCAGCATGCTGTGGTCCGGGCACTGCTCACCCTCCATGCCCGTGAGATGGGAATCAAGGGCAATGTTCTCGGTACCGAGTGGCACAGCATCCTTCATCCCTCAGGACCTGCAGGCCAGCATCCCATGGCCCAAGCACTGCCTGCCTCCCAGCAGGGAACAGGCCAGCATCCCATGTCCATGGTACCTCTGAGGCCAACTAGTCCAAGCACTGCCCACTTCCCATGCCCAAAGATAGGAGCCGAGGGTGATGTGCTGGTTACTGACCAGACCCACATCCCTCATTCCTCACAGCTCAGCATCCCTTACCCCTCCAACCCACAGCTCAGCATCCCTCCTGATCCCCTCCTGAGCAACCCGCAGCTCTTGTGCCCCGTTCCAGAGCTTCGCACCCACCGCTACAACAGCGGTTGCAAAATTAGACAGCGTCAGGCTGTGCTGCCACCCCCTCTGCCCGCTGATTATTAAGCTGTGACAGTCACTTGTGCTGTGACAACCAGTCCCCATTTTCCTGCAGTTTCTAAGCAATCTTCCTGAGGTCTCTCCCAGGGCTGGCAGCTCCCTGCTGCTGCCCACTCTGCTGTGTCCTGCTCCTAAGCCAGCAGGCAGGGAAAGGGCAGCAGGAGCTGAGGCCAGCAGGGCCCGGCACGCTGCACTCCAGGGCTCCAGGACTCTGATGGGCCTGGCGCCAGGAGCCGTGGCAGACCCCAGCTCCCAGCTCTTCTGGCATTCCCAGGAGCTGGGCTGGGAGGACAGCTGGAGAGTGTCTGGGAAGGGTTGTTGAACTGCCTGGGCCAGCTAGGTGGGGACAAAGGAGTGACCGGACAAGTCCTGCTTGTCTGACCCGGCTTCCTCAGAGGGCACCTGCCCTCACTGACTGCTCCCAGCTCCGAGCAAACCCTCTGCTGCCTCTGCTCCCCCCACAACATACTCTTTGTGGAGCTGAAAGGCTGTCCGCCTCCCCAAGATCGTTTGTGGTATGAGAGCCCCCAGACACCCACTACCTCTGCGATGCGTGGGAGAAGGGAGCTGGGGTGTGGGGGCTACACAGGCACCAGGCTCGCTGCCTCTGGGGGCCCAGCTACGGGGACAGCAAGTGCAGGAGCTCCCCGTTGCCAAGGCTGGCACCCCACACCTTGGGGCTGGATGCCCATGCCCAGGGCTGGCTCCCCATTGCCTGGGGCTGGCTCTCTGCACCTTGGGGCTGGCTCCCCACTGCCTAGGCACGGCTCCCTGTCCTTATAGCTGGTTCCCCACTGCTTGGGGCTGGCTCTTCGGGGAGCACCTGTCCCACACGCCGGGGCACCGCGGTGGTGCCCCACCGCCAGCCCCCATCCCACGCCGTTCCCGCCGGGAGGCCGAGCCTCGGCCGGGGTGACCTCTGCCCGTGTCCTCCAAGCGACCCACCGGGGAGCGCGGGAGCGAAGGGTGCCGAGCCCCAGCCCGAGCCAAGCCTGAGCCGCCCCCTCCCCGCCGCCGCAGTGCGAGGGTCGCGGTGTTGGTGGAGGGGGGGATGAGGGGGGCGGGCGGGGGGCGCGGGTCCGGTCCCGCCCCGCCCGCGCCGGTACCTGTTGCCGAGCGCATCCTGCCCCGCCGCTGGCTGCGCGGCCCCTTCCGCTGCGCGTTGCCCATCCTCCGCCGCCGCCCGGCCCGGGCTCCGAGCGCCGCCGCCCCCGGGCCGCCCCCCGGCCGCCCCCCGCCGGGCCCGCCGCGCCGCGCGGGGAGGAGCCGCGGGGCCGGGCCGGGCCGGGCCGCATCGCTCCGCTCCGCGCCGCTCCGAGCAGAGCTGAGCAGAGCCGAGCCGAGCCGAGCCGAGCCGGGCGGCACCGGCACCGGCCCCCGCCTCGCCGCCCCCTCGGAGCCGAACGGGCGCCCAATGGCGGCGGCTGCGGGGGCCGGGCGTGGGCGGCGCGGGGATGGGGAGTACCGGAGTGATGGGGATGGGGTGGGGGGTAGAGGGGCTGGGGGCCCCCGGAGTGATGTGGATGGGGGGCTTTTGGGGCTGCGGAGGACCAGGCTGATGGGGATGGGAGGTACCAGCACTGGGCACCCCCGGGGCAGTGGGGATGGGGGTGACGCTGGGGCTGGGCAACCCCGGGGAGATGGGGATGTGGGGTACCATCGTGATGGTGGGAAGGTACCGGGTCTGGGCACCTTCGGAGCAATAGTGTGGGGATATCAGGGCTGGACAGCCCCCAGGGTGATTGCACTGGGCTGGAAGTCCTAGGGTTGGGCAGTCCCCTGGGTGGTGGGGATGGGGGGTACCAGGGCTGGGCACCCCTCGGGTGATGGGGCTGTGTGGGAGGTCCTGGGGCTGGGCATCCAAGGGTGTTGGGGCTGGGGCTGGGCCTGGGTGGGGGTCCCCGTGCTGGCCCTGTAGGGTAGGTGGCTGAGCAGGGGATGGATGGAGGCAAGGGGTCAGGGACCTCTTCCAGGAGGCAGAGGCCATCTCCAAGAGCAGCTGGAGCTGTGCACAGTGGGAGACAGGAGGTGCTGGGAGAGCTTTGGGGCTGGATCCCATCAGGAACCCTGTGTGAGAGCCACAGGACACTGCAAGAGCCAGGCATGGGGCTGATGAGGTATCAGGTAGGAAAAGCAGGGGGGTCCCTTGTCTGCAAGCACCTCTAAGGTCCCCGTTCCTGGCACTGAGTGTCCTGGGCACTGCCATGACTGCACAAGGCTGAGCTGCATGCAGGGACCCCCACCAGGAGAGGACTGGACACTGGAATCAGCTACTACCCTTGGGCTTCTTCCCCTGGCCCAAGCCCCACCATATCAATCTGATGGAGAAAAAAGCCCTTCCCAGGGTGGGGAAACCTGCCCAGCATACCCAGGCCTCCTGCACACACAGCCCTTCACCCCTGAGGGCCAAGAGGGATCAGGATGGCTCATCCCAGCCACTGTGTCCTGGGACGGAGCATCCCTGACACATCGGATCTTGGCATCTGTGTAGCAACAGAAAGGACCAGAAAGTGCTGGGAGGTTGTTATGGAAACAGCCACAAATTGGATCAGTACTTGGCGCAAGGAGCGGTTTGTGTGACTGATGTGGGAGCAGGTGGGTGTGACAGCCGCAGCAGTGCGGGGGGCCCCGTGGTGGCACCCCAGTGCCCGTGCCGTGCCCCTGTGCCAGGGCTGAGCTGCACAGCTCGGGGGCACCCGGGTGGTCATGGGGCTGAGGGCAGTGCAGGCTGGCTCCCACCCACCTCACCCAGCCTCCGCACTCCCCGGGAAGGCGAAGGACTGGGGCGAGCTGGGGGTGGTTTGCAGAAATTCCATCAAGAAAATACTTTCTGCCACTCCCCCAAGCCCCAGCTGAGCACAGACACATGGCACTCGTGCAGCAGCCCCTCTGCAAGCAGCCCCTCTTGTGGGTCGTGGGGTCAAGATTCAACAGTGGGACCTTTGTTCTGCACCTTGCCCCGGGGAGCTGGGCAAGTCCCCGTCACCCTGAGACACCTGATGGGGGGCAGCCCCAGACCCCAGGTCCTCATTGAGCCCCATGGGCACATGCAGCCGCCTGCACTGTCCTGGCCACACAGTTCCTGGGAGCCCAGACAGCTCCAGGTGGCCCATCCAGGTCTCTGGGCTCACCGTGCCGGGGCCGAAGAGCAGGAGGGTGCGAGTGGCTGAGGGCACCCCAAATGCCCAGCCTCACTGTGGGCACTGAGAGGGGAAATACTGGCGCTGTGGCACTGTCTGGCCCCAGCACAGGAGTGGCTTCACTGCCTGTTTCCAGAGCAGCCCCTCTCCTGGCAGAGAACCCAGCTATGAAGAAGCCATAAACACTCACTAAGTGGCCGAGCTGGTTATTTTCTGTCCAAGAGACCATGTTAAAGCTCACAACCAGTGAGACAGATGAGCTCATTGGAGAAGAATGGCTCGGGGCTGGCCAGGCCAGGGCCAGGGAGCAGGGCCAGGGCTCTCAGCCCCGCACCGGCACCATGGTGAGTCACTCCCAGGGCTGTGCTGGACCCTGAGGGGTCTGACATCCCAGCAGAATGAGTACAGCCCCCAGCAGGGTCCCAGCTGAGCTGTGGGGCAGCGCTGGGACACCGAGCCCTGCAACCCCACCCCGCTGAAGGTGACCCCCAAGCTGCCCCTCAAAACCTGGTGCTGTCGGGGGATCTGCGTGCAGAGCTGGAAAACTGGGCTGGAGCTGCCGTGACACCTTTGTGCCACCTCGAGTCCCCTCCAGGCTCTGCATTCCTGGGATTCCTTCAGTGCACCAACATATTTCCTTGCTCTGTGTCCCGGGAGCTGCACTGGGGCCTGACTGTGCCCATGCCCAGGACAGGCACTGCCAGTGGTGCCCTCCGTGCTCCCGGTGTGCCCAGGGCTGGAGAACGTGGTCGCCTGGCTCTGCTATGTCCCTGGCAGTGTGAGAACTTGGCATGAAGCCACTTGTGGGGCCAAGCCCAGGGGACACAGGGGACCTCGCAGCCCTGATCACTCCACAACCTGCCCCCACGCCCCCGGCCATGCAGAGCTTCCTCTGAACGCCCCCGAAAACAGCTGTGCCAGAGAACAGCACGGAGCCAGGCTGCCACCCCCTGCCGCGGTGCCATCACTAGTTCCTGCCATTTATGAGCCACTCATGGGAGACATGGGATGCAAGGGGTGGCGCTGGCATGTCCCCCCCAAGACCACTGCATCCCTCAGCCCCTCTGCCCTCAGCAGTGCAGGGGCAGACCGGGCACCTTCCTCCTGGTAGGGTCCCTGGGGATATTCTCCGAGGATGATTCCTGCCCCAGCCCAAGTGGGTTGGGGGTGGAGGGGGAAGCGGAGGGACACATTCAGTCCTTGGGCTGGGCACGGGCACTGCCAGAGGCTGGAGGGCACTGCACCCCTGCCCCTGTCCCCTGCTCTGGGGCTCTGCCTGCTGCCACCATCAGTGTGTGCCACCTGTAAGCCCATGAGGGGTGATGGGCACCCAGCTGGCCCCATCCCACCATCCCCATTGCATGCAGGCAGGAGCCAGGAGCTGAGCAGGCAGCTCTGCCAGCCCTGGGGCTGCCTGGTGCCTGCACCCAACTCCAGTGGGTGCCTGTCGTATGTCATGCACCCACCACTCCCTGCCAGGCCCTCCCGGAGCACGGCAGTGAGTCCCACAGGCGGGAGAGGAAAAAAACTTCTACTTACCTAACTCTGCCTCCTTCTCTTCTTCTCCCCGCAGGGCCAGAGGCTACAGGGGAGGACAGCTGCCCTGCACCTCACCCGCTGCTCTGAGCCCCCATGGCTGCCCACGGGGCGGACTGGCGTCTGCCCCGGCCGGGAGTGGGAACGGCCACAGCGCCAACTCCGGCAATCGCTCGCTTGCGCTAACTCGATCCAGGTTTCTGGAGAAAGGCTGGATGGAAATGCTTCTCCCACCCCAGCCCAGGCCCTTCTTAAAGATATAGCTACACGTCCCTGCTGCGGGTGCCGGAGCCATGGAGATGAAGCGGCGACGGAGCATCCTGCCAGCTGGCGTCCTTCCAGCGGGCCGGGGAGCCCCGCAAGGGAAGCGATTGGTGGGACCCCTGGGGAGGAGATGGCATCGCCACCTGTGCTGTGGGCTGTGCCGGCCCATGTGGCTGCTGTGGGCAATGTGAACTGCCCCTCCTGTAATTAACAGCAGCCAGGTGAAGGGCTCCCGAGGCTGGCAGCACCCCATGGCCGTCAGGGAGGAGGCTGTCCATCCCCCCATGCCCTTGGCCGGGATCCCAGCGCGGCAGGAAGGGAGCTGGTCCCACGCAGGCAGCCCCTTGCAGGTGGCCTCGACAGCCCACACGCTGCCTGATAGCCGGGACCACCCGGGAGGCTGCCGGCTGCAGCTGCGGGGAGGAGAACACCCGGGGGCCGGCCAGAACCTCGTCGTGATCTGGACAAGGGTGCACCCCCACGCCGGGTCTGCAAAGGGGAACCTGCTCCCCCTGCTTGCAGGACGCAGCCACGTGAAAACCCCCCAGATGGCAACGGTGGAATAGTGACAGACAAACCCTGTCCAGAGGAGAGGTGCTGGCATCAGGCAGCCAGGGCTGCAGCAGCCAACTGAGATGGATGGGAAAGCACCAGAGAAGAATCCTGCTACAGGGGCAGGTGGGTCTCAGGGCTGACCCCATAGCAGCAGAGACCCTCTGGTTCCATGGAGCACGGAGCAAGCACAAGACAACCCAGGAGAATCCCTCTGGGAGCTCTGACAGCACAGACCCTGGCACCCTCAGCATGCCCAGGAGTCCCCACCTCTGCAACAGGCACACGTGTGCACACTCAGACACGTATGGATACAAAAGCACATGTGTGTGAGTGGGGTTTGCCCTGTACTGGGGATATGGTGTGCCCTGCTGTTCCCACTCTCCTGCCTGGCTGTGGGGACACTGAGCCAGGATCCAAGCTCACAGTGGGGCCATGCTGCTCCATATGGATGCAGCCGGTGACTCGAGGTGTCAGGAAGGGAGGGAAATGGCTGCCCACAGCCACTGTCTAGGTAACTGGGCGGAATTACCTTGTTCCCTGACTGCTTTGATCTGCTGCCATTAATTAACTCAAGGACTAATGACCTTCTCCCACTCTCTGTACTGCCCACCATGCTCGGTCTCCCCATGCCATGCAGCTCCACGTTGGCTCCTGGAGCTGCCACCAGCTGCCAAACACTGTGCCGTGCCAGGCTGGCATCTGCGTCGGGTCAGGCTCCAGAGGGCAGTCAGGGGACGGTCACCCCGTGTGCTGGCAGGTACTCACCCAGAGCCACGCATTCACCGCTGCCCGAGGTGCCAGCCTGATCCCCAGCCAGAGGCATCCCGGTGCCCGAGGCGAGCGGCCGGCCTCGCTGCCAGGCACGAGTGCAGGAGGAGGGTGGAGGAGCCCGCTGGCACGGGTGAGGAGAAGAAGAGCCGATTCTCCTCGCCAGCATCCTCGGCCCATTCGGCGCCTCGCCAGCTCCGGCTCAATCCAGGCTTTGTGCCGGCAGCGGGCGGCTCCCGTGCACGCTCCAGCGTGTGGCCAGCCCTGTGCCAGCGCCCGCGGGGAAATGGGCACGGCCAGCGGGCACGGCACTGGGCACCCGGCGAGCACAGATCATGCTGAGAGCTGGGCACCTGCCCCCAAGGGCCTGCTGGTTTCCTCCCCTGCCAGGGGAGGAGGCTGTCCATCCAGGGGTCTCCTGCTCTCCAACACTCAGCCCCCCTGGCCACCGGTGCCTCGCTGCACGGATAACTTGCGCAGGCTCCACGGGGAGCCACCCTGCACCCCCACCTCTGCTGCTTCTGAGCACCACGGAGCTCCCTGCAGCTGGAGAACTGGCTGCCAAGGCACGCTCCAGCTCTTGCTTCCACATGGAGGTGAACGCATCCCGCACGCTGCTTTAGGATGACGCAAGCTCCAAGGAGACACATAGTTGAAGGCAACCCATATTCCTGGTCCGTAAATGCTGCCATATTCCCAGCCAATGTGATGCTGTAAGCGCTTCCTAAGAGGAGCCGGGAGCACTGGTGCTTGTGGAGTTTCTTCTAAGCTCACTCTGCAGGGACTGGTCCAGGCAGGAGGAATCAGGAACACCCGGGGTCCGTGAAGCTGTGAGGGAACAGCAGTGGCTGTATTCTCTCGTGCTTCCATGCACTTCTTACTGGGTGATGGGAGTCTTGAGGACCTGCTGTCCCCAAGGGACCTACTGCCCCTAAGGGCCACAGCCCAGCTCCTGAGCAAGGACCACCAGCTCAGCTCTCACATGAATCCTTCCAAAATACCACCCAAGGCTGAACAAGATTTTTTTTTTTTTTTTTAATCAGGATTTGGGTCCATTCAAGCAGGAATTCTGATCCCAACAAAACCCCAGGAGGGAGGGAGGTTGCAGCAATGAACTGGAGATGCCATCCTCAATGTCAGCTCTCAGGATGTCCCACGAGTCCCCCTGAGCGTGGTCAGGCTCTGCAGGGACCCCACACCCACGGGCAGGGAGGGTGGGGGGGAACTGCGACCACGGAGGGTGGCAAAGCCCAGCCAGGGCTGCCCCTTCCTTGTAGGAACATCAGCAGTGAAGGGAGCTACTGGTAGCAGGATTGGGGTGTCCTGCCCCCCCGTGCTGCCTGTAGCACACATTTTCAGGGACTGGCTGTCAGCTCGCTGCCGAGGAAGGCTGTCGGCCAGAGCGGGGCCGGTGGGAGCCGCGCGTTATCCATCCATCCACCTCTCACTGAGCCACTCGGCAGACGGTTCCTGTTAAGGGGAGGGTGCGGTTCCGCTCCCCCTCCTCCGGCAGCCGAGCCAACCATCCAGCTTTGGTCAGCATCCCGCTTCCCGCCCACGCCAGCAGCCTGGGGAGCTGTGCTCTCCCCTCCGATGCTGAAATCACCGCTGGCTCGGAGAAATGCAGGCAGAGAAAACGTCTTGGAGGTCTGGGAGGGTTTTGGGAGCTGCTCTGCCTTGCAGAGGAGGCTGCAGTGGGTTGTGACTGCGATGAGCAGGGCTGGGCTCCCCGGAGGGGGGTGGGGGGAGACCCCCATAAGCCACTTCAGCACCACTGTGGGGCTTCAGAACTGCTGTGGGGCGGGCAACACTGGCCACAGCCCATCCCGGTGAACAAGGAGGCTCCAAATGCCCCTTCCCAGTGGTGGTCATGGCCACAGTGAATCAGGGCTGCACGGGAGGAGAGCATCAGAAGGGACTGAGGCCACATCTCACTCCAAACCGACCCTTCTTGTCCCCTTGATTTGGGACATCTTCGTGTGGCTGTGCAGTGAGAGGCCAGCACCATTCCTGGCACTTTGTTCTGACTTGAAGGGCACTGCCCCCCTGGGCAGGTGCTGATAAAGCAGCTGCAGAGTCAGAGGAGCAGGACTTGGCAGCCTGGCCCCCAAAACGGAGCACTGAGGCTCAGGTAGGTTCACATGGGTGAGTCCTGGGACTGCAGTCACAGCTGCAACCCTTGTTCCCTGTCCGGGGGCACCAAAGGACAGGCCAACCACTCCAGCCTGGCAGAAAACTCCAGCATGTCACCGAGGGTTTTTAAAATTTATTTCATTCCTTTTTTTTTTTCCTTTTAATCCAGTGGCAGGATCTGGGCGAAAGTGTCTGTGGCAGCCCAGCAATGGGAGAGCCGAGCAGAGGGCGCAGGGGGCAGCAGCCCCAGCTGGCCGATGACTTTGTCCATCTTAACGGCTGATTTCAAGGAAGGCTGGGAGGTCAGAGGATGGGAACGCTGCACATTTCAGCAGGAGCAGTAAACAGCTGCTCCTGCCAGCACAACCCGGGGTTCCTTCCAGAGAACCGTCCCGCAGCTCTTCAGGGACTGCCGCTTGAATAGCTCTCGGCGCCAGCCCCATCCTCTGCTTTGCTGAGATTTATTTCTGGAGCTGCAGGGTCCCGAGAGGGGAGGGCTGAGCCATGCCTGCGTGTGTCACCCTCTGGGACATGGCTGTGCCGAGGGGAGTGGGACAGGGAGCCTGGTCCCTGCTCTGTCCTGGCTGCAGTGGGACCTCACGCCTGGATGTGGTGTCCCTGCACCAAGGGATGAGGGATTCTCCCAGCTCCCGGGGCTAGGCGTGCATCCTCCCCACTCCCACCACTGTTGGTGAATAAGAGCAGAGGAATCCAACAGTCCTTGGCTGCCGTATCTCACTGGAAACAGCCACTCTGCCTTGTCGGACAAGTGTTTTCCCAGCCCTTCGCCGTGCGATTCCTTCATCTGGCAGCAAAACTGCTCCACTGGTATCTCCCCTTCCTGACGAGGAGGATGAGGCAGCTCCCACCAGCTCACAGCTTCTGGCAAGACCAATGGACCTGTTCTGCTGCATAGCAGTGACCTGAACTACCCCGTCAGGGTGAGGGGACCTGCAGCTTTCGGATGTGTTTAAATCTTTCTGTGAGGATCCAAAGCCAGGCAAAGACTCCTGATTCAGCTGAGGATGCCCAAACCTGGGAGCTGGAGCGGAGCAAGGACCATCCTTGGGAAGGGTAAACCACCACGGGCAGGCTGTGACATGTCATCCAGACCCCACTGGCTGCTCAGAGCCACTACTGGTCCCAGGTGATCTTCCCCTGCGTCTCCCAAGGACAAGACGCTGGGGTTCCATTCTGGTTTAAGAGCAGAAATGTGATTTTTGCCTCTCTTGGATCCTCTTCAGGAAATGAAAACAAGGAGAAAATAAACCCCAAACCCAGTGAGGGGTGTTGTTAAGCACTAGATCCTTGCTCCGAGACCCTGCTGTGCTGCAGCTCGGTGGGACGTGCTCTCCCACAGCCCTGTGTGGCCGCAGCTTTCCCACAGTGCCAGGGACTCACATGGAACTCCCTGAGATGTGATCTGTCCCCCACCACAGGCTGATGCTGGAGCACTTAGAAAAAGAAACAGCCACTGAAATACCTGTTGGAATTCTGTTTTTTTCCTTAAGTAGAGAGTTCAGTCACTCTGGAGGCTCCAGCATCCCACCAGCTGTGAACCAGTAGTGGTGGATGGATGTAGAGAAGGCAGGAGGGTGGGTGGGCTATGCTCCCCTTAGGGTTTGGGGTGAAATGAACCCCCAGCCCTCTGTGCCACCAAGCAGGGATGAAGGGGAGGCATGGTGGGCTCAGCTCTACTCACTTCACATTGCCCCAACTCTTCCCACAAGATAAATCACAGCATTTTAATGATGTGACACACCTCTGACCCAGGCTCTGAGCCAGCCCGGCACATCTGCACACATGCATATTCATGGCTCTAATGAGGAGCTGCAGCACGGGAGGACAATTTGCTGCTGCCTTATGCACACACCTGCAGCTACCTGTGGTGTTCCTCCACAAGAAACTCCAGGTACTTGGAATTAGCTGAGCACAAAACGTGGGGCTACACACGCCACCTGCCCACAGCCACAGCTGCAGCCATTCAGTCACCCACACTGTCACCCACACCGTCTCCACCACGCTGTCCCTCCACTGTCTCCCTCACTGTCCCTCCGCTGTCTCCCTCACTGTCCCTCACACCATCTCTCCCATGCCATCCTCCTGCTGTCCCCACACACTGTGTCCCTTCCACCACGGTGGCACACGCACAACGCTCCCGTGGCCACCTGAAGCATTCCCAGCCTGCTGGCCAGACACAGGCAGTGAGGGACCATCTGGTCACCGGCACGGTCAGCTCCTCCTCCGGCAGACACCGGTCCAGCACATACAGTGATGATGCTGGCAGTTTTGGCACGGCACTGGTGCTGTGCACGAGTCAGCTTGGGTGAAACCTTGCTGTCCCCTCGTTTGTCCTGGCTGATTCACAGGACAACGGGAGACTCTTCCTACCCTAATGACGGATCCACAGCATTTGCAGGAGCAGCGTGGCTCCCAGGTCGAGGCTGAGTGCTCTGCTCGCTCCCGGCATCCGGGACACATGCTGCGAGGGTCTGGCAGTCATTTCCCATGGCTACAGGCAGACGGAGCAGCAAGGGAGCCCTTGCGACGGGGTTTGCCGAAAGCAGAGGCGCGTGGTCTGCCAAGGGCCTGGGAAACGCGCGGCGCTTCGGGGGAACGTGCCGGAGCAGCACTGCCCTTCCCGCCCCGCAAAGCCTCTAAAATAAACTTCTATAAACAAATCCAAAATGAGCTTATTTTAAACTCCTCTGAAATGGGCTGCCTGCTCCTGACCCAGCACAGCAGCCTGTGCCAGACCAAAACGCTCGGGATGGGAAGTGGAATCAGTCCAAGGGAACCCAAACCCTGCTGGCTGCCAGAAGAGGGGATGAGCCGACAGGACTCCTGGGCGACAACCCAGCGTTTACCCCGGACACACAACACCCTGAGCAAAAACTGCCCTGTGCTGGACAGGACAACCCCTTTGGTCCAGAATGGGGTGAAGTACCTAAGGCAGGGACATTGTAGGGTTGGCAAGAACCAGCTCTGGCAGCCCGGTGTCCCTGCTCTCCCAAAACAGCCCCTGGTAATTGGGGACACAGCATGAGGTGCGCTTGGACAGCAGCCTGGAAAATGCCCACTGTGAGCAGGGAAATAAAGACCGGGCAGAGGGAAAGGGTGTGGGGTTGTCCTGGCCTCAACCCAACACCCCAGCCCAGCACAGTGCAATGGCCACCCCCATCCCGCTCCCCCAGAACCTCCCCGCCGATGGAGCAGGGACGATGGGCCCCGACAGAAGGAGCCGGCGAGGATCGCCCGCCCGGAGAGGGGACTTGGAGGGACCACGTCGGAGGAGCAGCAGCGCAGCCCTCCGGCACTGGGGCAGGGAGCGGGACCCCTGGGAGCAGGAAGTGGCCCTAACGGTGGCACTCCCAGGGCTGGGGCACGCAGGACCCCCCGTCCCGAAGTGGGGGCCCCCTTACCTGTGGCGGCGGCGCGGAGCGGGCGGCCCCGCAGCAGCGCCTGCAGGCGGGCGGCGCGGCGGTGCAGGTGGGCGGCGCGGCGGGCCAGCGCCCGCAGGTGGCCCTCGATGTCCCCTAAGAGGGCGACCGAGTGGCCGCAGAGCTCGGCCAGCTGCCGCAGCAGGGCGAGGGCCGCCAGGCTGCAGGTGTCCCGCAGCTCGGTCAGCGGCCCCGCCGGCCGGACCCGCACCGCCACGCACCGGCGGTAGAACGGCATGGGGCGGCTCGGCTCGGGGCAGCTCGGCTCTGTTTTCCCCGGTCCCGTTGCCCCTTGGCCCTGCTCGGTTCAGCCCAGCCCAGCCCGGCCCGGTTCCCCCCGTCCAGCCCCGCGGCTGCCAGGGCTCTGGTCCGGCCGCGGCGCAGGGGCTCGGGGCCGGTCGGTGGGAGGAGGAGGAGGAGGAGGAAGGGGAGGGAGGGGGCGGCCCCGCACGAGGATACTCGGGCCGGCGGCGGGGCACGGCAGCGCGTCCCGACGACCGGGAGGGAGAGACCGGGCCCGGCGGGAGGAGATGTGGGGCCGCTGCGGGCTGGCGGCACACCCGTTGCTGGCACTGCTCGGGCACCCTTTGGTGCCGGCTCTTCCCTCCCGGTGCCCATTCTGGGGGGAACGGGCATTCCTCCCGCTGACGGCTCTTCTCTCTTGGTACCATTCTCGAGGGCACGGGTACCCCCCGGTACCAGCTGTTCCCCGCTCCGTTCCCGTTCCCGAAGTTGTGGCCCCCTCCGACGCTCTCTCCAGCTGCAGCCGTCCCTCTCGTTCTGGGAACGGGGGCTGCGGGGCCTCCCCCGAGACCTACCCGGGCCTCCCCGGGCTTCGGGGCTCCGGTGCCCCTTAAGGCAGGCAGCTCCCAGCAGCCGCAGCAGGACAGGCCGTTAGTTCCGCATTTTTCCCGCTTTTCCCGTGATGTTCCTGCCCCAGCAGCTGCTCCCCACCCACGCCCCAGCGCACACTACAGCCAATATTTGGGTGCCAGCGAGGCAGCGCCAGGATACAGCGGGGATGTCCTGCCCGCCGGACCTGGCTGCGTGTGGGGAGTCCCGGCAGCAGTGGGGGCAGCAGCAAAAGTTGAGAGGAAAGTGTCTGTGATGGGTGTAACCCCCAATCCAGCTGGCTCAGCACCCCATCCCCAGCAGCTCCCCTTGCTTTGGACAGAGCAGGACTGGAATTCCTACCGGAAGTTTCCTGTGAAACGATTTCTCCCTGCGTAGTGAAACTTGCTGCACTCCTGAACTATTCCTGCACTGCTTGGGCTCATGTAAATGTTTGTGCAACCAGCCAACTCCATGGGGCTGCTACCACTGAGAACTTCCTTCTCCCTCTCCCTTTTCCCTTTCCTATTTCAGCCTCATGAGGTGCCCTGAGCTCCTCTGTGTGCAGAGTGCTGAACAGTGTCTCCTCCAGGACAGTCTTGGAGCTCTCCTGTGTTGTCATTCCCTGGGCTCATGGGACTGTGGTGGTCGGCACCTCCCTGAAGGAAACCCAGGCAACAGCAGGCGCTGAGCAGCCTTGGTGTCTTGGCTCCGTTCCCGTCACAGATGGGGAAACTGAGGCACAGGGTCACACCCCACTGGGAGGTGAAGAGGGTGAAGTCAACCCAATTCTCTTAGCTTGGCCAGCCCCGATCATGAGTCATCATCTGGGTAAGGAGAGCATCTGGAGCCCATCAGGGCTCTGTTTGCTCCCCATTCCCAGCTCACCCACCCTTCCCAGCACTGACCTCTCCCACTGCCAACCAAGAAAGAACGCAAGGACAACGTGCCTATTTCTATGGCTTTTCCAGCACAGACCTGTGTGTTTCAAAATACAAGCACCAGGTTTACACCGTCCTCCCCATCAGCTGCAACTGCCCCACCTGGGCACTGTTCTGCTGGTCAGGGAGAGGACAGGCAACCCCGCCAAAATGAGAATTTATCCACTTTTTGTCTGATTTCAGGGTGGTTTCCTCTTGTTCTACCTCATGACACAGGTTTGTCATGGCAGCAGTGCCCAGGTCTTGAGGCTGGCTGAGCAAGCAGGAGTATTTTAAGCTGAGTAAGTGCCAAGGGCTTTTCCTTTTGCTTTCTTTGTGCCTTCAGCCTCATTTACAAGGCTTCTCCGCAGCTGGAGAGGTGTGAACACATTGCCCATTGAGTGCAAGCAGAGATCCTCAGATCATAACCTGACTCTGGGACCAAAGGGATTCATAAAGCCATCACATAGTTCAACAACCTCAGTAAATCACAAAATCCGGTCGCTTAGCAACTTAAACTGGCTTTTTCTCTCCTAAATGGCGTGTGTTTTCCTGAAGTCCTCTGCAAAATATTTAGCATGAGAAAACGACAAGGACCCTTTCCATGTGAGGTAAGCTGCACCATGAAGTCACCACATTATTCTGATGACCAGGAGTGGGGCTGGCCAGGGTGTGAGGGCTGGAAATGAGGAGCCATAGCCCTGTGACAGCTCTGGAGCTGTGGACAGGCCCCAGGGAGAGATCCTGGGTGAGGCAGTGCCAGAACAGTGTACCTCCATGAGGGTTTTGCTTCTCTGCAGGGCCAGAACCCCTCGATGTAGGCAGAGCCAGGATCCAGGGGCTGCTCCGGGATGCTGTAACAGATGTGCAAAACCCTGGCGCGGGGAGCAATGGACTGGGGATCCCGTGGGAAACAGCTCCATTGGCCACTGTCCGGGCAGGAGCGTAGCCAGTTCTGCAAACACTGATTGCAACCAGATGCTTCAGGAACTGCTTTCCCTGCTTCGACTCCGCCCCGCAGAGAGCATCCCCTCTGAGGGAGGGGACACGGCGTATCCAAAGGGAATACCTCGGGTGCGTTTTATGGGTGGTGGGGCTTTGGGTGAGCCTTGCTTGGTGGAGAGGGGCAGGGCATGGTGGTGCCAGGACCCTGGAGGGGGTCCTTACCTTCTCCCAACGTACCCTGAGGACTCTCACCGCCTCTGTCTTGTGCCTTCTCACTGAACATCTGGTGATTGAATGAGAATCATCAGCTCTCCACACAACTGCCTGTCCCATATTGCATCCCCTGACACCAGGAAATCCAGAGCATCATCACTGGCTGAACTGATGCCTGAGGGGTTCAGCATCCAACAGCCAAACTCGGCTTTTGCAGAACCTCTCTGAGATCCTCAGCTCCAGAGCAACACTTGTCTGTAGCCCACGGCCACAGACGTGAGCCGAGCTTGGCATCCGATGGGAGCTGCACTGCGCTGGCTGCCCCAGGACCCCTCACTGGGGCTCCCTCATGCTGCCCGGGATGCTGGATCCCCCCTTGCCTGTGGCTCCCATTGGCCTCCCAGTGCCCACTGGAGGGTGCTCTCTGCCAAGCTTTGCGCCGCGGATGCTTCCGAGCAGCCCTCGCTGAGAAAACAATGAGGGAGAGGCTGGAGCCGTTTTGGTGGGATGTGAGAGCCAAATCCCTTCCCCAGCGAGGGGGCGGCACTGGACCCCACCGGGCACCGTGCGGACCCCACTGCAGTCACATGCCCCGGGACCAGCTCCTGCCCCATTTGCCTCCCATCCAACCCCCTCCATCCTCCTTGAGTTGCTCTCCCAGGCTTTGCCGTGGGACAGCAATTCCCTGGGGCAGTAGCTGAAGCTGCTCCAGGAGCCCGAGGTGCAGGTAAACACTTCCAGCTCACACTGCTTGGCTGTGCCACTCCACGCGGCCTCAGGGCACACTGCCCTGAAGCCTGTGTGGTTGTGCCTCCCAAGTCACCCTTTGTGGTCCCTCTGGAGTCCCTTTCCTGCTTCTGCTCCAAAGCCCAGCAATTCCTGCAGCCTCCCTGCTCTCCCTGTGTTTTGTCCAGTCATCCCATGCAAAGGTGCCCAGCAGATCCCAACAGAGACTTGCAGACTGCCGGTGCTGTGGGTCCACTTGGACATGATCCCATGGCCCAGGACACTGAGGCAGGACAGGGAACAACAGCACCTGGGATCAGGCTTTTCTTCCACACAATCCCCTTTATTTCCTGAGCTGCATGCAAACTGTCCAGAACTTCATCCAAGGAGTGTGAAATATCCCCACCTGGGCCGATGGATCCAGCTCCCACCACCTCCCCAGTCCTTGTCCTCCTGCTAAAAATTAGTTTGCACAGCCGACACCCCAGAGGCATCTCCTACAGCCAGGTCTGATCACTGATGCCATTTGCTACCAAAATGGGCTACAACATTCCCTGTTCTTGGCTCACACGTGGTCCTAATCATTACAGCAGCTCCTTTTCCCTCCAAGTTCACTCCCTCCCAACTCCGACAGTCCTCTTTGTGCATTCTTCCAAGGCTGGGCTTTGCACTCCCGAAACGTGGGTGCTGAGGAACGTGTTTGTCAAAGTGGATATTCAGCTGCAAACTGGAAGAGCTGTCTGGCTCAGGCTGCTTGGAGGTGCAATGGGTTTTCTGGGTTCAATTAACTTTCCTCTGTGTCATCTGCGAACTGGGCTCTGCTCTCCAGCTCTTCCTCCTTTCCAGATTGCTGCAGAAAACATTAACATGCGCAGTGATGAGATCCATGGTGGAATTGTTCATGAAAAATTGAATATCAACTCCCTTAGTCTTCTGTCCAAGTAATTTTTCCCGTGTTGGCATCATTCTCCTGACTCTTAACCTGTATGCAGTGCTGCACCTTCCTCAACCCTCTGGCTACCCCAGCCACCCATAACTCCCACTGGGAAGTGGGACATCCCCCAGTACCAGGGATGTTTTGGAAAGACTGACACATTTTCCGTCACGGAATCCATGTCATCCCATCTGTGCTCCATTAGTCTATTTTTAATCACAGTTTAAAGCCATTTTCCAGGAACAAACACAGATTTGCTGGCCTGTAACTCCTTCAACCCCTGGTGACATTTTGGGTCCAGGTATGTGAGTTGCTGCCAGGTAGAGCAGAGGCTGCAGTAATACGTTGCATGTTCATACAATCATGGAATGGTTTGGGTTGGAAGGGACCTTAAAGCTCATCTAATTCCACCTTCTAATTCCCTGCCATGGGCAGGTACATCTTCCACTATCCTAGGTTGCTCCAAGCCCTGTCCAACCTGGCCTTGGACACTTCCAGGGATGGAGCAGGCACAGCTTCTCTGGGCAGCCTGTGCCAGGGCCTCCACCCTCCCAGGGAAGGATTTTTTAGAGCAGATCAGCAATTAACATCTCCCTTTTTCTTTAGTCCCATTTTGACACCTGCTGAGTCACTGTTGTGCATGTGAATTGGTTTTCATTCCCTACAAGCCTCAGCTCCTGCAGCCCACACGCCAAACTTGCTGATGTCCCAGATGCAGACCCCTGGCACCACGTCTCTCCTGGGGCAGGAGCATTAGGATGAAGGGCTGCACTGTCCTGGATTTCATAGGTTTCATGTATTTTTGAGTTTACTCCCTCTAGGTTTCCTCGCAGACCAGGACAATGCTTGCTGTGCTTGCTTTGACACGAGCCCCTGGGCTATTTTCGAGCCCTGTGCTGCAGGATGCCACAAACAGGGGTGCAAGGGGGTCAGTGGTCAGTCTCTTGGGGAGTTCCCTCCCATGGAGGAGGCCACTCCCTCATACTCACATGTAAAGTGCCTCAGTACTGGGGAAAAGCCCATGGGACCCCAGGGACTGAGGGTGGGAGGGGGCTCTGTGGCATCCACATCACCAGCCTGGGCAATACCCAGGGCGCAAGGCAAATCTGATGTTCTAAACTCCTCTCCTTGCTGTGGCCTGTCCTTCCAGGGAAAGAAAACAATTTCCCTCTTTCCAAGGCTGTTAACAACCCAGGCCCTGAGCTAGGGGGCTTGGTACAGCCCAGTGGCATCCACCTCATCCTGCTCCCTGCAGAATGGGATGCTCATGGGGTTTCTACAGGGATACAAGGAGCTTCTCTCATCTCCCTTAACCAGGAGGCCTCAGATTGCCCTGAAGAATGAAAATCATCCTGGACGACCTCAAGCTGTGCCTTGGAAAAGTCCCACTATCCAGGTGATCCCTCACAGTGTGCAAATGTTAATTAAGAACTTCACAAAGCTCCACTCTGTTTCTCCCTCTGCACTTTGTTTTTCCCTCTTTGGGGCCTCAGAGCTCGTTACTGGATGTGCTGGCCGTGGGGAGCAAGTGTTTAAATAATCTGCTGCAAAATAATTATTATTGGACAAAACCCACAGGCAAAATTCCATCTGCAGGGCAGAGGACACAGTTCTTCTAATTGACACAACACAGGTATTTGTGTCAGGAAGGAAACACCACTTTGATGCTGTTTGAATACCTGGGATTGTTGAAAGATCCTAATGAAGAGTCACCCATGCAGAGGCTCTGTGGATGGATCCTGCTGTGTGCTCAGAAGTACTCACCCCCTTCTGAAGCAGAAGCTCCAGACATGTGGCAGTTCACAGAGACATTTTCATTTATTCTTGATTTAATCCTTAAGGTAATTTATTCTTACACATGAAATGAGATTTTTTTTTTTTTCCGTGTCAATAGATTTTTTTTTTAAAGATTTCCACCTGTTTAAAATCCATGGGCTGTGGCAGGCAGGGGATTGGCAGTGGCGTGGGAAGACATGTACACCAGGAGAACCAGAGCTGACCTGTAGCTGTGACAGGGCAGAGCACACTCGTGTCAGGTGGCCCTGAGACTGGCACAAGAGTAGGCACAGCTCTGCTCTCGTCCCTGGCAGTGTCAGTGCTCTGCTGGTGCAGGGTTGGAGATGACGTGTGTGGACATTCCTGCTCCAAAGGCTGCAGATCTGCAAATCACGCTTGGCTGCAGAGCACAAGGGACCATTTTCATGGGGCTGTGCTCCCCACGGAGGAGACCCTCATGCAGGAGGGCCCATCCCTGCAGGAGGACACCAGGACGTGTCCTCACCACAGGATCACCATAGTCCTGGCTTGTGGGAGCCGACTGTGCTGATGCCCTTAGGCATTGCCAGGCAGAATTGGGGTACACGTGTTATATCTCCCCATTCCATCTGGGACTGTAGGGTCTCAGCCCACAGCTCATTCTTCCCCGTCAGGATGCGGAGGGAGAGGTGTCTCACTCAGGCTGATCGATCACCGTCACTTCCAATTATGATAATAAATGTCTCCTGCTGCCTCATTTGCTCTCCTGGTTCTGCCAGCGTGGCCGCGCTCCTTGCACAGATTAAATGCGTGATGAACACCGTCACTGCTGTCATTCACACCGTCGTGTCATTCACCAAGGGACTCTCAGTGGGTTAAATAAATGCTGGTGAGAACTTCTCCCTGTCAGGATGCCCTCTGCGTGCTCAGGAAACATATTCTCCTCTCTCTTTGCTGCCAGCTCTGCTCTGGAGGAGAGGGAACGCAGCAGCATGGGGCTCTTGAGTCTCAGCCAGTGACCAAGCCTGTGCTGGACCTTGTGTGGATCAACACCCCAGACCTCAGAACCATGGCAGAGGCCAAAGCTCATCTTTCTGCTCTCTCCCAGCCCTCTTTGCTGTCCATCTGGTTCCAAAATCTTCCACTGTCATCCTCCTGAGCAGCACAGCCCAGAAGCACTTGGACAGGAGGTGCTTTTTTTTTAACTTGTGAATAATTTCTGTCCTTGTACCCTCCCATGAGTGTTGTTGCTGTGATTGTTCATCTTCCTATCTCATTGCTCTTTCCAGTATATTGTTTTCATCTCAACCTATGATCTTTGTCTTTTGTGCTTCCAATTCTCCTCTCCATCCCACTGCAGTGGGGAGTGAGAGAGCAGGGTGTGGTTTGGAGAGTTTCGGTGGGGGCACTAAATTGAGGAGTATCATTCCTAAAACACAACATCCTCCAAGTGGGAAAAACATCCCACCAAGCCCTGTGGAGCAAAGGCCACATGGAGCAGGAGGAGCCCAGGCAGGTAAGGGGCCCTGTGGCTCATTCCAGACAGTCAGGAGCTGTGTCTGTCTGTCCCAGCTGGACCCACACCAGTGCAGGGAACAGTCACCTCATGGAGATGGGGGGGCCCAGAGCAAAGCCTCTCTCTGCCAAAATGTGACTTTACATTTTGGACTTTACAACGAGTCCTTTCCTAATCCAAAATTTTAATGTATGATGTGTCTGTGAAGGGCTGAGCTGCAGCCATGTGCAGTGCAGCAATATATCCAATTAACTATGGGCTGCTTTTACACGCAACATATATTTTAAAGACGCTCTTAATCACCAACATATTTTTTCCCTGGCTTTAAATAAATATTTATAGGGCCCAGGGGGTGGCTACCTGGAAATAACTAGTGTTACTTTTTGATATCACAATACATATTTCTAGAACGGAAATTAGTTATTTAATTCTCACGTGCGCGTGTCCAGCACCAACACAGACCTTGGAAGGGAGCATTCGATACTGAGTTCACTCTGGGGTTGTTCTGCAGAGCTCCTCTGTATGGATGTCCCTGTCATCTCCATCGTGGTGTCCTTGTCACTGTCACCTCAGTCCTGGCAGGGCAGCTGGGTGCAATGGGGACAGCTTTCAGGGTCCCTCCTGTGGGTGTCACTGTGCAATCACTCTAGAATTGCTGAGCATTGCTGCCTGGGAGGGGACTTGGCCCAAAAGAGGGAAGGAAAATATTGCTCATGGCCTGACATGCCGCCAGCGCTGCTGATGGCCAAGCGCTCTGCATTTGGGCACTGGTCCCCCTTGGCCTGTTCTTCTCCAGTTGCTCACCCTCTCCTGCTTAAACCCCAGACTCCACTCTCCTTCTCCATTCCTGCCTCTTGCTCAGGTTGGTGGGGCTCTGAAGGGCTGCAGTAACTCCTGAAAGTCCCAGAGCTGGTAGGAAGGAGACCCGGAGGAGAGGACCCACTGTGGGGGCAGGGCAGGGGCAGGTTTATTTATGATCCCCTTTCATCCCTGCGCTGACGCACTCGGCTGTTCTGAGCCTCCCACACCTTCAAAAGCTGCTTGTTCCAGTTTCTTTTCAGGTAAAACTTCACTTTTGGATTAAAAAGCTGGTTTTGGAGGAAGAAGTCATCCAGCAAATCCACCTTAAACCTCTTGCTGCTCAGGGCCCTTCTTCCTATCTCAGACACAACTGCCGGACCCCCAAATGCTGGGGGAGGAAAGCAGCCTCTGCCCACCCACTGCCCACATACCCCTTGAAGCCCCTCCCCACAGCGGGGTGAGAAGGGGCAGAAAATGCTCCCACTGAGCCCCGGGATGTCGCAGCAGCTCCAGAGGGAATGGAGCAGCTGAGGCTGGAGAGGGAGGAAAGCAACGGCAGGGAACGGATGGAGCTGTGATTTCTTTTGTCGGGAAACTGATGTATCAGCAGGTCTGGCACTCCTTTGGCATCTCATCCCACTCAGACACCCAGGTCGGAGGTGAGGAGTTCAGGGAACTGGGGGCTCTGCAGTGTGACTGAAGCTGGAATCCAGAAAACACCTAAAAATAGCAACTGGATGATCCCTGACCCCATTAGTCATCTCCCTCCCCAGAAATACAGATCAGACCGGACTGGAGTCCAGCTGAAGGCCTGCCTTTTCCCAGAGTGATCTTTAGTGAGGAGTCAGATGAATCCACAGCAGCCCACCGGTGTCATTTCATCACTGGTGGTGAAGGTGGGGTGGGACACGGGGTGGAAATGTCTCTATTTCCTTTTGCAAGCAGATCCACCTCAGAAAAAAGCTGATGTTTTTTGATTTCTCCTTTTGCCTTACAGCAGTTATGTCATTTATGTCCCAGCGTTTTTGGCCATTTTAAACTCAGCACTCCCGGTAAAAACAAACCAGAAAAGGCACTTGATGGTTTAACTTGTGACGGTTTAATTCCCAGTCCCCTGTTAGCATCAGCTGGTCTTGGTTTCAGAATTAGCAATGGTAATTGATACCTGAGCACGGGATAACTGCTCCTGGGCTGTGCTCCTGTCAGCCCCAGTGACAGCTCTGTCAGTCACCAGGTGATTTATGCAGGCTCAGGGCCTCACAAGGATTGTGTCGGTGCTCCCGCCTGCAAACTGCTTTTGTTTTCTCCTCGCTGCCTCTCGTGCTCACTCACAAGTTGATGCTTGTCATGATCATTTATTTGTATGGGTGTAGGACGGGATGAGCGCCACGTTCCTTACCTAGATGGACACAGACTCCAGGGAGTGCGCACACACATCTGGAGCTGCGTGCCGGTCCATATCCTGGAGCTCCTGCACACAGGAGTAGGTTTATTATTTCTTAATTCATCCTCCTGCCTCTTGACGGATTGGGTAGATGCCCTGGGTGGGTTGGAGTACCCAAAAGTGGTTGGATTTGCTGTTCTGTCAGGGGGTTGCCAAAGAGCAGTGGGGCTGAGGGTTGGTCTGGCCAATGAGCCATGACCCAGCACAGCACCAGAGAGAGGGGCAGGGAGAGCTGCCAGGACCAGGACAGTGCTGAGAAGGAGGATGGTGGAATGCAGGGAATGCTGGGCAGCTGGAGGAGGATCAGGGAACCACCAGCAGGAGATAGTTCTCTGCTTCTCCTGGGCTCTCAGCTGGGTGAAGAAGGTCAGAGGCAATGCCATGGCTGAGGAGGACAGGCCACATCAGGCCTGCGGGTGACAAGTGAGGGTTAGGGCTGCAGGTCTGCCATACTGTGAGAGCTGCTGCATCCCTGCACATGTGTGGCCACCACAGAGGAGTGCTTTTGCCACTCAGGACTGAGATTTCCACAGCCATGTCTCTGCTCAGTGCCCCAAAGTAGCTACAGAGTGCACGATGTGTTATGAAGAGGATAAAGAACCCAACAACAATAAGTAATAGCAGTTCCCTTACTACACACCCCTGGGATCCTGGTGGGAGTGACACATCCTGTATGTTCTTAAAGCCCATATAATTCTAACACCCTGCCATGGGCAGGAACACCTTCCACTAGACCAGGTTGTTCCAAGCCCCGTCCAACCTGGCCTTGGACACTTCCAGGGATGGGGCAGCCACAGTTTCTCTGTTCCCATGGTGTACCTGGCACACTTTCCCTCCAGCTGCAAGTGTGCCAGTAGCAGGGCTGGAGCCCTGGGACACATTCAAGGCAGGTTGGCAGCCTCTTGGGGATCCTCAGGGGCTGCGGGCTCTCCAGCTGGATGGTATCCACCTGCAGGGCTGGGCAGAGAGTGGTCATTGTCCTGCACAGGTGCCCTTGGTTAGATGAGATGTGGTTAGATGGGAGGCTGGTGAACACCTCAGCCCAGGGACTCTGCCCTGTCTGCCCTCAAGGACCTGGCTGGCACGACTGCACGACCCCTCAGCAGCCAGCCGGGGGTGTCTGGCAATGCCTGTGGTGTGCCTGATGCTGCCAGGATTGCTCCTTCACCATCTTCTCGTGGGCTGGAATGAGGTGCTGTCTGCTGGGGAGGGTGGGGAGCTGAACATCTTTGCCTGGACGTGCGCAGTGCTGCCCTGAGGGATGGGGTGCAGGAGCAGCTGTTCCCCAGGGGGAAGGCTCACATCCCAACCCCAGCCCTGTGCTGGGATCACCTCGCTGCCTGAGGCTGCCCACCTGCGGCCACAGTGTGTCCCAGCTCCAGCCGGGACACGCAGAGGCAGATGCTGCCCTGAGGACCCCCAGAATGGCTCAGCAAGCAGCAGGGAGACACAGGAAAGCACTCATCAGTGTTAGCACACAGCCAAGACCCAAAGAAAAGGCCTTTTGTCCTCCTCCTCATTAGCGTGTGTGTCTCTCCATGCAGGGGAAGTAATTATCCATTTCTTCATGCTGTTGTGGAGTCTCCTCTTCCCGTCAGTTCGTGCCCAAACACCTTGTCTGCAGAGTCAATTGACTCGCACAATAGATGCTTCTCTCTCCCTACTTCCTGAAAGGGCTCTGTGTTCCCTGTGTTCCATGTGTTTGGTCTTTTTCTGCCTTTGTTTCTCTTTTTTTTTTTTTTTTTTTTTTCCCCTGGTGCCCACTTAATTAACCAAATAGGGGCAATTTTGCCTGTAAGTAGGGATTAATCCCCCAAGTAGGAACATCAGCTCTGGCTCTCCAGGCTGTGCCTGTGCTCTCGTGCAGGGTTACTCATCAGTGTTGAGCAGGATGGACTTGTGGGAACTCATGACCCCCAGCTCCTGAGAAGGAAGACTCAACGTTATGAAAGTGAAACCTCTGTTCTCTCCTACCAGCAACTACCCAGGGGAGTCTGAATTTCTGTGGCCCAAAGAGCGGGAGATGATTTCCTGGGGCAGCATCTCATGGTGGCTGAGGAAGGAACAGCTCCGGCTGTGCCAAGTTTTAGTTCAGGAGGTAAATTGTATGCCCAGCTCCTGGGCAGTGTGTGAACAGCCATGCAACCCTGGCCTGCATGGTATGGGATGTCCCTGAGTGGCATGGGATGCTGTTTTGACAGCCCCATGTTGGTCTCCCGTTTTGGCCTTGAGCTCTTAAAAGCCACCTCCTGCCTCCTGGCAATGACAAATTGGGAAGATGTTGCTGAATTAAGATATTGATGTCGCCTCCTGAACGTTGGGCTGGTAATAAAATCACTTGATAGCATTTCTGCTCTTACTATAATTAATTACCTGCCATTTTTATGTCTGCTAATGATTTGTTTGTGATGCTTGTCGTTGCTGTAATGGGGGATCAGTGAGTGATGGACCTCCCTTCTTTATACGTACAATTAAAAAGGCAGCAATTAAGGCATTTATGCAGAAATTACACCCAGGATCCAAACCTCGGGTGAGGTGTGTGATCCACACCATTCATTAAATGCCACAGTCACAGTTACAGGCTCCTGCCTGATTCACATCAGGTTGCTGGAGTGGGGTGTGATCTCCAGGCGCATTGCTGGGGAAGCAACAAGTGGGAGCTGCCACAGTAGACACGCGATGATTCAACCGAGGCTGAGGAACGCTGTGGGCAGGGAGCATTGTGTCGTCCCCACAGTTCCAAGCTCCTAAGGCTCCTGTATGTGATGGCCTTTGTCCAGGTGCTGCACATGGGTGTGCCAGGTCCTTTGAGCATCCACCATGGAGGTTCACTGCTCTTCCTGTGGGAGATGAAAACGCAGAGGGGTTGGGATTTTGGGGTGGCACAGGCTGCTGTGGGCAGAGTGATGGCTCTGTGTGCCGAGGCCAAGGTTCTGACACTGGCAAGTCTGCTCCTGATACCCCAGGGTAACTCCCTCCTGATGCCAGACGTGGAGCTTGTTTGTCTTTGGGATGCCATCAGAATATCGCAGAATCACAAAACAGTTTAGGTCAGAAGACACCTCCAGGATCATCGATTCCAGCCATTAACCCAGAACTGCCAAGTACACCACTAAGCTATCTCAGCACATTAAGAGTGACCCTGTTAGAGGAGACAAGGACCTCAACTCCCAGCTAGTTCCTAGTGCACTGATATACACATCCTTTTAGATCCCACTGCTTTGAGATGTCTTGACCTCTTAGGTTTAGAAACTGCAGCCTCAGAGCAAGAAAACCCTGAGCCGGGTTTTTGCTGATGTGCTATCCCCCAGCAGCCCCTCAGCTCCTTGGTGTCCACCAGCCTATGTGGGTGTTTGAGATGTTTCCCAGTCTCCATGGCCATGGGGGACATTTAAATTCAGCGGGTTTTCTGGAAGAACATCCCCAGCTCCGAGAGGGAAGGTTGTTTCCAGCTGACTGCCTGTCACCAGCCATTTGGGACTGAGCTCAGAGAGGCTTTGGCAGGAGACATGTCACTCGTGGGTCTCATTGCTCCAGACATCGTTGGGTGCTCTGACCACCCAGTGTCTGACAGGTACAGCCAAGCCTCCCCCTTCTGGCTTCTCCTCCAGCCGCCCAACCTGCTGCTCCGTGGAGCGCTCAAATGTCACTGTTGATTTTACACCCCCTTTTTGTGGGTGGTTCATTTTGTGTTGAGGTTGGTTCCCTGTGCCCCTGGGTGTGTAGGCAGCACCTCTCAGTCCTTGCCCAGCTGGTCCTGGCCCTCAGGTAGCACATCTCATGTTGTTCCTTGTTTGCTGTCCCAGCAATTTTGGGGCCAATTTTGGGTTTCATCCTGGCTGCTTGGGATGCCTGTGGAGGCAGGCAGTGCTATGGATCCGTGGGGCCTGTCTCCAACCTCCCTCACATTTTTCTCCCCTTGCACAGAGCCCACACTACCTTTGAAAAATCTGTGGGGGTTATTTAATCTCTTGGTTTCTTCTGTCCAGAGGGACTGTTTTTAAACTGGTGTTTTCACAGCCAAGATGTGGAGGTGAGGTTTATTTGGGGCATTACTATGGGAGGAGCTCTGACATCGAGACCATCAGGGATCTGTGATTTATTCTGGGCACAAGCTCACATCTGTGAGTTAGAACCCACTGAAAGTCTCATCTGTCTCTAATTCCAATAGAAGATGTAGCCTGTGCCCTCACACTCCCTCTGTGCTGGGAAAACCTGGAAGCAGCAGCACTTGTCACACAGCCTTCACAGTGCTGGTTTACCACTCCTGTCAGTTCACCTCAGATTTCTGTTATTTTCAACTGCAATTGTCCCAAATTTCTGCCTGGGCATTGCAGGCAGGGCCAGGGCAGTGAGGGAGCTGGGTGCCCTTCACCCTGCCAGGGACAACATGCCATCAGAGCGGATGGACAGAGAGCAGGGGACACACCATGGGGGTCATGTACTACCCTGCATTTTGATCTAACACTTCTGCAGAGAAGGAACGTGATTCCCTGTGTCTGATTAGTATTAAATATTTCCGAAACCCACGAGGTCCTGGTGTGCATCAGCATATGGCAGAGCTGCCTCGGCGTTGGCCACCGCGAGGAGGGGATTCATTAGTAAGACATTTTTATGTATGAAAAGAAAAACATTACAATCCCCGTGGCTGGCAGCAGGCTGGTGTTTTGCAGTTCTGGAAGGAATGGAAGGATCTGCTCGTTGGCACACTGCCCCGAAATGTTTACCAGCAAACATTTGTCCTTGTTTTCTTAAATAAAAATATTGCATATTGCATGTTGGAGTAACAGCCTGCTGGAAACGGGCCCTTTGGACGGGAATGGGCAGTGGAATCTCTGGCTGCAGAGACGCACTTCTCTACCTTTAAACACAAATATACACGTTGTTTGGGGGAGAGTCGAGCTTGGAAGAGGAGAAGGAGGATGGAGGAAGTTGGTAGCAGAGCCATTAGGAGCGCTGGGAAGCGGAAATGGAGATGCAGGTGTATAGCAGCATCGGGAGCAGCACTGGGGAAGGGATGGGGAACAAAGTGGTGTTACATCTGATGCCAAGCTCGGGCTGAACCTAGAGGCACTGCAAACTGTACCAAGATCACATCTGTGGTCAGACACACTGTTGATCAGAAGGAGCCTTCACTCCAATAATGGGAAGGTGGCACCAAGGGGTTTTTCATCACACACAGACATTTCTCTTCCAGAGGGCGAATGGTGCGTGAAGATGCACAAAACCAAAGGACAAAACACAGTGGGCAGTGATGCTATCTGGGCACTGAGAGTTAGCAAACAGAATATCTCCACAATAAATGTTGACTCCTGAAATATGTAAGAGGCTGCTGCCCTGGGCTGCAGGGCATGTGAGAACAGCAGCATACGCTCCCCCAGAATGGAGACTCTGAGGTCACCCACCCCACTTGGAGTGCAACACAGAAAACCTTCTTTTGAACCCTTCCCAAATTACTTAATCTGCTTTAAAATGCTGGTGCCTTATTGCGGGTCAGAAAAAATGATGATTCCCATCAGGCGTGTCAGCACTGGACCACACACACTGACCCTTTAGGTGGATGGAGCAGGTGAGCCCTCCATGCTCCCCACAGAAACCTACACAGGAGAGGGCCCAAGGAAGATGCACGTTAGCCATTAGCCCTGGTGGAAGGTTCCAGCACTGGAGTGTGGCCAGGAATCCTGGAGGGACCACCAGCTTTTGTTCCCAGCTCATTGCCACTGAGCATCCTCTGCCTGAGCCAACGCCACTGCAGGCACGTCCCTTCCCTCTGCACCCCGGGAACGTGGAGGCTCTCAAGGTCCATGTGCAAGGATTTCTCTTCCCTTGCTTCCCCTTTGTTGAATAAGCGGTGGCAAATTAGGTCATGTGGAGCTAAATTGAGCATTAACTGTTCTCCCTTCAGAGCTGAGGCTGCAGCCTCTCTGGGGAAATCAAAACCATTTCAAAATATGACCGGGATCAGATCACTTCCCCTCCAGTGCTGCAGAACTCTGGGCTTTCCAGAGAGGACTTTGGGAGAAAAGCTCCTGGTGAAGAGCAGGGCTTTGTGGAGGCGTGAGGGTGAAAATGGGCTGGGAAGGGGCTGGAGTGTCCATCTTACTCTGGCATCTTGCACTCTGCTGCCCCTCTCCTCAGCCCTGCTCCCACATCTCACAGTGTTGCCGTGCCTGTTGTTGGCTCCCCGCAGGCGTGTGATGCTCCTCATGTGGAGTCAGCAGAGCTCGGGAAGTTACCCCTTCAGTATCTCTCACAACCCAGCTCTCTCACTGCTGCTGCAGGGATCTGGGAAAGCTGCTGAGATGCTGGAGGGAGAACTCCAGAGACTCTCCCCGCCCTGTGGAACTTTGTACGGATCTGACCTGTGCTGGAGCCTCCATCCCTGCCCAGTGCACTGCCCGCAGCTCAGCTTCCTCATACAGGAATCCCACCTGTGCTACCAGCAGCAGGAGCAACATGGAGGTCCCTGGGTCCTGGGGTACCTGACCCTCCCTCTGGGCACTCCTGCCCCAAGGGAAGAGGGGTGACCAGAGCTGCCTCACTGCCTTTGGATCAGTTATTTCCTCCAGATTAGAAAGTTTCAGAGGCAACTGGATGGTGCACCATGGACTATGGGATTTCCAAGGACTATGGGATTTCCTAGGCACCACTCAGTCAGTGATGAGCAAAAAGGCACAGGATCCTTCCTGGGATCCCATGGCTGCTGTGGGACAAGGTGAGAAGTCCTGAACGGTGCCTGCAGGAA
This sequence comes from Empidonax traillii, assembly GCF_003031625.1. Classification (NCBI taxonomy): domain Eukaryota; kingdom Metazoa; phylum Chordata; class Aves; order Passeriformes; family Tyrannidae; genus Empidonax; species Empidonax traillii. The sequence goes on along the minus strand of NW_020955758.1, from coordinate 189,901 downwards.
TTATGGGGTAAAACCTGGGACAAGCTGAATGCAGAGGATGACTCCAGCAGTGAGGTTGGGCTGGGTACGAAGGAGCCTCTGGTTACACATACCAAAGTCACTCTGTGGGCTTTTTCCTCCTTCCCACTCTTTTCCCAAGCTGCCCTCTCCACAAGGCTTGTCCTCACATGCAGGTTCCATGGATATATTCCAGGTAAGTTAATGAGACCTGAGAGGTGCTCGTGGCTGCTCCAGCATCAGTGAAACTGTGCTCTCCAGTGTGTGAGATGGTGATAAAATCACCAGGACCAGCTCAGCCTGGTTCTCAGACCACCCAGACCTCCACCATGGGGTCCATCTGTCGAGCCCACATCAGGGACAGCAACAGCAAATCTCAAGGCATTTACAGGGCTGGGTGACTTCACTGAAGGGGTTTGATCCTTTTCCAGGTAGAACCCACTGTCCCAGCAAAAATATCTTTCAAATACTGTATGTCCCTTTTCTCACCCTGTGTCTGTCTCCTTTCCCACTGCACAACAGACCAAGCTAACCTGGCCCATCACATTGTGTCTTCCCAGGGCAGAACCTTCCAAAGGCTCCCAGAAATCATGGAATAACATGCTATAGGTTGGAAGGAGCCATCTAGTTCCACCCCCCCGGCCATGGACAGGGACACCTTCCATAGATCAGGTTGCTCCAAGTCCCATCCAATCTGCCCTTGAACACTTCAAGAGATGGGGAAATCCTGCATAACTGCCTCCACCCCAGGTATTCTCCTGTGCTGGTACCCAGGTGATGGTGGCTCTTGGCTCTGGCCAGTGCTGGCTCCTTCCTGACAGGTGATTTACTGCCCCGCTGTTTATTGCCCAGGGAAATTATCCAGATTAATCACAACCACTACAACAAAGTTGCACAATAAAAGCCTAAATGAAATAAAAGTCGGTCAAGTGATTCATTGATGGAAATGTCTCCCCTGCTCTCAGTGAAAGTGTGTGCTGTAATCTCTGTCACTTTGTTACCTTCAGTTTCCAGCCTTTAATCCAAAAAACACTGTTATGGTTTAGAGATATCCTGCAGGTTGGGAGAGCTGGGAAAGGGATAATTCCTGCCAGAGAAATGGAGGGCTGGAGCACCCCTGCTCTGGAGATAGGTTGGGAGAGCTGGGGTTGTTTAGTCTGGAGAAGAGAAGGCTCTGGGGAGACCTGAGAGCCCCTTCCAGTGCCTAAAGGGACTCCAAGGGAGATGGAGAGGGGCTTTGGACAAGAGCCTGGAGTCACAGAACAAAGGGGAATGATTTCCTGCTGACAGAGGGCAGGGTTAGACGCAATATTAGGAAGAAATTCTTCCCTGTGTGGGTGAGTCCCCTCCCTCAGCCCCCAGAGCCACGGTGCTGAAAGCAGGATCCCATCCTGCAGCTGCACCCAGGGCTGGCACAGGAAGGGGAGATGGCAGCACAATAGACCAAGAAGCTTTGATACGCAGGGTGAGAGCTGCACTTGGGTCCTTCTGAGGGTGGCAGAGCAGAAGGCTGGATCCATGGAATGCAGCCTCTGGAAGCATCTGCCTGATGTAGGCTTTACTTGCTTCCTAAGGTGTCCCTGCAGCTTTTTTGGTGGGAATTAGGAAGTAGTTGTAAGTGGGCTGGTAAAGTTTGGAAGGGACTTCAAAGATCTTCTAGTTCCAGTACCCCTGCCATGGGCAGGGATGCTGAGATGCCTACTGGATTTTTTCTGGGATATCCAGTAGCCTGTCTTAAGTACCCTGGGGATATTGCTGAACACACGCAGCCTTTGGAAAAACACCCACATTCCCTAAAACAGAGTTTCCCAGCCAAAGCTGAAATGTTCTTTAATTAGCCTCGGCTTTGGATAAGGCTGCTTTAAGCAGATCCTTGTTTTTGCTGAGTTATGCAGGGCTCGGAATGAACAAGATTCCAAGTTTCTGCCAGGAATAAGTGCGTGTTTGCACAGACGGGAAGGTTACCTGGCTCCCTCCATCTGCGACGGGTTATTTACCATTACCATGTTTGCACTGGAGTTGTGAAATGAAGGCATGTTTATTGAAAACCTTGGAGCAGCTGTTGTCTCGGCATCTCCCGGGAAACTGTCACTGCCGGCTTTTCTCCCTGTGGAAGTGGCAGTGCAGATCAGTCTGGGGAATGAGTGTTGTGCCAAGGAGGGATTTGTGTTGTGCTGCCAGGGGAATAGCGAATTCCTGTTTGATGCATTAAGCTACGTGTAAAAATTTAATCAAAACCGCATTTATTATACATGATAGTGGGAAAAAAAAAACCAACTAAGGGCTTCTTCTCCTCATTAAATGCCTTAAAAATGGCTCAAGAGGAGAGGGAAAGTGCCTTGGCTTAGCAGAAAGGCTTTAAAATAAAAGTGTTGCCATTAGCTTTGCTGAGGTGACCCAAAAACTATTTGGTGTGGGAGCACTTGAACTCCCCCTGGAAAAGTGCAGTGCCTGAGCCAGCAGTCAGGAACAACCCGAGGTGTTGTGTTGTACTGGGATCTTCATCTCCTGGGGTCTCTCTTGCCTGTGGGCAGTCACCTGTCTGTGGGACCCCCGTGTGGCATTAGCCAGAGCTGGAGCAGTAGGGGCTCCCTCTGTCTCTGTGACTGGCTTCTTCCCTTGTGGGTGCAGTGATGCAGCATGAACATGGCCAATGGATGTGACTTTGCAAGTGGTTTCTGCTCTAGGAAAGGCAGAAAGTGCCCACAAGGTGCATCAGGTATGGGCTGATCCTGTGTTCCAGGACAGTGGGATCCGGGACGATGCTCCTTGGCTGGTGGCACAGAGAGCAGCACATGTCTCTGATGTGGGTGACACTCCAGCCCTGCCACCAGCTCCCTTGGGTCCCCTGATGGTACCCTTGCTGCTGCCAGGCCTGTGGCATGCCTCGAGGGGGGCAGCAGTAAAGCCTGTGCTGCAGTACAGAGATTCCACATGATCCTTTCATAGACTGGTTTGGATATGGAGATTCCACATGATACCATCATAGTTTGGTTTGGTTGTACAGCAGCAGGTCTGGGGGTACCACAGGGTGGGGAGTCCCCAGGACCCCTGCAGAGCCTGGCCAGGGGTGCACCCAGCTGGCACCCCCTGCCATAGTCTCTCCTCCGTGTCTGGTGGGTACCACTTGTCCCACTACAGGTGGGGAGGCTTTCACAGCCTTCCACTTTCTATTTCCATTTCACCTCTTCTCCATTCTCCACAGCCTGTCTCAGCCATGGCTCACTGCTCTGGGCACTCCTGGTCCCTGCATGGGAGGTGGGTGGTTGGGAGGGGGTGTATCTGGCTGATGGGTGATCTCAGATGGATGACTGGGGTCTGCCGCTGCAGCATATGGAAGTTCCCGGACCCCCTGGCTGGGATGGATGGACTTGGTTGCTCCTCTGCTTCATTTAAGCAGAGGTTTGGTAAAGGGTCTCTGAAACTGTGGTCAATAACTGTGAAAACAACATGAACACAGGAAGGTAAATAACTATTATTTCCAAGGTTACACCTCTGTGAAGTCGCAATAGCATCCTTTACTGATGGAAGGAAAATCCAACAATGAAGAGGCTACTGGACTGACTCAGAGCAGGAAGCATTGAAGTAGAATGAAGGGAAGGAGCTGGAGCCCGGTGGAGGAGTAAAAACTGTGTTAAACTGCAGGGTGAATGGAAATCTTGGTGTCCAGGTGCTCTGGGTTGGGTGCTCCGGTAAGATCCCAGTGTCCTGGTGCTGGTGGGAGCATGGCCCAGCAGTGGGCATGTCCGTGGGAACCACAGATCTCAGGGAACAGGTGACAACATTCCGAGGAGTGCTGTGAGAATTTGAGACCGGAGATGCAGGAGCAGAGAGGTAACAGAAGAGCTCGTGCTGTGATTTGTTATTTGTTCTCTTGAAGCACGATGGTGCTGCCTAAAGAGCCTCTTGGAGCCGGAGGAGGGGGCAGGAAAATAAGGAATCTCTGGCAGAGGTGCTTACAGGCAAAGCCACCAGAAATGTCAGGAGTGGCTGTAAATCCCTTTTTTTCTGCTCTGCTTCCAAAGTTTTTGGGTGGAGATGGGGCAGCTGTGATGCTGCTGTCCTGCATCCCAATAACCAGGGGTGACAGAGCCATTTCATGGTATGGGAAAGTGTCCCTTCACCTTAAATAACTTCCTTTGCATTCCCTCCTCTGCCTCCTTGGTGGCTGCAGCCCTGGGGCAGGAAGAGAAAGGTTGGAGTTGTCAGTGCTGAGAAATAGAATATTGTTTGGGAAAAGGCAAGGAAGGTAAATAGAATTTTTTTTTTTCTCTAGCAGTTAAAATTGCATGGTAAAAAAAAAAGAAAAAAAGAAAGAAAGAAAGAAGAAAGAAGAAAGAAATGAAAGGAGAAAAAAGCTGATGGGAGGAAAATGGATCTGCAAATAGGGTCTCTTGTAGTAAAGGGGAAATTGTTTTTTGTGAGAAAATTATTGCAAAATACTGCATGAATAGGATCTTACCCTGTCAGACAGAAAATGCAGCTGAGGGAAAGGCTGGGCTGGTGACAGTGGTAATTGGTTCTGACTGTAATTTCAACAAGGCAAGAGCTGCTGGAGCAGGGCTTGGCAGAGAGAGAATTCTCCTGCTTGTAAGAGGAGCTGGGTGGCATGCAGCTGGAAAACAACTTCTTCCTTGAAAAATTGATTTTGAGTGAAGTGATTCATAGATCCAAGGTAAACTGAAAAGTGTAGTTGTTTAGGGGAAAGTTGAAATGTTTAGTTCGAAGATATTTTTTGAAAAAGAAAACAAGCTTATTTCTCTTTCCAAATTAATGATCTGAAATGCGATGTGGGTTTGGTTTTCTCTTTTTTTACATTAAAATGAAACAAATCCCCTCAAAATGAAATAACTCCATAAGAAAATGGTAACATCTTCATTTTGGAGTAATTCAGAGCAGTCCTCCTTGTTTCCTTGTTTTAGTGTTGTGCTGAGCAACAAATACTTTGCCCTGTTCTGGTGTGTGTATGTGGGGGTGAAGGGGTCGGTTGGGGCTGCTGCAGAGTCTGGGAGCCCTTTTTGTACTGAGGGGAGAAAATGTTGTTGAAATGTTGAAAACACATGTGTCAAGAGCATGGCAGTGTTAAATCTCTCTGGCTGCTGCAGGTACTGGCCAGATCATTGGGTTTTCATGGGAAAATCAATAATAATCGTGTCTCCTGCAGATCCACGGGGATGAACTGGTCATTCAAGTCATCTTGATCTAAAACCCTGGAAGATTTGGGGAAAAGGAAAAACTCATGTAAGGCCAACAAAAATGTTAAAACGTGGTTATTTCTGCCAGGTTTTCCCTGGAGAGCTACGCTGGGAACACCATGCATGGTCTGGGTGTCCAGTCAGAATTCATCACTGGCCACAGAAATCCAGGGTGAGAGCTGGGCATCGGAATATACAGATCTGATGTTGTTTAACATGATCTGGAGTGTCTTCATTGGCATTCACTGTCTTTCCAGGAGCCTTTGGATCTCCCACAGAGCCCATGGAAATGGAGAGGTTATATCCTAAGGCTTCCACAATGGCATGGGACACCTGCACCCAATGTTTTCTTGGAGGTAAAGTGGCCTCTAGGGCCCCACAGGATTTATTTCAGGGCGCTGGCTCATTTAAGACTTACCACTCAACCCGGTACTGGTGTCAAGCGGATGTGTTTTGGGAGTGGATTAAACATCTGCTGCTGAACATTATTTTGCAGTCTCTCTGGTTTTCATCTTCCAGATGCCAGACTTGTTCAGGGTCAGCTTAGGCTTTGCTCTGTGAGGCAGGTTTAATACCTGCATTTGCTCTGTATTTCATAAGGGGAAGCAGTTCAAGCATGAACATTCTGCCCTTCAGGGGATATCCACCAACACAGCTTTTCCACTTGGCAGTAATCCCAGCACCAGTCCTGGCTTAACAGTATCACTTCCATTGCCCTGTCAGGCTCTCCATCATGGCACAAGCTGCTGAACACAGCGAGTGTTTCAGGTGATTTGATAAGCTGCTGTCTCGCTGAGCACCATGGACGTGGAGTGCTGTCGGTCACGGTGCAATCCTTCAAGATCCGGTGGATTGAGAAAGATCAAAGAATCGCAGAACAGTTTGGGTTGGAAGGGACCTTTAATGGTCACCTCATCCAAGCCCCAAAGATACTGTGTTTGTGCTGGAAAATGTGTGATAAGACATTGCTGCTGGCCTCGAAGGTGAAGGTAATGCTCTAAACTGCTGGTAAATTCAGGATATGACCAGGGCGTTACCGTGCTGAGTGAGGAGCTGGTGGCACATGCGTGGGAAGGGGTCATGGATTTTGGCAAAGTGGTGATCCTGTCTGCAATGAACAGGTATCACTGCAAGGGCCATTCCTGAATCACACATCTGTGCCCAGGTGTTTCATAAAATAACCAAAACCCAGTTAAAATTTGCAGGTCTGGGAAGGAACCAGAAGCTCCCGACACAGCTTCCAGCCGATCCCAGGACCTGGACGGACTTCATGGTGGGAGCCAGCCCTGCCCACTGCAGTGCTCTGCCAAGGGTCCTGTTGGAGGGTAGGACACAGGTCACCACCATCCTGTCCCACTCAGCACTGCCACCACACATTTTAGAGCTGGACAGGAGGTGAGTGTTCCTTAACACTCAGAGATTTCTCATAGGAAGCATCTTTTTAAACTTGTGTCAGATGTATCAAGTCCTGATCTCTTTCCCAGGCAGTGCAGGGGCTCGTAGGCTCTCCTCCAGACCTTCCTCATCTGTCTCCCCTTGGAAGGAAACAACCAACCCTTTCAGGTGCTCCACAACAGAATGTTTCTGAAATTTATCTTCATTGTTTTTTCCTCAGAGACCCTTTTCACTGGGGCGTGTCCCCTCTGGGTCACACACAGCATTTTTTTGAGCCTGACTTCTTGGTCAGGAAAAGACTTTTGCTTTCCCAAGGATTCTGCTGGGTCTGAAGGGGTGAATTCCCTCTCCATCCAAAGGGATTAAGTGAGACGTGTGTCAGAGCCACAGACCAGGTGTGCTGGAGACCCCAGGGCTGGTTCACCGGGACTGAGAAGGATGCAGGAGAAGGGAAGCCCACCACCTCAGTGAAGCTCATCACTCCTGCCTGGCCCTTCCCAATGCCATGGCCACATCTCAGCCAGCTCTGTCACTGGCAGACCCTCAGGGAGCCCTGGATTAAGCTTTTCCCTATATTTTTTTTTTTTTTTTAAATTTAAAAATCCAGCTGCCTGCATATACATGTGCAGCCTCGGTGACTCCTCGGTCTGAAAAGCTGCTGAGTGGATAAGTGGTTTGAAATGGTTGATGCAGAAACTGGGTCTTGGCATTTCCAGAAGGAGGAGTTCCCATGCTTTTTCATTTTACAAAGTGCTTGGAAATGAGTTAAAAGATCAGCTGAAATGGAAGCGAAATTGTTTGAAGTTCTCTAAATATGTGTATATGGATACACACACCAGGGAAAAAAGGAAGAGAGGGGGAATTCTGGTTTCAACTGTTTTCTTTTTGCCTTAGGTATGCTCATTTTATTTCAGCTTTTCATCTGGTTTTGTAATAATGCTCTTACTTTTTATTTTTAACTTTCTTGAAGATGTTTCTGGCATCAGGATACAGGTTTCTCTGCTCATCAGCAGCCTGGGGAGCAGGGAAGGAGACCAGCAAAAAACCTTGAGGTGCCCCAAATTCGGCTATGACGGAAAGTACCAGTGCTAGGGAAGAAAGGAAAACCTTTGTGCAACCTGAGTGTATCCACGCTGAAGGGTTACATGGCATCCAAACTGCAGGGTTGCACGGCAGAGATGTGTGTGTGTGATTCATGCAATTTCCACAGGCAGGGAGGTGTTTTCCAGCACGGGGGCCGAAGAATTCCCGCTCCGACGCGATTTCCTTCCTCCCTAATTCCTTGAGCCATTAATCTGAACAGACTTTTATCATCCCCTTGCTGCCCTCCTGTGCATGCAGGATGATAAATGATCCATGGGTGACTCCAGATTGTTGTGTTGTTATTTACTGCACGGTGTTGGCTCCTGGGCTGAGCTGAGCTCTCCGTGCTGGCTGTGACCACTGAGCCTGGGTTGGGCTGTTTCGGGGGGTGTTCCCTGTCTCAGGGCAGGGAACCACCACCCTGTGTTTGGGGACTGGAGGGGAACTTTATTATTTGGGCAGATAGCAGTTTCTGCTAAATTTTCAAGACTTTGGTCTATATGAGCATCTTTGGAAGTGCCATTACAGCATCCTGCAGCACTGGCAGATCTGGAACTAAGATCCCACTAAGCTTGGGTTATTATAAAGGGAAAAAAGCAGCTGCTCCTGCTCATCCTTTCCACAGTTCCTCCATGCTACCAACACTCTGGTTTCTTTCCCTGTGCAGTGTACCATGTGGGATGGCCTCCTTGTGCTGGGGGATGCTGTGGGAATGCCACGAGGATGTTGTGGGGGTTGCCTCCCCACCGTGTCACCATCACTTCCATGTCACGCTGTTGCTCACTTAGGTTGAGCACCTTTGGTGATGGAGGGGATTTTAGTCCCACATTTTATGGTGAGCTAAAGGTGGGAACGTGACTTTTCTTCCCCCCCCCCCCCTCCCCCAGAAAAACCCACTGTGGTGGTTTGTGTCTGTTTAAATCTGATTTCTTCCCCAGCAGCAGCCAGCATGGTGTGCTGCTGAAACCTCATACTGGGTTTGGAAATGGGAAGGATAAAAATATAATGGGGACATTTCCCTGGCTCCTCCATTTGCAGTCCTGCTCTATTTAGTAGCCCAATGCTGTGATGAGCTATTTTACCACTGAATTTCATTTGCATTCCCTGCCCCTGGGTGCTGTGGGTGTACTGGACATCCCTTCTAACTCTCGCTGCCTCTGAGAGCCCTCCTCTCCTCTCCCTCACTCCATGGGACAGGGCCAGCCGGAGCTCCTTTTCCCTGCTGCGAGGGAGACAATGGCTGATCACATATTCCAAGCGCCTCGTTCCTCTTCCGGACTCATTTTCCAGCACGGGAATGTTTCCTCTCTGGAGAGGATGCTGAATACCAAACATGCCGTGGTGCCTCCGACGTGTTCAGTTCAAGGTCACGTCTCTGACAGCCTCAGGCTTACCTTCTCAAAATCATTCCAAAGGTCCCTCTGATGACTTGGGAGGAACGAGGGATGTGCCTGGCTGCGTTATCAAGGATGGGAATCTTAATTGCAGCCTGTGAGGTGGGTCTGTGCGAGGAGGGGGTGATGGGGCTCCTGAACACAGCCCTCAGTGCCTGTCACCTTGTGCCATTAGTTTAGTCCTGCGCATGCATGGAGACTAAAAAGAGAACAGTCTAATTAAAACCAGTATAAATCTGGACTTCCCAAAGTTGGACTGATTAATAATGTATCACTCTGCAGCAACACAGAGCTGTGAATTAGCCTGGCTGTGCCTGGCCCCGGCGCGCCGCGTGCCACGGCGAGGGCTGCCGGAGCGCCGGGCTGTGAATCACGTCTGCTCGAGGTCGTCTCCAACAGGCTAGAAAGGCTTAATTCCATGAGTTCAATAAATGATGTGTCTGTCTTAAACACAGCCAGTAATTCATGGCCTCTGTGTAACAGTAGCTCAAAGATCTTCATTGAAAGCTCTTTGGGAGGACGATGCTCTCATGTGCTGGGGATGGTTATGGAGTCTCTCATTTTCAAATTACTGGGTAGAACCGAGCCCTGTTTTAATCTGGCCATTAATTAGAGGGAGTAATTGTCACTCCGTGTCTCTCCAGTCGCTCTAATGTGAACAGGAGCAGTCATTTATGTGGCGCTGGTGGACAGACGCCCGCGGCACTTGGCTCTAATTGGGTCCCAGCCCTGGAGAGGACGGGACTGAGCGGAGCCGGAGCCTTCGGGCTGCCTCGCTCATCCCTCCGGTCGTGATGAATTGATGGATTCACTGCCTGACCCACGGGCCGGGGCGATGCAATCCGCACTAATGAGAGCTGGGGTTTTGCCTGGCGTCAATTAGCGCTGCTGGGAAGGAAGAGGAGTGGGCTGGGGGGTGATGTGCTGCCTCTGCCACCCTGGGAATTGGCCCTGGAGAGCCCCTTGTGCCTACAGGGAGGTGGGAAATGGGCACGGCGGTGCCAGGGAAGTGTTTGACAAGTACCACATCTCTGCACTTCATCCTGTGCTGGGACTATGACTCCATGTAGGAGCTGAGAGGGAAGGGAGATGGAAAGGGAGGAGAGAGACCACATGGCAACTCACAGGCAAAGGGTGCCTGAGCCATGGGCATCAGGGAGAGGGAATGGGAGCAGGAAGGAGAGAGAGCAACAACAGCCTGGTCAGGACGAAAGGCATTTTTATATCTGCCAGTGAAAACGGATTCAATAAGTATCTGCCCCACCACAGCTGCCAAAGCCATTTCCCATAACACAGGCCCCCCTCCTCTCCCACTACCCCTTCCCTGTGCAGGGAGGGTGTGGGTACCGAGAGCCACAGCTCTGAAACGGTTGGCTGAGGAAGGAAAAACACCTGAAGTTACCTTCTGTGGTTGCCTTTTAGAGCTCTGTCCCCCTTCCCCCACCATCCCAAGCAAATCCTGCCAGCTCAACAGAGCTCACCACAGCATGGGGCAAGAGGCACAGGAATCACAGACAAAACCACCAGCAGGGACAGAGGTGGGAATGTATGGGGTGGGTTTGGCTGCCTCATCTCGGATCTCTCTTTTGGAGAAGGGTACCTGGGCTTGGACCCCAGGCTCTGGACCCGGGGAGCCCTTGCTCTGACAAATCACTGGCAGGATGCAGGGTGAGAAAAGGCAAATGGTGCCTCTGGTGTTCCGAGCATCCTTGATCCTGTTGCTTCATAGGGTGGATTCTTCTCCATTGCCTCTTGCGCCTTCACCCACTCCATGCTTGAAATTCCTCTCTCTCCTTCCTGCTCCCAGTCCCTCTCCTGCTCCCTTTTCTTCTCCCATTCCAGCGAGGCACCTGCTGCTTGGTTCCTTGGAGAGACCAAGTTTCCATCGGTGCCTTTGATAGAGATAGATGGGGGCTGATGGGGGCAGTTTTCTGGGATTTGGGGCTGCAGCTGCTGAAGGGAACGGTTTAGGCCAGGACCACCATCCCCATCAGCACCACAGAAGGTGGCTGAGAGTGAAACAGGGTCATTTGGCGACATGGGTTAGTGCTGGGCTGGGCACTGCTGGGGGAATGATTGGGCTCAGTGGTCGCAGAGGGCTTTTCCAACCTACAAGATTCCATGTCTCTATGTGCTGCAGGCTTGCAGGGGGAGAAGCAGGCTCAGAATTCAGGGTAATCTCCACGTGCTGAAGAAACAGCCCAAAATCAATGATAGAAAATTCAATAATAACAAGTGCAAAGCACTGCACTTCAGCAGGGGGAAAAAAAAACTGTGCAAGGAGATGAAAGGAGGAATAATTGGCTCTGCAGCAGATTCCCTATTTAATTATTTATTTATTTGCTGCCAGTTTTTTATTAAAGCAGCTTCTCAGGGAAGCAGGTAGCAGGGCCAGAGGCTTGTTTGGGTACATGGGGAGCCCGGGGGGAAGCAGAGGGGTTGGAACATCCCCTGGGTGTCCCCTCCTCCTTCTGCCAGAATCCCCTGACCAAGAACCTGTGAAATGAACAATTCCACAGCCTGACTGTGACTACAGGCAGCCCTCCCCCTCCAGTGCCAGCTCGACTGAGAGGGATCCTGGCATCATCTCAAAAGGATCTCTGGCAAGGCAGAGCCAACCTGGAGCTGCAGTACCTCATCATCCCTCAGCAGTGGAGTGACTACAGGGCTGGGAGCTCCAGGCTGCAGGGACATGAGCACTGAAGTTAATGGATGGGGAGCGGGATTTGATGTGCTTTAGTGTCTGTTTGAAGAGTCAGGAAACACTTGGGGTTATTTAATTGAAAGTAACTGTGCAAAACCCAGAATTAATTCTTATTAAACATCCACAGTGACATTTTCTTAAGTGGAAATTAAACAGGCATTGAGGTGAAGCCTTCTAAGACTATTCCTGTTGTGACCAGGAATATTTTAAGGCACCAGAGTGTGTTAAATTTGAAGAAATGAGCTGATCTGGATGCACTCTGGTTCTCTGTGTGGCTGCTCAGGCAAGAAGGGGGAGCTGGAAGTAGAACCATAGAATCAGGGAATCGTTGAATGGTTTGGGTTGGAATGGACCTTAAGAATTGTCCTGTTCCAAGCCCCTGCCATGGACAGGGACACTTTCCACTAGCCCAGCTTGCTCAGAGTCCCATCCTTGAACACTCCCAGGGATGGGGCAGCCACAGCTTCCCTGGGCAACCTGTGCCAGTGGGAAAGCCCATCTGAGCTGTCAGTGTGTTTGAGGAAGGAGAAGGCAGGACTGGTGGAGAGAAGGCCAGGAAGAAGAGAGGGCTGGCAAGTAGGGATGGAGTGTCAGGGAAAGGAGTTGAATGGGACACCCTGAAGCCCCCATCCCTCTTTGGGGATGAGCCCTGGTCACTGGAGGCAGCAAGGGCTGCCTGTGAAGCAGCAGTGAGACAGAGGGAACCATCCCACTGACCAGGAGAGTGACCTGTTGGAAGATAAAAACTTGGCTGGACATTAGCAGTTGGTTCTTGCCCCTCAGAGCAGAAGAGCTCCTGTGGGAGTAATGGGGACAGAAACCTGAAGGGTTTTTTTTGATTCTTAGCTTCCTGACAGAGGCTGTGTGACACCATGGCAGAGCTGTAAGGAGATGACTGCTGCCCACCAGCTCCATTCAGCACAAGACTCCCAGTTTCCAGGTCTGGCCATCTCCTCATCCAGTGTGCTATTCAATTAATTAAATATTCTCTCCTCCAGATTGCTGGCTGAGGGTGACACGCGCTTAATGAACAGCTGCAGGTCCCTAATCACATTGGCAATTAGGAATGTAATTAGAGCACTTGCAAATGGTTTTCATGCTGATAAAACACGACAGAATGGAGCGTTTTCACTCACTGTCAGCTGCCAGACAATCTGTTACCCATCTAATGGCAATTTAATTACAAATTCCTCCACTGCCCTTGTTTCTGGTTGCTCGGCCGTGGCTTGACGGGCAGCTCTTGTGTTCCACTGTGGAGCCACCCGGCAGCACTGGGCTGAGGCTGGGCATGGAGAAGATGGATTTCAGGAAAGGAGGTCCAGGAAGTTGTTCCCTCCCACATGGCTGCTGCTGAACCAGGTAGGAGCCCGCCCAGAGGGGCAGGAACTTGTCACCACCGATGCTTCTCAAAGGGATGAACTCCAAAAATCCCACAGGAGCTGCCTTTGGAGCAAGATACAGCTGGTGGGGGTGTGGGCAAAGTGAGGGCAGGGCTGGAGCACGGGGTGACCCCCTGACACCTGAGATGATGCAGCTGAAAACGTGATGCTGAGGAACATCCCACTGGGAACTTTCAGAGATACCATTTAATGAACTTGCTGGTAGGCACATCATGAGATCTGGCTCAAAAACGTTCCTGGTGGTGAAGGCTCCTCGTTTCTGCTTCATTTCAAAGAGTTTTCTGATGTCTTTGTGCCATATTGAGACTTGACCCTGAACCCCTGAACCTCTCATGCTGTGCCATGGCCCCAAATGAGAGCTGGCCAGACCCCCCCTCCTCCCTTCCCCCAGGGACTCCATTTTTCCTGTGACCCCATTTCTAGATCCCAAACACCCTTTACTCTCCCGAGTTTTGCTCTGAAGTACCAAGCTGCTTGCTGTGAGCTGGCACACCTGCAGAACAGCCCTTTTCTTCCCAGACCAACCCTGGCTGAGCCGAGCTGGTGTTGGGAAGTCACAGAGCTCCCAGGCCAGCACACAGAGCTCTCCATCCCACTGGATGTGACAACCCTGAGCCGTGCTCAGCCCCTGGACCACAGTGATAAACTGTGAGCAGCTGATCCAGCCCCATTGATGTCTTGGCACCTTCTTCAGAAAAACCAGCACCTTTTTATCCCCCTCAAAGCCTTTCTGGAAGCAGCAGATCCTGTTTAACTGGCAGCCAGTGAAAGAGAACACCAGGCCAGTGAGGACAGGAGGGACTATTTTAAGGTCCTTCCTTTTTCATCTCCATCTGAGGGAATGGCTGGAGCTGTGTCAGGCGAGGTTTAGGTTGAATATTAGGAAAAGGTTCTTCCCCCAGAGGGTTGTTGGGCAGTGGTCATGGCCTCAAACCTGAGAGAGTTCGAGAAGTGTTTGGACAATATTTTCAGGCACATGGTGGGATTCTTGGGGTGTCCTGAGCAGGGCCAGGAGTTGGACTGGATAATCCTTATGGGCAACTTCCAACTCAAGATATTCATGATTCTACGATTCTAAGGGGATTAAGGGGAAACCCAGGCTAAACACAGCAGTGGGACAGCCACAGATATGTGGGGAGGGCTGTGCAGAGGGCACGGTGAGGGGGCAGATCCCAGATTCCATGGAACTATATGTGGTAGGATTCATTTTCATTACCTTCACCAACCAGGGGGCAAATCCCACCTGGATCAGGAGCCCTGAGGAAGTGGGTGTCCCCTACAATGATGTAAGCAGAACCTGATGTGCCCCTGTTGTCAGGGATAAAGGCTCCTATCCCATGAACCAGCCCCAAGTTACTCCAGTGCTGCCTCCCCTGGGCAGGTGAGGAACGCAGTGACACAGAGCAGTGTCACATCTCGACCTGCCCACCTTCCCAGGCCATGCAGGGCTGTGGCCATCTCCACGCTGGCCAGCTTGGACTTTTGTGGTGATGGCTGGACTGGGAAGAGCTGTGGCTGTGAGATGGGTCAGTGTGTGGGGCAGGAGAAGGGGTTCAGGCTCCACTGTGGCACGAGGACGGAGGTGCTCAGAGGATGCTGCTATTTGTGCAGTCAGTGTAATAGAATAACACTGTAATTTTGTCATCAACAGCACTTCCCTCTGTCTTGCAGGTGCTGTGTGAATGTTAAGAGCGTGTTTAGTTCATTATCAGGTGGAGCAGGATTAAAAAGCCCATTTAACAAATGAAGGCACCACTTGAGAGAAGTTATTCACATCAGGGTGACACACTGGGAACAGAACAGAGGGATTTTAATGACAAATGAAGGCCAAGGGCCTGCCAAACGACAGCCCCATTTTGGTACATGAAAGCTCAGAGCCCAGGTATCAATTAAAACATCAAACCAGCTGAAGGTGGTGATGGTTCCTCGTGACCATCAGTAACCACGCCGGCCGAATTCATGGCTCTGATGGGCCTTGGGGAAAATCTGCTGGTCATTTCCTCATTGTTCTCAAAACCTGCAGCTGCTGTGTAACTTCACAGAAGCACAGAACCGTGGAATGGTTTTGGTTGGAAGGGACCTTCAGGATCTTCCATTTCCAACCTCCAGTTCCACCCGCTTCCTCCTGCTGTGCTCTGCAGCCCCCTCAAACCACCTCGCCCACTGCTGCTGCCCCAACAGCTCAGCGCTGTTCCTGTCACTCAGGTAATTACAGAAGGGCTGTCATGGCAGAGGCACCTCCATGCTGGCAGCAGGATAATGATGGAGCCTCCACCGCGAGGCTTCTGAGCGCAGAGCAAAGGCAGTGGCCTCGTTGCTCGGATCCAAGCTTGATCCAAGCATCCAGCTGATCAAAGGCAGTGAGCCCAGCACAGCTGCTGTCAGCAAGGAGCTGTAATGAGGATTTTCACATGGACAGCCTCTGCACAGAGAATCCTGGGGATGGATGCCAGCCTGCTCACCTGTGCAAATAAACAGGGGTAAATTAGAGCTAGGGAGGCAGGAGAGCAAGGGCCATGGGGAGAGAAGGCTCAAAGCAGTGGGAAATAGAGGGAAGGGCACATTTCTAGGCACACTTGCTGACTGGAGGCATGGAGGGCTGTGTGTGCCTTGGGGACCACGCAGGCCCCTGCCCTGTGTAGCCCTGGGTCTGCTGTCACACGCAGAATTGCCCACAGGAACCTTCTCATGCCCCATCTGCCTGAGCAGGGCTGGGACCCCACTGTGCCCTGTGGCAAGTGGTGATAGGAGTCCTGATGCAGCTCTGGGGGTCCCAGGGTCCCCTCAACACCCACCTTCTTTCTTTCTGGCTGGTGTCTACTTTTAAAACTCCTGGGAGTGCTCAGCTCCTCGCATCCTGCACTGACCCAGTTCTTGCTCGTTGCCATGGAGAACTGGACCTGATTCCATTAATGGTCCCTGTGTTGCTCCTGACCAGCTCTGGGGCAGGGAGGAGGCTGTGGTGAGGCTGGATGAGGTGTTCCCAGGAGAGGGGCCAGGTGGGATTTGCAAGTCCCAGTGGAGAGTTAAGAGTTCCTGACTGCCTGTCTCAGGTGTGTCAGGATGGTTCCTGCAGCTCAGGACACATTCCTGCCACTCAGGATGGTTCCTGCAGCTCAGGATGGGTTCATGAGGTTCCCCTAGCAACCATTTTTAGTCTGAGACACAAACACTGATGCCCTCACCACCTTGCTCCCTGCATGCCTTAAAATCCACAAATTCTTCAGTAAAGCCTTCTATTTTCATTCCAGGTGTTGTCCATCATAGCCAGACCAAGAATATTCCTACAAGATATTAAACGATCCTTTGATGTGTCTAATGATCAGGAACAGTCAGTTTTAAGGGCTGGTGCTTCAGATGAGTATTTAAAATCTCAATTAAAGTTCTATTAAGGATTAATTCAGGCCAGCTCACTCCATAACTCGTTTGCCCTGCATGGGCTGTGAGCAGCTCAGGGTGTAATTTTCTGTTCTGTCATTTTATTAAACTGTTGGGTTTTTTTTTTCAACCTGGAGTGAAATCACCAGTTAAAGGAATTTTCATTCCTGGATGGAGGAGCTGCAGTGTGTATTCCCAGCAAGGATTACCCCATCCCAGTGCAAGCCATTGCTGCTGCAGACAGGGACAGCTGAGGCATTTTTTGATGTCTCTTGCTATATAAACCCAGTAATTTCTCCTGTCTCTTCACCTTGCAGCTCCCCAGAGAAGGGGCGAAGCCCTAGGGCTCCCAGGCAGTGGATTTTAAAGCTTTAACAATTTCCTTTTATTTCCTATTTCCTGAAATCCAAAGGAAATGAAAAATAAAAAGCCAACACGAAAACCTCAGCCCCCCCAAACCTTTCATTAGCCCTCCCCAAGCCATGCCACATGCTGTTTTTTCCCCTTTCCTGTCTGACTTGAGGAATCCATTTCTGGTTTGATTTGTGGCATCTGTGACACTGAAGCCTCTCATGTTTAAAGCACATTCCTGGAAAGCAGCGGCAAAGCTCATTCCATCATCTCAGTACAGCCTTTCCCTTTCCATGAAGCAACCTGCCACATCAGTGATGGTTTAAAATTGGCTTTCACAACAAGAGATGCTGTTTCCTAGAAACCTGAGGTTGATAGTGGAAGGCACCAGATAAAGCAGTAAGAGAGAGGGTAAACCTCCTTCCCAGGCTCCTGCCTGCACCAGCTGCTTCAGGAAAATAGGTGACCAGGGATTACATCCTTTCAACAGAGTAAAGCTTCCCCTGGTTTCCAGGGACTTCGACAGAGACCTGGGCAAGTCCCAGCGTTCGTGAGGGCTGCAGTAGCTGGTTGTGCCTGGCACTGGCTGGAGGGGAGAGTGGGAGAAGGGGGAATCCAGTGGTGGTGATGGCTCCCAGGGGGTTTTGGGCATGGCCAGAGGACATGGAGGTAACACTGCCACGTTTCTGCCCCTGCACCAACCCAGTACAGGCAGTGCCTTTGCCACCTGCTCTCCACTTGCCCAGTATCCCCAGTCATGTCTGCACCCTCAGGCGGCACCGAGTGCTGTCCCAGTGCCCGGTGCTCCTCATCCCATTGGATGTTTTGGGCTGTGGTTTGTTCTGGAGATGGGTTTCAGGGCCGGGATAACGAAGCTCAGCTATGGGAAGACTGGAGGAAAACGCACCCCTCCCTCCCACGACTCATTTCCCCATTTAACCTGGACAATGAAGCAATCTCCGAAGTGACAGTGTGGAGCTTCCCCTCATTCCACTGAGGCAGAGGGATGAGGGATGGGAGGGTGTGATTCCCACCACCCCTGGGACCCTGCTTTGCCAAGGTGTGCCTTTCCCAGCAACTCCCAGCCCCGGCAGCTCTCCAGGCACTGGGCTAACATCCATCCTGGTGATTCACAGCAACACCCACTCGCAGCCTGAGCCACCGAGGCCGGAATCCTGCTAGCAGCATGAGGGGAGCAGTCAGGCACATCCACGCACAGAGAATCCCTGTCCTTCTGCCACCACAGGGCCCTGTTGTGAGAGCTGGGGTGAGCGAAAGGGGATGTAGGATTTGGAAGCCCAAGGATGGGCCTGAGAGAGGGCAATCCCTGTGTCCTCCTTGCTGGCTGCCAGTCTCTGTGCATGGCAAGGGCTCTGCAGAGGGCAAGGATGTCATGGCTGGTGCTCAACCCCACCACCAGCTCAGCCCCAAACTGCTGGGAAGGGCAGGTCAGGCTCCATCCCCGCCCTCCCACAGCTCCGAGTCACTGTGGGGGTGAGTGGGACCTGGGCTCCAGCTGGACCTCACTGGCACTCGAAGATGTCCAGGCCATCCAGGGCTGGGGAAAGGCAGGCTGAGGCACTTGGTGCCCTGACAAATTGGACAGTGTGACATCCTCCAAGGGCTGGCAGCAGGGTGAAAAATATTTCTGTGTATGGATGTTTTTGGATGGATGTTTTATCAGCCTGTGTTCCCAGCCACCCCGCAGGTTCTTCAGGCTGGGCTGAGCCCAGCACGAGGAAAGCTGCTGTTGGATGGTACCATATACCCCCTCTGCTCCTGTGGATGCATGGCCACATGTATGTTTTGGTAAGTTTGGAGAACACCCTGACGGCTAAAGAGAAGATCCCAGGGCTGTCCCCATCTCATGACCTCCCCACACACAGACATACCCAGTAACATATATATATTATATTATATTTTATATATATATATATATATATATACACACATTAACAAAGAAGTTGCCAAAAAAAACCCTCAAAACAAACAACCCAACAAAAAGGGGAAAAAACCCAACAGAAATAACAACCCTCCCCCCAGTTAAAACCGAAGCAGGAATGTTACATGTGGAAGGGGAGGCTGAGGGGAGCCAGGAGCTCACACATCCCAAATCTGTACAACTGTGCCACCAGGAGCAGAGGAGCTGGCAGCAGCACCCCGGACCACCCCCATGTCCTGCCCCTGAACCACGTCCTGAGCAGGGCTCTGGGATGGGGCTGCTGCTCCCCAACTCCCGCTGACACTCAGATAGGCTCTGCTTCCAGCACCAGGAGAGGACAATGTGGGTGACTGGGAAAGGCCCCCAGCCCTGGAGCTGCCTGTTTGGGGTGCAGGGCTCCTCCAGCTCCCCCCGCCGTCCTCCCGCCTGGCCGGGTCTGAGACGCCTGTGGGGGGTCCCTGTAATTAGTGCAATTTCATCAGGTGCAAACGTCACGTTAAGGGCTCGTGGCCTCCGAGCTGCAGATGTGCCGAGTCCTCCATGAGCCCATCCCAGTGGTGCCAGTGCCAGCAGGGAGCTCGACTGCCAGCGCCAACATCCATCTCCAGTGCTTGGCATCCGTCTGAGAGTGACACAGCATGAGCAGCCCCAGATGGGACCAGAACATGGGGAAGGGACATCCATGAGAGTTTCCCACGAAAAATATCCGACTGAAAAGGGGGACAACCTCCCAGAACGAACCAGGGTTGTGTGCTGGGCTGTGGGGACAGCAGATGCACTCCCACTGCAACCCCACTCGTGCCCTGGAGCTGGGAGAAGCAAACGGACCTGCTCCGTCTGCTCAGCAGGGAGGGATGTATCCCCCGTGCTGGCCCTGCCAGGCACCGTTGGGAAGCAGCCTGGATCAGAGAGAAACCCCTCTTGGATCAGCAGGGCAGGAGACAGATCCTTCCCAAAGGTGCCACCTGCCTCCCTTTTCCAAAAACTGCAGCCTGGAGACACGGAGGGATGCCATGCTGCTCTCTAACCTCTCACTCCCCAATTTATACACACAACCAGGGTTGCCCTGCCCCAGGTGCAGAATCCAGCACTTGCCCATGTTGAACTTCATACGGTTGGTGATTGCCCATCTCTCTGATTTGTCGAGGTGTCTCCGCCCTCGAGGGAGTCAACAGCTCCTCCCAATTTAGTGTCATCAGCAAAGTTACTTAGTATCGCTTTGAGTCCTGCATCCAAGCTGTTAATTAAGATGTTGAAGAGAACTGGGCTGAGGATGGAGCTGCCAGTAACCAGAGCATGGAGCCCCTGGAGCTCCAGTCCATTGCCACAGAGTAAACAGGATGTCTCTGTGCTCCCATCACCACTGAATCAGGGAAGAGTTTGGGCTGGAAGGGACCTTTAAAATTCACCCAGTCCAATCCCCTGGCATGGTGGAGAACAAACCAGGAGCCACGATCTGGGGTCATAAATTGAGATTTGGGTCATAAAACATAGAAATATTCTTCAGGCAGGACTCTGCTGTGGGCCCAGAGCAGGAAGACGAGTGTTTTTCTGCTGGGACACCAGACAGGGCACTAACAGAGCAGGGCACCACCGTCCACACCCGCATTGGGAAGGAGCAGCTGCCAAACCTCCGTGCCAGGGGCCGAAGCTCCTCGGGGATGCAGGCCTCCCTGGCTACTGGGGAGCTCCCAAAGGAGGAGACGTGGTGAGGTGGGGATCTGTGGCTCTCCACTGTGGGACTGCAAACCCTAAAAATGCTTCAGGAACGTGCCAGCTGCAGCATGGACAAGCAGTGGGACCATCCTCAGTGCTGCCTCTGCTCTCAGAGACCATTTGCCACATAATCACCCTCACCCACCACATAACCAGCATCCACCACATAACCACCATTCATCCACCACGCCAGCGCTCACCAAGCCCAAGGGCTCCATGCATTATTCACCCCACCAGGGAAGCTACTGAGCCTCAGCCACAGGGAAAGATCTCCCTGGAAAGCGCTGCTCAGTGGCTGCAGTTCCCCAGACCGGCTGCCAGTGGGCTCCAGAACCCATCCCTTCTGTCCCAACCTGTGCCTCATGGGACACATGAGCTGTCCCCTGACCACCACAGCACCTCAGGTCACCTCACCCCAGCCTTTCCAGCCCCCGAAGGAAGACAGGTGACAATCCACTTGGGGAGGGACGGGAGCCACTGCCAAGGTGCTGCTCCAGCTGCTCTCACGCACACCGGAGCTCACCACCAGCAGTTTATTTCCAGCTGCGGTTCGAGGTTCTTCCACTTTTCCCTTAAAACAAGACGGAGCTGGTTGTGGATGGCGCTCGATTGCTGGGGTGGCACTGTGGCTCTCTGGCACGGCTGCCAGTGGGCTCCCAGCAGGCAGCTCCGACCACCAGCACCCACCAGCACAGCCAGAGCTGCCACGGGGCGCGGGCAGGCCTGGGCAGCCTAGTGACAGGCTTTCATTCCTGACACGTACGGGGACTCCTGGGGCCGGCAGTTACACTCCTGCTGCTCGGGGTAATCAATGAAATCCGGGGCAGGCAGCCCCGAGAGGATCATCAGGGATTTGTTCCAGATGGTGAAGGTGGGACACACCGGCAGGATGAAGGAGACTTCGAAGGTGTGGAGGTGGAGGGAGTTGGCCGGGTCGTAGAAGGAGAGCGCGTTGTTGTCATAGTCCAGGAGGACGCCGAGCCGCTTCATCTGCGGGTGCACCTCCACCAGCATCTCCTTGTTGTTGTGCCTCACCACAAAGTTGTTGTTGCAGCGGGAGAAAACCCAGGAAGAGGAGTTCTTCCCGATCCACTCATTTTTGGGGGCCGACTTGTAAGCCACGCCGATGGCGTACCTGCAGGAGAGGAGAAGCTTCGCTCAGCACCCTCCAGCCCCCAGTACAGGAACGAGCCCAGCTCTGATGGCTGTGGCACCCTGTGCTTCCAGAGCCCACCTGTCTGTGGAAGCAGCACTCTGTGCTTCCAGAGCCCACCTGTCTGTGGAAGTGGCACAGCAACAGCTTCACGTGCCCAAAAAGCATATGGCAGAGGCTGGACTGGGAAAGCAACTCCCTCCCAGAGGTGGTGCTTACCAGGTGGAGGATCCCACCACGACCTCCCAGTAGTGGCAGCCGCTGTCGATGAAGATGTTGCCGGCTGCCCCATAGCAGCCCGTTCCACTGAACCTCTCCGGCGTGTGGCTCTTCTTCAAGGAGCTCTCATCCTTCTCCATCTGCAGCCCATCATTGGAGATCTTCAGCTTCTTGTGAGCCATCTTGGGGTCCAGCTTGAATGGCTGACCTGTGGGGAGGGGACACAGGGATTAGGATTTGTGTTGCTAGCATCACTGTGCAGGGAGAACATGGCAGCAAAGGTCTGTCATGGGTTCTCTGGCCATCCTCCATGAGCCACAGGTTCCCCCACCAGCTGAGAACTCTGGATTACAGATACCCAGTAGGGACAAACGCAGCACCTTCACTCACCTTCCCAGGCCAAACAGAGGCAAAGGAGGTGAAACTTGAAAATGCAAGAGAAATGAGCTGCAGAGAGTGAGCTTTCTGCTCCTGGGAGAGGATTCGGACTGGAGAGCAGCTAGGATGGGTAGCATTTTTAGGAAGGGCTACACTGTCCTGGCAGGGATCCCCAAATGAGGGGCTGGGGATGTCCAGAGTCTCCTTATTGGGCATTACCCCCTCCCAATGTTTATTCCCCGTTCAAGTAGTTTTCCTTTGTCCTCCACTAATGATATAAAATGTGCCAGAAACAAGGGTGTCCCCTGGTAACGGGAATGGCACTGAAGATGCCATCAGGATGGATGCAACTGCGAGCCAAACCCGGGCAGGGCGTGCAGCCTGAATTCCTGAATGGATCTGCACACTATTACCAGTAAGAGGAGTGATATAAGCACAGGAAAGGGACAGACCAGTAAGTGCTGGGCTAAGTGCAGCCCCGTGGCACTGAGCCTGCCCCTGAATCCCATCAGCTGTTGGCACAGACTGCTCCTCACAGCGCTCAGGCTGCAGTTACGTGTTACAGGGCACATAGCCGGGGTCTTCTCTGCTATGTGTCTGTACTTCTCTGCTGCCAAACACAATCTCACTGCTTGGAGAGGACAGTCCAGGGTGTGGAAGCACATCCAAGGCATTGCATCCAGCCCATGTCCAGGAGAGCCGGATGGGAGGTGAGAGCACCGGGCCAGCAGTGAGTGCACTGCCCGGGCTTCCTCCACAATTAACAGAACTGAGGCTGATGGATTCTGCAGGTCCCTGATGCTGGCTTGAAACCCAGCTGCATCTCCTCTGTAACACTACCAGCACACAAAGCCAAACTGCTTCCCAAAGGACACGTGCTGGCTGTGCTGCTTGCAGGGTTAACCCCGTGCAGCCCCACGAGCACCTGCCCTCCCTCATGCCAATAAGCGCCATCGCTCTGGGCACCAGCTCCCCCACACATTCCACCATCAGGGTTTCTCCACAGGCTCCAGGTTTTGGCGCCATGCAGCCTTGCTGGGGCACAGGTGGGGGTCAGGAAAACACTTGTGTACACAGACATCCTCGGCATGGAGGGTCGGGGGGTTGGTGACTATTTCCATAGAGATTCACCTTCTTCAGGACAAAGTAAATGGCAGCTGCAGAAAACACCCCAAATCCTGCATGTTTTGTTACCTGAGGGGTCCCTGACCTGGCTCTGGGAAGGAAGAGCTGTTTCCTCCTGCATGCTCCCACTTTTCACAATGGACATCAAGTCCCAGCGAGGAGAGACACCCACACCACTCACAACGGGGGGCCCTGATCCAGGTCTGGGAACCCCTGCAAACAGCTGGGCAAGGCTGGGGACCCCTGGAACAGCCAGGAACCCCTGCAAACAGACAGGCAAGGAGAACCGCAGCTGTGAACCCCTGCAAACAGCTGCAGCATCAGTAACAACGAGGCTGGAGAGCTCTCAAGTGCAACTGCAGAACGAAGCTCCTCCGTGCCGTGCTCCGATACCTGATGGTAGCTCGTGTTGGTTTTCCTTGGAGTCCAATTTGCTGGATAATTGAGTTGAGAGGCCTGAAAGTAAAGCTGTAAATTGGGATTGACCTGCCCCCTCCTTCCTCTGGCTGCTCTGATCTTTCTGCCGTATCTTTTCCTGGCAGTAATGCAAGGAGACAAGCTCTGAGG
Source organism: Empidonax traillii (assembly GCF_003031625.1). Taxonomy (NCBI): domain Eukaryota; kingdom Metazoa; phylum Chordata; class Aves; order Passeriformes; family Tyrannidae; genus Empidonax; species Empidonax traillii. The sequence continues at coordinate 165,904 of NW_020955758.1, read as the reverse complement.
AAGTGAGGTATAAAAATACTTGGCTCTGTCAGGAGAGAGACACTCACAGCCCTGTTTCCGAAGGCGGCCCCTCGTTAAGGTCAGTGTGAAGAACTGGAGCCCAGCCCTTGTCACTGGTTTGTGCTGCCATGTCCTGGACTGGGCGCTCGAGCCGCATCCACAGGCAGTGTCTGCGATGGGCTGGGATAGGTCAGAGGATGCTTCAGAGGACACGGACTGCTCCCATCAACCCCCTTCCCAAAATATCTCCCTGGCACTGGGAAACCATAGGCTTCACAGAGTTGTGATGATCCCAGCCTCAAATCCCCAGCATGGGAGCTGCCAAAGGCAGGGGAACTCCCACTACACAAGAGGGCAGAGCTGCCCTCGCTCCCTGCCCAATGCCACCCTCACTGTCCCCTGTGCCCCAGGTCGCTGCACCCCTCCAGCCCCACAACCCTGCCTGGCAGAGAGCTGGGGATTGAGATGATTTGTCTCATGATTAATGGGTGTGTCCTGGGCTGGTCACTCAGATAACCTTTATCCCATAAATTCAGCTTGCTGGGATATTCCTGATAGCCTTATTCTGGTCATCCCTGCACGGGGCTTGGGAGCTGTGGGGAAACAGCTGGCTTCAGGGCTGGACACAGCTGGGTACAGTGGCAGTGTCCCTGCTCCCACCAGCCATTCAGGATGCCACCTGTGGGGCACAGGACACCCCACAGAGCGAGCCTGTCAGCACCATCCCATCCTCCCTGCAGACATCAGCTCCAGGAAACAAAGCTGCAGCACTGTACTGCTGAGTCATCAAGTCAGAGGAAAGACATAAATCTATCCAAATCTATGAATCTTCCCACACATTCCCTGTGGGCAGCTTCTGTACGGATCATCCTGCTCCTTAAAAATATCTGTACTAACACAATCCAGTCTCTAACAGGGACTCCAGAGCCCACTGCTCAGGCATCAGACCCACTCCTGACATCTAGGATGAGATGTGGATGGAGCCATCCTGTACCACACTGAAGTCTTGCTAACAGATGCAGAAATCAGAAAAAGGGAGAACTGCAAGGGAGAGTAAGATCAGGCTGCACTGGTCAAGGCGAAGACTGTAAAACCCACCTTCCCTGCACTTTATTTATTGCCAGAGCCGGGCCTGTCCCTGCATTCTGGCACTTTTATCCACTTTTGGACACTTGCTCCTAAATATGTCCTGCTCAGGTCCAGCCTCAGCAGAGGAAGGTCCCCCTGCCATTAAACCAAACCTGTTCTCCCAAGCTCTTCTGCTCGGGAACACAGATTTTGCGCCAGCACTGACAGCGCCGACGCTGTGGAAATCAATGTGTCCTGACACTGACCTTCTGGCAACGGAGGGATCTCTCCAGACATCACTTCTGGAACAGAACAGGCTGTGAAATATGCTAATGGGCCGCCTCTGTGTTGAGCTGCTGACTTTTCCACCAAGGTTACAGCAGTGGGAAAGCGTGGGTGTGATGTCGTCTGGATGTTGTGCACAGGAAAAGGAGAAACCCCGGTCCCAAATACAGGCAGGGGGAATGACCAGTGGGGGCACGCTGGGGATGCAGCACGAGGTGGTGGCACCATCAGACACCGTAGAAGAGCCCTTGTTCCCTCAAGCTGGCCACAGGAGAAATTACATTGATTTATATTATACCTATATACATGGCTAAATCAAACCTTCAGGAATTCAGAAGTTTCCACAAACACAGATGACAAAGGAATGCCAAACTGGTGGCGAGGAGGGATGTGTGCCCATCAGTGCCACATGCCTCTCCTGTCCAGAGTGGGAAGAGAAGGATCAGTCCTCGTGGAAGGGGCTTTGGCACACACAAACCCACACTCACACATAACCTGTGCAGCGCCTCAGGTGAGGCTGCTCAAGGTTTTGAACAGGCGGGAAGATGCTGCAGACAGATCCTTGTAACAAGGGGAGCTCAAAACCAGATGAGGCTCTTATCAAACTGAGTCTGTCTCTGAGCAGAAGCCCTCCATGCTGTGCTGGCAGCTCTGGTGACTGACACTCAGTTAAAATCCCAGAGAGCAACTCCCATCCACTGGGAGCTGCCGCCACGGCCAACTGCCCTCGCTCCTGGTTTCCCAAGCCGCCTATTCCTCGTTCCCAGAGCGAGCGCCTTTCAAAGCTGGGGAAGCGCTGAAAAACAGCAGCCACAGGAGGGATAAATTTTTAATAAACAGGCGGATTGGATTGGATTGGAGCTTGCTCCTCAGCAGCTCCCTCAGCCCCACTGCCTCGATGTCGTTTTATTCAGTTTAACGTCGTGCAAAGAAAAGGAGGAGGTGTAGGTGACAAATCATCACAAAAGCCTCGTCCAGGTAGAAGCCATTGCTGGGGGAAGGGACAAATGGGAAAAGGGAAAGGCTGTGCTCACCAGGGCTGTGCAGAGATATGGGAGCACCACAGAGATGTGGGCACAGATCAGGCAGTGAGCAGGAGCCTGAAGAGCCAACTTATTCCCTCCTCCCCCACCACACATTGTCCCTCCTGTGGCCTCCCCCCAGGCTATGGGTGCCAGTGGGAAAAGGTTTTCCACAGCAAACTCAGGAGCTCTGTCTGTGCCAGAACCACTGGCCTCTGAGTTTGGCTTTCCCTAAACACATTTAACCCTCCTTGGCATCCTTGGGGCATTGGAAAGTGCAACTTCTGCTTTGTGTATGGCTGCAAAGTCCCATCCACCACCATGGAGACACTTTTCAGTGCCCTCAAGTCTATCTAAAATCACAACCCTTTGCGAGCTCAGCCACACGCAAGACTGCAATTGCTCTGGGACTCTCTGCATTAGCCCCAAAAAGACCAGGGATGTAAAGCCACCAGAATTATGGACCTTTGTGGCCTCTTAAGGCCCCAGGGATGGGTGCTGACAGGAGCACAGGGTACCACACGGGGCAGCAGGAGACCATCCCCGAGGCAGGCAAGGAGCAGAGGCACCCAGGGAGACGGGCACTTCAACAATTTAAACACCCCGGTATGGCGCTCAGCCATACCCCTGGAACCCCAACACCCACGAAACTCCCCCCTCCCCACCTGCCACAGCCAGGTGAGTGCCCGGGCACCTACTGTTGGTCTTGAGGCGGGCGGGCTCGCTGTTCCGGCTGCCCGCCTGGTTGATGGCCTTCACCAGGAAGATGTAGCGGGTGCCACTCTGCAGCCCGTGCACCGTGTAGTGGTTCTGCTTGATGTTCGGGACGATCATCCAGCTGTCCATGGAGTTGTAGAGACCTGCAGTGCGGGAGAGGCGGGGAGAGATTTAATGCCAGGGAAGGGCAGAATACAAAGCCCCCCGTGCTGCTAAGGCAGAGCTCACGACCGCGCGGTCCCCCGGGAGGATTTACCGCCTGCCTGGGAGTTCAGAGTGCCTGCAGGGAAATTTCCAGAGATGATGAATCCCAGCAACTCAGAATCTCTTTTATTATCACATAAAGGCAGTGTTGGTGAGGCAGAGCCAGGGCTGTCGTGCTGGCATCTTGGGATGCTGCTGTGGGAAGTGATGGGGAAAAGGTGCAGAGAAAGGAAATTTCAGCCAGTGGCACCTTCCAGCCAGGGCAGATGGCAGAGGTGGCTGCTGGTGCCAAGGAGGGGGTGATGCTCACGATTATCTATCATCCTATCCTCACCCCACTATCATCCTCTCTTATGTTTCTGCTCCCACAGGACAGCCTCTCTCATGGTCCTGGTCCACAATATGCAATTCCAGAAGTAGAAAGGGATGTATTTGCGCTCAAATAAACGTGTTTGCACCTGAATCCTGCTCGTGCCTGGTGCTCAGTGCTCCAGGGCGGGAAGTAATAATCCATGGCCAAGGGATGCTGATGCTTCAGTTCCCTGGGCAGACTAATCTGCAGAGCAGTTCAAAGAAAATGAGCTCTCAGTGAAGGGATCCAGATGCTTGGAAATCATTCAGGAGCCTGAACTTTTTCTGGAAATGGGAGGGAATGAAAAATCCGAGACTGTGGAGGTGCCAAGCCCGACTGCTGCAGCAGTTTGCAGTGTTGGAGCTCCAGGGCCTGGCATGTATGGAAATGGAGTGTTGTACCTCAGGTGGGGTGACACAGTGCTCCAGGAAAGGGGAAAAGCCCTACAGAGTGCCACTGAGGCTGTTCCTGCCACCAGCACGGCTGGCATAAGGATCACCAGCAGCCAGCATGACCACCTGAGTAGCCAGGGCTGGGGGACAGGGATCCTGCAGGGGCTCAGGGGAACTGGAGGGCTGGGGCAGTGAGAGCCCAGGACCCACCACAGCAGCAGTGCTAAGCTTCCTGGACACAGCTCTGGGGCAGCTATTGCAGCACAGGGCCAGGGCTTTGAATGAAAAGAGGAATAAGGAGGAGGCTTGGAAGCAGTAGCTGGAGGCTCACTGGAACTGGTGAGAGGTGAGGAGTGGGTTGTGAATTCAGGGTGACTGGAGGGGGGGTTTCAGCATGTGCAGGGCTGGGAGGCAGGAGCTGGGAACACTCCACACCTCCTCTGCAATGACTTCCATGGGGTGTTCATTTATCTCCAGTGGCTGGCTCAGCCACAGGACAAGGGCAGGTTGCAGTCCCTGTCAGCCTGGATTTGGTTTAGAACACACATGGGAATGGCCGAGGGGCACAGAGCAGTGTGATGTGAAGTAGAAAATAAAACAGATGTGATCCTGATTGCAGCCTACACACAGAGCTACTCCCGTCAGAGGACACAGCTTCCAGCCTGGCACTGGTCGCTGTCACCTCCCTGCAGGAAGGACCAGCTGGGGATCCTCCATAAGGAAGAACAAAGTCGCTGAGAGATGACAGCGGGAAGGATTCAGCCTCCCAAGCAGGCTTATTTCCCAAAACAACCACAAAGAGCTTGGCCTTGAAGACTGAGGGCTCCTACCCTCGCCAAAGCATAAAAAAATCCTTTTTATTGCAGCATTCGTCATCCATAAAAACGTCCGGCTCTTGCTGAGCTCTTGGCTTTGATGGGAGCGTGAAGGGGATGGGTTCCACAGGCCAACTGTGTGCTCCTTGGAAAGGTATTTCCTCTCCTGGTCAGCCTCCCGGACTCCTGCTCGGTGTTCCAGTGTCTCTTCATGCACGAGTTCAGCCAGGGCTCACACGCTCCCATCACCCAGACCCAGCTGGGCTTTTCCAAGGGACAGTACGTTATTCATTTTCCCCTTGGAGATTTATCTGATGTTTTCTTCGCTCTTCTAGCAAGAGCAACCCAAGCTGGCTAAGAAGGACACTCCTGACATGTGCCCCTCAGGGTTCTCTTCCAGCCCTGCCCTTGCTTCTCCTCTCCCTGCAGTCGCCACAGCTCCCCCGTCCCAGTGCCTGAGCCAGACCCCCAGAGGTGGGCAGGTGACTCATTCTCAAGTCCCTTGATGGATGGGAGTCCAAGCCATGTGTCCAAAGTAGCATTTGGGGAGAGGTGGGAGCCAGCTCCTTCCCCAGTATGGTCCCAGGGCAAGGGCACAAGCTGCAGTGGGGGAAATCCCGGTTGGAGAAGGGCAAAATCCATCTAGCTGAGGGTGGGGAAGCACTGGGTGTTCCATCCCTAGACAGTTCTTGCTCCTCAAGGACCAAGCCCTGAGCACCCTGTCAGCCCAGCTTGTGCAGAGCTGACTCGGGGACCTTCAGGTGTCCCTCCCCACTGAAACCACTCAATGACACCAGCACTGTCCCTGTCTTGTCCTCGTCTGGAAGTGCAGTGGACATGGGGCTGGCGGTCATCCAAAAGCACAGCCAGAGAGGTGGCTGAGCTCTCCAGGCTTCCAGAGAAGGAAAAAGTGCTGGAGATAACACCCTGTAGCTGGGAAGAAAGGGAGAGTCGAGCAGGGCAGATCTGGCTGCGGCAGCACCATTACCCTACAGCTTCTGACTGAGAGGAAACGCATCATCTTGTTTCCCAAAACAAGGGCAAAGGCTGGGCTGGGGCTGGGGAGGTGAGATACAGCTTGGAAAGCCACAAAGAACTTTCTCTGGCAGCTTCCTGCACATTCCAGAGTGCACTGAGCAGCCTTCCGGAGCCATGACATCGTGCTCCCAGCACCAGCGTCCTCCCAGCCAGTGGGACAGACTGGTGGCGGCCCAAAATGCCTGAGGCACCTTGTCAGCACTTCCCCCAGCGGCAAGGGCTGCTAGGGAAAACCAGGAGTAACACTTTCTCACAATCCACGGCACATCAGCGAGATCCCTCCTTGGTCCTCAAATCCCATTCCTGTCAGGCAAATTTGTGGCGGTGTGGAAAAACAATTAGGTATGGCAGCGATTTGCACGAGAAATGACCTGGAGACATGCCTCAGTGTTGTTACAGAGGGTTTATAAGGCATGTTAATTATCAGCCAGCACTGCCTTGCCCATACGATCCCAGATGTACGGACCTGGGAGCTGTGAGATGGATGAGACCTTCCAATGTTCCCTGTGCTTCAATGAGCCAGGGCTAAGGGGCTCTGCAGGGCAGAGCAGTTCAGGGATGGACCCCCAGCATGGGGAGGTCTCCATTACTCTGATAGCAGCCCTTGGTGGATTCTTTGCTGCTGTTTCCTCCACGAATTCCCAGTCTTTAAACCACTGGGAACCTTTTCCTTACGGAATCACAGAATGGTCTAGGCTGGGAGAGACCTTAAAGATCATCTTGTTCCAACCCCCTGCCATGGGTGGGGAAGGGAAGGGACACCTTCCACTAGCCCAGGTTGCTCCAATCGCCCTCCAACCTGGCCTTGGACACTTCCAGGGATGGGGCAGCCGCAGCTTCCCTGGCAACCCGGGATTCCTTCCCGAAGTGAACCGCAGCCCCTGCAGCGCGTGGTGACTTACTGATGAAGTTGGCCTGGCCGGTGAAGATGGTGTATTGGAGCTCGTAGGAGCTGACGCTGAACTCGTCCTCCGAGATCCAGTGCACGGTGATGGTGTCGTGCGAGGCCGTGCAGAGCTCCTCGCGGATCGACGGCGGGTTCGGTGCTGCAGGACGGCACAGACCACAGATTTCAGTCAGTTTGGGCTTTCCTTTCTTAAAAACCCAGGGCTTTTCTGCTCCCAGAAGGGTAGAGACGGGCTCGCGGTGGGAGCAGAGTCTCTGGGCACCAAGAAATCTCTCGTTTTATCTGTCAGTGTGTTTCAAACTAAATCAAACTTTTTAGTTTAACAAAGCACCCAGGGGTTTTGCTGCTCCATCAGGTCTGACACTCCCACTCTGAAATAGGCTGAGAACCCACTTCCAAATCCACTTATTTCCCAGCACTGGCTGTGGAATAAGTATTTTATCCCATAACTGATCCGGACACATGTTTGTGTTAATCTTTCAGTGAAAGCTGATCTGCTTTGTGATAATAAAATCGGATTTGGGTGAGTGAGGATGTCCTTGCCTCCCTGGAGCTTTCATCCCCCCCAGTGCTCCAGCAGAGGCCAGTCCAGCAGCTGTTGCTGCTCTCAGACCCCCAAGGGCAGTGTTCAGTCTGTGCTGCAGCACTGTGGGGCCCACCAAGGTCCTGCCCATCAGGGTTCCTAATTTAGGACCAAGACACCCGTGAAAAGGGAAATGTTAAAGCACACAGCGCATTAGAAGTATAATAATTGGTTAATTCACTGTTCCCTCCCTGTAATCTTTATGGATCCTGAAGTAATCCTTATCCCTCTCGCATCCTTATGGGCATCAGACTCCTCCCCAGGTCACAGAGACCGTAATTTTTGAGCTTTCTGGACTTTTCTATGGATCCTCCAGGAGCAGTAGAGTGAAATGGAAGGATGGGGACCTGTCACTGTCTCGGGAACAGCACGGCCCCTGCTCTGCCACAGCTGACCTGGCCCTTGTTACTGGTTAAGTCTTAAAATACATCCACCAGCCCTTAGTGGGGCATAGGGGAAGGCACTAAGGGGAAGATGGGGGGCACAGGGGCAGGGGCTGAAGGGAAGACACGGGGTTGCGGGGAGGACACAGGGTGCAGCGGAGGGCAATGTGCCTGTGCACTCACCCGTTAGATAATCCAGCCCCTCCAGCAGCTTCTTCTCTCTGGAAAAATCTAAAGCAAAGTTTTCAAAGGCATCATTAAAATTGATATCTGGTATCAGAACTTGTGAGGATGCAGTTGCCATGGCGACCCTGGAAGGAAAGAAGGGACCGTCAGTATGCGCCAGGGTGCACGTGTTTCCCGAAGTCTTGGGGGGGCACAGGGGTGCAGGCAGCCTTGCTGTGATGTTCCTGCTGTCAGGAAACCAGCTTGCACCTAAAAATCACTGCCCAGAGGGGGCGGCCTAGCCTGGGGACATGTCCCCTTGGAGGTCCCAGCTTTGACTGGCCCCCGGGCTCCCTGTGGATTGGCATTCCCACCACTTTCCCACCCCGGTATCCCACAATGTTTTTAGGACCAGCCATGCAACCTGTCCTGTGAGGGATGGGAACCTGACCTCGGGATTTCTTTGAGGGCAGCGTGGTGGGAGGTTGCAGGGGAAACTGGGAATGTCTGGAGAAGGAACCTGGGGGGACAAAGCCATCTCTGGGCAGGATCCTGAGGCCAGGGGACAACTCCAGCATCAGTGTGCTGAGCCCAGCCCACCTCTCAGCCACGTTCCTGGCGGTCTGCAGGAACCGTGCGTGGTCGTTCTCCTTCAGGATGTGCTCGGCCTGGTTGATGAGGACCGTGGAGCGCTCAAGGCACTGCCGGCAGTTGGCAACCTGCTGAGCCAGCTTCCGCAGCTTCATCACCTGCCGGAGGGAGCAGAGGGAGCTCAGCAGCTGGAAAAGCACAGAGGGAGCCCCATCCTGAGCCAGGGCCTGCTCACGGGGGCAAGAAGCATTGAAATGGCACGGGAGTGTCCCAGTGGCTCCAAGGAGCTGTCTTTCAAGCTTTTTCAACTCTCCTGTGCTTTTAGTTGGGGCTCCTGGTAAAGCTGCTTCCCCTTCCAACCTGGAAATTGCTCCTCAGGTGTTGGAAGCAAGGGGGTACCCTGCCCAGCTCTGCCATGGACAGCACGGGGAGGGTACAGAGGTATCTGCAATGCTGCACACCTGCACTTTTCCACACCCAGCCTCTTTTCACTGGCACAGATTCTTATTCCAGTTCCCAGGTAACTTTGGCAGCCAAACCCAGTATGGTCAGTCCCTACACCCACCTCCCACTGGTGCAGTGCTGGGTTGGCAGCTCTTCAGTGCGGCTTCTGTGGAGGGTTTGGGCACTAATCCGTGCCACTCACCCCTGCCCAGGTGCCAACTGTAGGAAAACAACACTTTGGAGCCTCCAGCTCCTCCCAAGCACGGCTTGAACTGGACAGCACAGCCTGGAGCCATCAGGGAAGAGAGTGGGAAGTGCCAGCAGACAGACAGATGGACCGGCAGACGGCACCGTTACATAAAATATGTTCCCTGGAGTGCCTGGGGTAGAAGCAGGATTTCAGAGCTCCCACTGAAGCCAGGGTGTCCCACAGACACGCCAGTGGCTCTCCTGAGTACGCCTGCAGCAGAACCTGCTCCCAAACTATACCTGGGAAACATCTGTACTTGGGGTTTGGCTGTGGGCACTGCAGTGGGACCCCAGTGCATGCCCAAACTCAGTGAGAACAACAAAGGGCTCATGGAAACTCCCATGGGCAGCCCTCCAGCCTCTCCCTGTCAAACGTGGGGAGCACAGGGATTGCTGTGGCTGGAGAAGGGGACACACGGAGGTAGGGCCGCACTTATTTGGGAAAAACATCCTTGTTCTGGCTCCTGGAGACAAGCACAACGCAGCACAGCAGGAGTGAGGTGGAGAAGTGGACATGACCTGTAGGGGAGATCAAGACCACCAAAGACCCCTGAAGCCTCTGTTTCCAGAAAGGTCTGGAAAAATGGACTACACATGAGAAGTGACTGGCACAGAAAGGGAGAAACTTCTCTCCAGGGTGAGGAAAACTTACCTATAAAAAAGTCCCCACACAAAGCCCAGGCAGTGCCCCAGGACCTTGGACACCCTGTTGCTGGAACCAGGACTGGTGATCTCTCTTTCTTCCTCTCTCTCCCTCTTTAATCAATCTCCCTCTCTGTCTTCCTGTTCACCCTACCCCTTTATCCAAAACTCAGCACTGTGCGCTTATACTAGGAGATGACAGACTCATTTTTATCAATTTCCATGCCAAGTAAATTACTTGTAATTTACTAACAAAACTCTGTAAGCTTTTGCCAACCCTCTGACTCCTGCCATTCCTTTCGACCACGAGCATCTATGAATCTTGAGAGTTGCCTTCTCTTTTGGGGTGGGACATCACACAAAGAAACCACTGCAAAACACCTGGAACCGCTGGATGAAGGCTCCAAACACCCCTACAAAGAAAAGGATGAGAAGCAGCTCCCCCCTCGGCTGTGCTGCAATGCAGACTGTGCAGCCTGTGCTCTCTTTGCAGCGCTGGCTCCAGTCCTTCAGTATTAATTCCATATTATTCTATTAGGACCATGGTAGTTAAAAGCCCTGAGGAAGCTGTCTAGAGTGATCCAAGCCTCTGCACCCACTTGTCACGCTAACCCACACACCCTTCCTCCTCCAGCCACATCCAGCACATGCCTTGTCCTTGGCAGAGGAGCCGTGGGGCTGCAGCTGTGAGGGACACACAGATTTGGGGTGGCAGGGAGGGCAGCAGTAGCGAGAGACATCCGGATTTTGGACAGCAAGGAGATGAACCCGTGTGCACTGATGGGTGCCCAAAGCAAATCCTTCATGGCTGCAGCCCCTCTGCCCGTGGCTGGGATGTCCCAGCACCACCAGCTGCTCAAGTGCTGTGCCCAGAGAGGAAGGGAGACTCCACAGGGCAGGTGGGGACCTCTGGACCAGGGACACATGAGCCAGCCCCCCTCACCTTTGTCTCCTTGATCTTGACAGCGATGACCTGCTTGCGCTGGCGGATGATCTCCATCAGCTCATCACACTCCTCCATCAGCTTGGCCTCGTGCATGGCTGTGTTCACCTGGCCAGGAACAGCGACACGTGGGGTGTTAGGAGGGACACACAACATAGAGGTGTTGGGGGGGACATACAACACACCCTCATGGTTGTGTTCACTGTGGTGCACACATGGAGTGCGGGGGGATGTAGGCAGAGCTTCCAGTCCTCTGCCTGCAGGGAATACCAGTATCCCTGGGGTGGTGGACAGGACAAGACAAGACAGGACGGAGGGGATGCACTTCATGGAAGAGGAATTGAGCCCTAACAATTAAAGCACACTAAAGGACAGAAATCAGTTTTCCTCCTTTCATACTCCTAAATCCCTGTGAAGCACAGAGCAGTCCAAAGGCAGCCCTGAGTGAACCACGTTTTTGCTACAGGATCTTTTTTTAAACCTGGCCAGCAGATTATGCAACACTGGAGTGGGAGACAGCTGATGGTCTGCAAAGAGAGCTCCACAGAGGAAAAACAGCGTAAAATCTTCCCAATCTGCTGCACGTAGCAGGAGAGGGGGGGGGAATCAGCTCCAGGGTTTGGAGCCTGCAGCGAGCTGCTGTGGCAGTGCTGCTGTGCAGCCTGGCTGTGGAGAGCTGGCAGCACCCAGGTGCCTCGAGGCTGTGTGCCCATAGGGATGGCTGTCACCCCAACTTCCCACTCCCACTCTCATTCAGTTTCTGGTTCACATGAAGGTAAGGGAAGATGTGCACGTCGAAGAGAGGGAAGGAGACGATGAGCTAAAGCATAGGAGGGGAGGCTGGAGCACCTCAGCTTGGTCTTAGGTCCATCCCCCTCACTAGCAGCTGCCCAACAGTGGTCCCAGGGCTCAGGTCTGGAGCACTCCCCTTCCAGGATGGCTACAGGACAACATAAATGTGTACCCATCCATAACAAAAATCTGAAAACCTGCCCAGGGCAAGAAATCTGCTCTCAGCCATGCTCATGCTCTGGGAGGCTGAAGGTAGGTGAAGTCACAGAGGCCACTCAGTCCCTTTCCCAGTTGCCTTCTGCCCAAAGAGGGGCATTTTCAGAGCTGGAGTCCTCCCAAAGGGACAGCAGAGCACAGTGGGGGTACTGCAAACCAGCACTGCTCTGCTGGCAAATCCCTGGCTCAAACACATCTGGACACTGGCCAAACCATTCTGTAGGGATGAATCAGTTCCCAGGTAAATGCTGGACTTGGGGTGAAGACTTGGCAAGTGCCATGGGAATAGGAACACTGGGCATGGGGGTGTAAGAAAGGAGAGAAAAAAATACTTCATTATTCTCAACCCTGAGGGGGAATGTGCTAGGGACAACATAGCCCTGGAATAAACTCAGCCCTGGAAAGAGCTCATCCTGCAGCTCGTGGGGATGAGGAATAGCATCTCAGCCCACAGTATGATTCAGGCACAGGCAAACCTCCTCCTTCACACCTTGGCAGCTCGGGGGATGGAGCAGAGAACTCCATCCCCCCTCCAAAACGCTCGAGAGTTATTAGGCTGTGTAGCAGCCGTGCTCTGTAGACACCACGAGCTCACACTGAGGTCAGCCCTGCGGCTGCCGTGGCAAAGAGGCCACCACCCCATGGTGCACGTGCAGCATCTCCTGCTGCCCCCACAACATTAGGGTGGTACCACCTCTATTTTACAAACTCAGCTTCTCCACAGGATTGTTACCTGCTCTCCTTGGTCCACATTTCCACCACTGCCACGGGATTTGGCCCTTCCACCCTCTCTCAGTGCAGCCCCCCAGGCATCAGAGTCACTTCGACAGGCAGCACAGGCTCAGTGGCTCGGGGACACTTGCAGTGCCCTTGTGAACCCCTGTCCATCGGGGTGTTGGTGGCACCACTCCCTGGCCATGCCATGGGACTTACACTGAACGTGGCCGACGGGCAGAGTATGCCGGGATCGCATGTGCCACGTCTGCAAATAGCTCGAAAGCAAAATTCCCTGGAATTAGACTGACAGGGAAAACAGGGAGGCAGAGATATTTTCTGCTTCACACTTTACTGTGCTCTCTGAGAAGATGCCTCCAAGGGCCCGGCTGTGCATTCAGCACGGCTGAGAAATGTTGTTTGAACTGTTATTTTAAGCAGAGCGTCTGACAAAGCTGAAAACTCCCAAACTCTGTTGAAAATGACAGCTTAGAGGTCTGAGACTCCCTGGATCAGACAGAAATACCAAATGGATTTCAATTCGTCCTAGGTCAGGTCATTAAGATATTGGAGCTGGATTCAAAGGAGGAGGTTTGGAACGACATCCAGCCACATCCCTGCTCCATCCCCAGTGGGTTCTCAGAACTAAAGTGTGGCCCATCAGAGCAGCAAGGGCTGGTGACTGTCACCAGAGCTCTGCAAGGACGTCCTGGCTCCTTCTCTCCCTGCCAGCCAGCCATTTGCTCTCTGTTTTCCCAGACTCACTCCAAGCCCTCTAAGCCCTGGGGAAGAGGGAGCCCAGGAGAGAGAGCTCTGACAAAGCCATTCCCACTGCAGTGATGCCTGGGCAGAGAGAAACAGGACAGTGTGAGTGACACGGAGCATCAGCGTGGAAGGCCAGCAGTGCTGCAGAGCCAAGTGGGATTTTTCTGCTCCTTATTTTGGCTGGAAGTTCAGAGCATCTCAGCCCCGCCCCCCCCTCCTCCTCCTCCTCCTCCTCGCACACTGTGACAGTGGCTGCCAGCTGCTGGCAGCACACTCAGCCTTGCTGGCACTCACAGAAAGGGCTTCTACTCTCATTTCCTCTCGCCAGATCATCAGGACATCATTGAGGGAGCAAAGAACAAAGCGCTGACGCTGCCTGTAGGAACCACGGGGGTTTGGAAGCACCTTCCTGGCCCCAGAGCCCCAGCTGCTCCGAGATGCAGGTGGTGAAGGACAAGCTGCAGCTCCATGGACAAATCCATTCCAGGTGTTTCGCTGTGGGCAAGCAGTTCCAGCCAGCACATGCAGCATCCCTCGTCCTGCTGCAGCATCCCCACATCCCACCAGAGCATCCTTGCATCCTGTCATACCATCCCACTGCAGCATCCCTGCATACTGCCACAGCATCCCTGCAAACCACTGCAGCATCCCTGCATCCCACCACAGCATTCCAACATGCTACTGCAGCATCCTCACATCCTGCTGCAGCATCCCTACATCCCGCCAAAGCATCCCTGCATCCTGCTAACTTCTGGGCTCACGGGGTGGCTAAGGGGAGGTGCTGGGAAGGCTGGGGTGCCCAAGGCTGAAGCAAACAGCTGTTGTGTTCACTCAGGCACTGACAAATTCCCCCTGAATCCTCTGCAGCAATCCTGGCAGCGGTCTGGGATTTTATCCTATGGGAAGGCGGTGGTTCAAGGAACAGCTGCATGCTTAGTGCCACCCAGTTATGAGCCCTGTTGGCAGGATTAGCGTCACCCAGGCTGCTGCTGAGCCCTGTTTCCATGCTTGGTGTCACAGAGCTGGGACTTGTTTCCATGCTTGGTGTCACCCAGTTCATGAGCCCTGTTAAAGGCTCGGTGTCACCCAGCTGAGCGCAGTTTTCAGGCCCGGTCACCAGGATGAGCCTTGTTTCCATGCTCAGTTCCACCCAGGCTTCCACCAAAAACACCTGCTGCCTCCAGTACAGGGAAGCTGGCAGGCCCTCCTGCCTGGAACCAGCCCAGCAGCCCATGTCTCTTCCCAGTGGCTCCCAGTCATGCCATACTCCTTTAGACCCTACAGACCCTGGAAACCATCCCTGCATCTTCAATTGCTTGTGACTAAACTCCCCCAAGCAATTCAGCTCCACTGAGACCTCAGCAATGCTTCCCCCCACACTCATCTCTGTTCCCAGGGTAGTCCCCAGGAAAGGACTCATGCATCCCATCCCTAGAGCAGCGAGATGCCCTGGACAACTCCCCCAGCCCCCTGTTGGCCCTCACCCACCTCCACTTGCTGGCAGATCTGTATCAGCTTGGCCATCTGGTTTTCCAGTTCGCTGTTGCGTTTAACCAGGTTGGTGAGATTCGTCTCCAGGGTTTGCTGCAGGTCCAGAAATGGGAGAAAGAAGAAAAACACAGAGATCAGTAAACCTGGAGTGTCCCCAGTCCCCCGCCAGCAACCGAGACCCTCCACCACCCAGCACACTGCCTGAGGGAGCGGCACTGGAATAACTTTGGGAAAAGGCTCTGGGGTTCCTTGGCAGCTCCTGCCCTCTCTGCTGGGTTGGGCCATGGGGGAGGCATCGAGCCCAGCTCTGTGGTGTCACCAGCTGGTGGGGACAGTGTTAGGGTGTCTGCTCTTTGGAGAGAAGATTTTGGCTGTTTTCATCATCAGTTTTGTCCTGCACAGGGTGAGGGAGCCTGATGAGCCACAGGAGAGGGACATCTCGTCCGCCAACCACCTCAGCCAGAGCAGTGTGGGCACAGGCCAAGAGTGCCCTGCACTGTCCTCTCAGTCCCCAGCCACGCTGCCCTTTGCTTGCAGGGGCAGATCTCAGCCAGTGGATCCTGGCCAGTGGATCACAACCAGTGGATCTCAGCCAGTGGACCACAGTAAGCAGATCTTGGCCAGCAGATCTTGGCCAGCAGATCTTGGTCAGCTGATCCCCACCAGTGAATCTCATCCAGTGGATCTGGGTCAGCAGATTATGGGCAGTGGATCACAGCCAGCAGATCTCTGCCAGCAGATCACAACCCCAGCAGCACAGGGATCCCTGGGGCCTGCTTTGGTGCCCGCAGGCCACAATATTCCGGGAGCAGAAGGGGATCCAGTGGAGTGTGGAGAAAGAGTCCATTTGAGGGGGTATTCATATCCATGGCCACATGGGGGACGCACAGTTTGTGGGTGTCAATTCCAGGGACACGGCACTGCCAGTTCCACGTGCTCTGCTAACAGGAATTTTTCATAACAGAGCGCTCAGTACCTGTTGCAGCGCTTGCTGGGAAATGATATCCTATTAATATTTTAAACTCCAGGGCTGGAAGAAGATCCCTGAGGTGGTTCATTCATCCTTGGGTAGGAACTGCAGTCCAAGGCTTTGATCCAACTCCAGCAGACCCATAAACACGGCCCCCCCTCCGCACACATGGGTAATTGGGGGCTACAGAGCCAGGAGAACTTGAATCACAGGCACGGAGCACAGGCAGAGCACTCATTCCTGAAAAACCACTGGCTCCTAAAATACTCCGAGCTCGTTTGCAACCCTGCAAATTGCCAGCCAAGGGCGGGTGAGGCAGAACACAGGAACAGGCTGGAGAAATGGAATAAAACCCAGGAAACCTTCGTTATGCAGGAAGGATTCGCAGAGCAGGGCTGTATGGATAATGGAAAAACCAGCTGCTCCCACCCTCCCCTCCTCACAGCCCGGTATCATTTCACTACAGCACTGAACATTTCACTTGCTAATTACTCCCTCGTCACCACCTTGGCTGTGCTGAGGTCCCAGCTTTGAACTCACACCAACCTGCTTTAATGTTTCAGGGTGTGATAGAAGGGGGGGGGGAATGGGGGTACAGCTTTGAAGCATGCGAGCCCAAACCCCATTTGCAGCTTTCTGAGTTTTCTAGGGGATGGCATCACTCCTCCCCATCCATAAACACACACAAATCCTGCGCCTAAGCACCGATCCCTTCATCACACGTCCACTGTGGTGATGCTGAACCAGTCAGCAATGGTTGCATAGCCCTTTGCTGCTCCTCCAGCCCCTCACTGCTCCCTCCCCAGCCCTTCTCTGCACCCACAGACACTCACTGCCAACCCCTCTATATCCTAGAAAAACACAGGTGGAATGTTTCCATCTGTTTGATGTGCTGAAACAAATAAAATGGGCTTGAAGCCTGGATCACACCAGCTGGTTATTTTGTAGGTGTATATAAATTACAGCAATTACAGGGGTTGGGCTTTAATTGCTTTATAAAACACTCATCATTTCCCCAAGCTTCCACCTTCTGGCCTGAAATAGGTGATTTCTCTACAACTGGGGAGAGAAGTGAGAAAAACTGACAAAAAGGGAACACCATCATGCCCTTGAGCAGGAGTCACTGGTACTCCATGAGGGCAAGGGGCTAAGTCACCCAGGGATGGTGGGACCAGAGAGGGGATTGCCCGGACACAGGCACTGTGGGACAGAGGCTGAACCTCCCCCATCCTGAGTGTCAGGGATCCATGGGATCAAACCCTCCTGGAGCTCCAACAGAGCAGCTCAGCACCTGCACTCCTTTACCTGTTGGTGACTAGATGCACAGTGAATCCATTCACACCCAGCCAGAGGGGAGGAATCACACAGTACACACCTGGTGAGCACCGATGCTCATATTTGTTCAGTAACGGGCACGATAGGCAACAACTCCATTTTCCTTTTTCTCCAAATACCAAACAAGCAGTTGGACTAAACATGGATTTCTCCGTTTGAAGAAGGCCTTAAGGTTGGGGGCTCAAGACAGCTTCAAGAACTATAAATGCATGGTGTTCTCCTGGTCCCTGTGCATCAGCAAACATGATCTTGCCTGCACCTGGCCAGAGCTGCACTCCATGGCTGGTCACCAGCCCATCCACCAGTCTGGAAGCTGATCAGCACTGGGAAACACTATCAGCCTTGTGGCTTTAACCATCTGGGAGACAGAGCAGAGTAGGCTCTGTCTTCCAAGAAGGGGGGAAGGGGACAGGGTCCCTACATGTCACACAGACCCATTGTGTGAGGGTAGCTGAGTCCCCAGGAGTTCAGGCCACGCAAGTCTCAGGTCTCCTCCAGCAGCAGGAATCCCTGGGTGCAGGATGGGGGGACCTGGAGCGACCTGGAGCTAGGGGAGCCCTAGTGATGGGAGCAGAGAGGCTGTGGGTGGCTGCTGGTCAATGCTGCTGTCCCTCAGCACTGATCTGAGAGGGGAAGGGCTCAGCCTCACATGGCAGCACGGACGATTTGCTTTGGCTACACCTTATCACAGACAGATTTCCACATGTATCTTCATGGAAAGACAGCCAAAACTGGAGAGTATTACTTCCAGGATTTTTCTCATTGCTCCTGTTCATCTATAATCACTTCCAGTAATGGAGACAGATTTTTGCCCCAATCCCCCTGCACACCATTAAACACAAATCAGGTGTGCATTCACAAACCCATGTGCAGGCACACTTGCTCCAAGTCAAACCCTCTCCAGAATGCTCACCACGTGCCAAAGTGGCAGGAAAACTGGTCCGTGGATGCCACCACCATTCACCAGCCTCACCTGGATGGGGCAGGGGACAAGCACCTGCAGCGGCAGGCTGGGATTGCTGCCAGGCTGAGGATGCACAGTTAAGCCCTTCAGGCTGAGGATGTGCTGCCAGGTCCTGGCACGGGGCAGGATTGCTGCTGGGTGTCCTCTGACCCATTTGGAACAGCACAGGGAAGCCAAATGTCACCAGGACATTGCCCAAGGCATCTGGACTCTGCCACAGGGATCCTGAGGGAGCTGCTCGCATTTCAAAACCACAAAGTTGTTGGTTGCATCCTGCAGCTGCAGTGACACTGGAGCCCTGGGAACCTCTCAACCCATGCCCCTGTTCCTGGCCAAAATGCTGCTTTGCACTGTGCTCCTGCCCCAGGCACTTGATAGCTCTGTGAGGATGAGGGCACTGATGTGGTTCATTTCAGGAATGCTGGGGTGGCTTTCCTGGGAAGCAGCAGCTGGACAGGGTGAGATGCAGGTAGCTCCCACCAGGGTCAGTCCAGCCCCATCTGCTCTGAGGGGATTTTGGAGCAGGACAGTGATGGTGGGGTTTGTACAGCATCGTCCCACTCCACTGACAGCTGCCTCCACGCTAACAAACCACAGAATCACAGAATGGTTTGGGTTGGAAGGGACTTCAAGCTCATCTCATCCAACCCCTGCCACAGACAGGGACGCCTTCCAATAGACCGGGTTGCTCCAAGCCCCATCCAACCTGGCCTGGAACACTTCCAGGAAAATCCTGGGCAGCACTGCACAGACCAGGCTCCTCTCCATGGTGGCACTGCACAGACCAGGCTCCTCTCCATGGTGGCACTACACAGATGAGGCTCCTCTCAGTGGCCACAGCAGGTCCAGAGCCTGGCACTACTCCAGCACCACTGGATGATCCCACTCCCACATCCCCCTCCCACAGGCTGGACAGAGGGCTGAGCGTGGCACTACCCACCTCCAACCCTGGCAGGGGCACATCCCTCTGAGGCGATTCCAACTGAAAGGGGGGAAATTTAGGTTAGATTAGAAATTCAGGTTAATACGGAAGAAATTCTTGGCTGGGAGGGTGGGGAGGCCCTGGAACAGGTTGCCTGGAGAAGCTGTGGCTGCCCCATCCCTGGAAGGGCTCAAGGTCAGGCTGGGCAGGGCCTGGAACAACCCTAGTCCAGTAGAAAGTGTCCCTGCCCATGGCAGGGCGTTGGAACAACATGAGCTTTAAGGTCCCTTCCAACCCAAACCATTCTGTGATTCCACAATTCTATGTTTAGAATCAATTCCCAGCACCAATAAAAAAAATCTAGGGGAAAAATATGCAAAACCAGTCAGCTGCTAGGCTTTGCTAAGGAGAATGTCCCCAGACAATGGGACAAGTGACAGAGAGACAGGACTGAGCTGCCATGTGTGACAGTAATGCATTTTAAGTCGCTTTGGAGCAAAACAGGCTGAGTAAGAGCTAAAATCTCTGCCAGTGTTCGGGGCTGCTATCACCCCACTGGCAGAGCTGACCTAGAAACTGAGCAGCTCACAGTGGCACAGGACTAGTGGTGACTGATGGTGCTGAAGAGTCCAGAGCCAGAGCCTTAGCCAGGTAAAGGAGTGCTGGCAGTGACCCCCTGGCATGGAGGGGATGAGAGGCCATGGGATGCATTTGACCAACACACAAGGACGTACCTGAGGGTGCAGCAACATCCCCCCGTGCCTCCCACTCAGTCAGAGTGAGTGAGAGCTGCTCCAAATCCATTCATCATTAGGTTTAATCCCTGATGACGTGTCAAGTTTAAAGCCTGACTGGCTCTTTCTATGCTCACCTTCGCTTGGGAAACAAGTCTGGAGGGAAGTTCCCCAGAGGGAGTGGGGCTGGAGATGTAGGTGACCAGGGGGGCGGGTGAGCCAGGGCTCCCCACCACATCCAGCACGAGCCCTGCGCTGGGAGTCACCTGTGCTAGCCTGGCAAGGTCCCCAGTGCCCAGCCTGGGGTCCTGGGCATCCCTAGCCCATCCCCTTCACCCCACACACAGTAAGCACAGGGTTATCTCAGCCTGGCGAGAGCTGGGGCTGGATCCTGCTCTCAGTGCAGCAGATCCACCATTTCAGTGGCCATGCTTTAATCTGGGATGAGATGAAAGGAAAGAAGGAACCGTCAGGAACCCGGAGGAGCAGCTGTGCTGGGCTGAGCAGGGACTGGGGGGCAGAGGCAGGCGGGTGGGATCCATGCTCCTCCACGCAGCATTCCAGTGCGGGCTGCATCAGCACTTACTGTGTCTAGTGTCTCCTTGGGAATTTAAATTGAGGAGAGAAAAATAAAAGCAGAAAACCCCGAGTAAACAGAGTGAGCTGACTCTGTGATTTGCAGCCCTTGCATGTGCCTCTGCCTAATCAGCACATCCTGGATTTGTGTCTTGTCGGCTCTTCTGGAGCATCTTCTCTTGGGCTGAGCCGACCAGCACTGCCTGAACCCTCACGGTTTTGGGGAGTAAACTCCTTGTCTGTCTCCCCACATGAGCTAAGAGCACAGCTCGGGTCTGTCATGTAGCCCCCTCGTGCCAGCTGGGTGTCACTCATACCCCCACCCCCGTGGGACACCACGTTCCCAGCAGCTCCTAATTACTGGATGATCCCAAAACCAGCCTAATGAGCAGAGGAAACTGGGCAGAAATCTGCTGAGCCTGTACCAGAGCAGGTGTATCCCTGCAGTGGGCTGCAGGGACCTAGGGACAGTGACCCCAAAGTGTACCTGCTGCAGACACTGCCCCTGCTTCCCAGCCTGCTGCCCCTATCCCCTGCCCTGCAGGTGGAGGGGGAGTCAAGGGCAGATCCCAGTGTGGCCCACACATCTCAGGTCCCACCTCATATCTTCACCACGAGTACCATCACACACTCTGGGTGCCTCACTGACACAAGCCATTGACTGGATGTGACATGAGTGGACCCCACACAAAGAGTCACCCAAGCCACAGGGCAACTGCAGAGCACCAGCAGCAAACTGCTTTGTTAGGGCAGGAGACCTGATGCCAAAGAGTCACAGAATTAATAATGAAGATGTGATGGCAGGAGTCAATCCTTCCTTGGGATACACCAAGGGACCAGAGGAAGCAAGAGAAGTGTCTGTCCCTAGTCCACGGCACTAAGGGCACCTCAGTGGGGAGGGGCTGCTGGGCTGGGGAGTGAGAAAGCTGCCCCTACAGCAATGAGAACAGTTTGTTTATCCTCGTCAGGAAATTTCTCTCCTCCAGCCAATTGGACAGTCTGTGGATTTTTGGCAGGATGGGAGGGAATATGGGAACAGCACTGGTACTCCTCGCAAGGAGAGCCACACAGAGGTGGTTCATCACTGAGGCATCACCGTGCAGCAGCTCTGACAGGGTCCTGCTTCTCCCATTGCTGGGGACAGTTCTTGTCCACCAAGGAGGACAGCACGAGGGTCCAGCTGCACAGACACGTCTGTCTGAAGCTCAGCACGTTCCTGGAGCTCAGCCCTCTGGACAGGGCACACGGCCAGAGCTCTGCACTGTCACACTGCCGCCAGATCCAGGATCATCCCCAGCATCACTCATCCCTCTGGACAGGGCACATGGCCAGAGCTCTGCATGGCCATGCTGCTACCAGGTCTGGGATCGTCCCCAGCACCGCCCTGTCCCCGTGGCACAACCGCACACACAACACAGACACAACTGAAGCACATCCCCAAACACAGGGGAGATCTCAGCTTCTCCTGACACAAACACAGAGCTCCTGCCTTCCTCAGGTACATCTCAGCTAAAGAAACAACAGGGACAGAAATGGCTGCAGGTAAAACTTGCTGCCTGCTGATGGGAGCAACCCAGGATCCCACTCACCTCCTCCTGATGCCTCACTTTTCAGCCTCTGATCGGCAGGAATGTGACCAAATGCTCCTGCTCCTACAGACCATCTGAGGATCAGGGTGGGGAGCGCTGCTAATTCGCCTGTAAATCAAAGCTGTCCTGCACAGTTCCAAGACGGAAAAAAATCACATGAACTAGTTTAATGCTGCCATTTCTCCAAAGCTGCTGATTAGTTGCAGACTCAGTCTGAGCATTGTTTTGGCAAGGTTTGCGTCTGGCTGCCTGGTGCAGCTCCAGGGTGCACGTTCCCTGTTTGCTCCTGTCCCTGCACTACTTAACAGCAACAAGGGCTTTGCTCCCGAAAACACCCCTTCAGGCAAAACCCTGTAAGAGCCCAAACACCTGCAAGTCCTTGGCATGGGCCGTCCTCCTCACCACAGGGAGAAGAGGAATGGCTGGCAGTGGTGGAGAACCTCTGCTGCTGGAGCTCGGCCACGCAAGCGTGTCTCCCACGGAACGAGCTGTTCCCTGGCAAGCCACGCTGGGCTGTTTTCCTGGATAAGATGAGAAAAAGGACAGGAACAAGGCTGTTGACACCCTCCCTGTTACAGGGTGACCAGACCTTCTCCTACATCACCACAAGTGTGCGGGTCTGTCAGTAAGTCAGCACAAGGGAGGAGCCTGTCAATGCATAGAACATTCCTGAAGCTCCTGGGCTTGTCCTGGGATCTGGAGGGGAAAACCAGGGGCAGCCCAAAGGAAAGCTCAGCTTCCACACTTCCACCAAATACACATACAGCAGAGGCTGGTTCCCTTCATTCCTGTGAAAGGGCACACCACAGCAGCATTTTGGATGGTTTCTCTCCTGCCTCCTTCATCGCCAACCAAGACATCTTGGCATAGATCTTGATACCCACTTCCAGGCCACAGAGAGACATGACACATGGCAGCTCACTCTCTGGACCCCAACTCCTCCAGCTGTCAGAAGCACATGTGAGGCACATGGCTGTGGGAGCACCACAGCATCCCTTCCCATCCCCACGGGTTGGATAACTCCTGAGAGCCAGCCACGTGGCAGCGGGTCCCACAGGACATCCAACAGCCTGAGGAGGACATTTTTATGCCACCTGCTTCCACAACCAGCCCTGCACTACCTGCTGCCTCAGTGGCTACAGTGGGCAGAGGGTGCCAGCAGCATTCAGCTACCCAAGGCAGCTGTTTGCATCTGGGTTGGTCCCCCCATTCCCCCAACACTCACCAGAATCAGCAAATCCCAGAATGATTTGGGTTGGGAGGGACCTTAAAGCTCATCCAGTTCCACCCCTTGCCATGGGGGTGTCCATTAGATGAGGTTGCTCCAAACTGGCCTTGAACACTTCCAGGGATGGGGCAGCCACAGCTTCTCTGGGTATCAAAGTGGTTCACCGTGGCAGAAAATGCGTATGGCTGATTTTAGGCCCTTCAGTCATTACATCCTTTAATCTTTCCAAAGCAATTCTTCTCCTCTTGGATATTATCCTGGTTTTCTGTAACATCACAGCAGTGTGGAAAATTGTTTAAATATTTTATTAAATTCGTCCTGACTGTGACAAGCCAGTTTTCATTCCTGAAGTCATCTAAGCATGATCTGCTTGTCTGAGCTGTCCTAGTTAAACACTCTGAGATTTTACTCCCCAGTTCAGGCCATGTGTTTCTCAGCTTAAAAGAATGTGATTTTCAGACATCTTATTAAATGTGCTACATTTGGTATTAAAAATTCCCTAACTACAGTGAGGCCTGAGGTTATTTGCAGATTTTCTACTATTTTTATTTATTCCTGGAAGGAATGGAAGGAGTGGAAGGAAAAGATTTTCACTGCTCCAAGCAACGCCTTTTCCCAGGAACTTTCCTCTGGTGAATAATTCCAAGTTCCTTCCAAACCAGGAGGTCTAGAGGGGTAATTTCCTGATGGGGTGGAAAGGCTGGGGAAAAAGGCTCCCCACCTTCCCAACTCTGGGCTCACCATGGGATGGGTGATGCTGAGTGAAAGGACACAGTGCTGGCAGCAGCCCCAGAGCCTCCTGGCAGCCCTGGTCCCCCCATGCTGGCCCCAAAAATCCCCAGGGCTCATCTTGAGAGAAACCCTGGAAGCAGTTCTGCTGTCCTCGTGGGAGCTGAGCGTTGCTGGCATCCCTGCTTCCCTGAGAAATCCCTTCTGTTGGAAAAGTAAGTGAAAATAATGATCCTGTTTTTTTGTGCCACAGTGATGAAACCATAAAAATTGAGGACAGAGAACAATTAAAAAAAAAAAAAAAAAAAAGAAGGCACCACAGATGTCCACCTGTTTTTTCAGTCTCAGCCTTCCAGTCTTCCATCCTCTTGGGTTTCTGTCTCTCCTGTGCTGCAAAAGGAACTCAGTTACCACCCTCTGGGGTCATCGTGGCCTCTCTGATGATGCCCCAAACCCCTCCCTGCACGGGAGAACTGCAAGGGAACAAGCTCCTTCTACCTCTTGGGGATCCTTCTGTATCAGAGTTGGAGGATGTGAGTGCTGGCAGCAGTGCAGATTCTTCCTGAGATCCTTAGTTGTCCCGAAGACACCCAGGTGAACAAATCCCTGCAAGACCCTCGTGGGTAGATGACTCACATGGTTCCATGCCCAGAGAGCTCCCGCACCAACCCCAACAGGAAAGAGGCCCAGCTGAGTCCCAGGGCAAGGTCAGGCAGGAGTCACCCACAGCCCTGGGATGGCAGAGATTCCAAAGGACAAGCACAACCCACGGCCTCAAACGCAGAGCAACAATCTCAGACACAGGGAAGAATTAGAAACAGAATACACTAAGCACCTGGAGGAGCTGTGGGAAGGCAGAGGGATAACTAGAGGACAAAACAACAACAACACAGCTCGAGGAGAGATCAGACCATGAGGAAAGATCCTGAGAACCCCTCTGTTTCACAGCTGAGGATGGACCATCAGGCACGAGGCAGCACCCTGGCTTTGAAGCCTAAGCGAACAAAATCCTTTCAAAGTATAAAAGACAGATAATGCTTCGTTCCATAAATGCTTCGTTCCATAAATATGTATATCCTTGTGAAAGAGCTGACTAGTGGAAGGAAGATGCATCTTTTGAAGGAGTTCTGTGAATACACAGTAGGCAATGAACACCATAAAAGTTATCCTCAAAAGAGGGAAAGGGAAAAGGAAGGGGAAAGGAAGGGGATGACACCAACTCCAGTAAACACAAGTCTCCACGGGCTCACTAATGACACTACAACTGCTCTTGCTGCAGGTAGCTGTCTGGCTGTGAAGAGCTCTTTGGAACACTCCTATGGGTGTGTGAGAATCTCAGGCAGAGATGGGATTTCCAGGGAAAAAAGCCTGACACATACTGATATGAGGCAACCATACCCATACTGATATTTCACAGCCAGGGATGCTTCATTAGGCAAAAACCTCATGATGTGTGACGTGTCCCCAGGAGACACAGGACCATCCTGTGAGCACCAGGGACACCTGGCTCAGGGCATGGTTTGGGTTCCAAGGGTCCAACAGCCTTTCCAAGCAGCGATACCCTCACACGAGCACCAACACCCATCTGAGGCTGCCAAAGGAAATCTAGGATGTCCCACGTCATTTATGCAAATTCCCGTTTGCACTTTTTAAACAACCAAGTGTCTGTGGCAGAAACGAGGAGATGGAATTCAAAGGGAACACACTGAACAGGGAGTTTAGTGCTAGAGAGAAACTCATGGAAGATTCATACATTCCCAAGGAACATCTGGTTCCATTCAACAGTGAATATGCCGCTTTGTGACTTTCACCAGATAATAAGTTTATCAGAGATTGACTAATCACTTCATTCAATTCCTATCTCACCTCCCAAACCAAATTAGCAAAATTCAAGCAAAAAGTAAGGAAGAATCCCAGGGAAAGTACCTGTTCCCCCCTTGCTTGCTGCCTGGGCTGTATGACAAGATTGAGATCCACTTGCTCCCAAACTGAATGGGAAACACATAAAGTGGCTGCAAAGCAGAATTCATGCCTGAACACCATGGAGAAAGTGTTTGAATTACAAACACAAAATTAGCTAGAGAGTGAAGCTAAAGCTCCTGCATTTCAAATTATGGCAGGAAGTGTATGGAATTCTGCAAAGATCAGCCAGACCTGGCACCAGAGGTCAGGAACAAGTGATGGGGTGATACCAATCCAAGGGGAGCCTGACTCGTGCTGTGAGCAGGATACAGTGTTCAGTTTTACTGAGCCAAAACACTGCATATATATATAACATATAATATATATATTACTAAAATATTAATTGTCAATAAATGCATAAATTGTATCTGCAAATGGCTCGGCCTCCAGCCCACCTGTTTGTCCCAGCCTGGGGGTTTGTTTGGTGTCTCATCCTCCTCAATGCTTCTACTGCCTCCATCACCACCTCACTGCTACCTGCCACAGCACTGGCACCCACCTCCTGTCTCTATGGATTATTTCTGCCAGTTCCTCCATCTGGGAGCTGCAAACAGGCAGAGCTTGAAATCAGACAATCTGTGCTGGAAGGGCTTAGAGTCGGAGGCAGACGAGGAGTGAGGGCTGAGGAGGAGGAGGAGATTGCATTGGGTGACAATGACCAAGGATGGGGAGAGACTGGCTGATGGGAAGAGCTCAGTGAAAAACCCAAGGGAAAGGAAACCTCCCTGCCTGCACCCATCCCCAGGACTGTGACACCCACGGCCAGGGCTGTGACACCCATCTTTGGGGCTGTGACACCCATTTCTGCGTCTGCAACACCCATCTCCAGGTCTGTGATACCCATCCCACCAGCAGGAACTGGGGCTCAGCATCTCTGTGTTCAGCAGTCAGAAGCATCGAAACCACCTGCCCAAGGGAGCCTGCTTTGAGCTCCCTCCCGGCAGGGCACAGGGCAGGTGAGTCATTGCCAACACTCCTGAAATATTCACTCCCACTGCCCCCCTTTTTCATACCCTTCCACCCTCACACCCCCCATCAGGGGCTCCTGCTGCAGAGGGGGCACCAAGCTGCCTGCCAACGACTGATAACGGAATACACTCTGGTGCCTTCCCTCTTCTGGCATACCCTGAAAACTCAGCTTCCAGCTCCGAGGATCAAACAAGCAGATCAAACACTCCAGCAGCTGGGTTTTAATTCCCTGTTGGTCCAACTCCTGTGCACACTCAGGAGCCTTTTTTATTCCTTCCCCCATCTCTGCAGAAGCAGCTGGAGGAGCTGGAGCCACAGGACAGTGCACTGAGGCAGGAACAGCAGGTGGGAGTACGTCAGGAATTGCAAACATCTCTTTACCTGTCCCCTATTGAAGGATTTCTCTCAGTTTAAAACCTTTTCCAGGAGCTGGATGGGAGGGCATCATGGATGGGCTGGTCCCAGGGTACATGGTACCTGGGAGTAAGCAGGGACCCTCACCAGAATCAGTCACTTGTATCTGCCTTCCCTGTCCCCCCAAGGACACAATGGGCAGCAGGAGGTGGGTGGAGGGTCTTTTCCCACAGCCTGGCTGTCTCTCCTGGGCCAGCTGCTCGTGGGAGAGCAGGAAACCTTAAAAGTGGGCAATGCTGCAGGATAAAAGGTGGAAAAGCTCCCTTAAAGCCAACTTCCCTACACTTTAGCTACTTTTTTCCTCAAATTGTAAATATTTAAGCTCGTGGCAGAGGAAGAAGAAGAGGCAGAAGACCAGAGAAGCTCCCGCAGATGCCAGAGCATTGCCTTATTTTTGGATGCATGATCTTCCAAGGGTTCCCTTCCTTCCAAGGGAGAGCCTGACAGACAGGAGACCCCCAAAATGGGGAAGAGAAACATCCCTAGGAAAGCTGCACCACTTGGTGGCATCACTCTCAAAAGCCTGGGCACGTGGGGACATTTTGCTAATGAGGATCACAGCGATTAGGAACGTCAAATTATCTTCCGAAGCACACAACAAACAATGCTAATGGTGGGATAATGTCAGGCGGAATCACACTGGATTGGAACAGCGCTGATAGCACATGTTAAGCAGACATATAATTAGCACTGTGGCGCCTCAATAATATTAATAAAAGGCTGCTAATTAGGCTGATATAAATAGCGAGATTAATTGTCACAAAACGTCAGGGTTTGAAAGGCAGCCCCAAACCTCCCACTTTTTGTCAGGGCTTGGGCACCAGGGGCATAAGAGACAGCACCCAGCACCGATGGCACCCAGCAGCAACAGGTGGCACCTGGCAGCTCCTGGTGGCACCCAGCAGCACCCAGCCCTGATGCAGGGAGTTGTCGTGGGGTAGGCAGCAGCGGCAGGAAGGTACAGCCCAGCACTGGGTGATACAAAGTCCTCCCAATCTAGAAGATGCCTGAACACCCCAAGGACAGCTGGGACAATCCTGCAGTGTGTCCCCACACAGCCCTGGCAGCCTTGTTTGCTCTGGACTGACAACAGAACAGCCTGTCTGCAGGAAATAACAGCTACTTTCCCTTAATACCCTGAAGACAGATGAGAGCAGTGTTGGAAGCCATTGAGGAAAACGTTCTTCCACTGGGGCTTTGCTATGTTCCTGCTCATGGGAGCAAGAAGTGCCTCCAAGGCTGGTTTAGAAACAAACATCCCAGTGCTGGCAAAGGCAGGATAGGGATGAATGGGGACAATTAAGCCCAATGTGCCCCCTGGGAGACCTCTCTCCTGCCACAGGGCTGCTGCTCTCAGCGAGGGGCTGGCGGGGAGCAGCACCGGGGATGGGCTGGAGGGTGACACCACAACCAGGGTCTCCCCTCCTCACCTCTCCTGGCAGAAGAACAAATTTGGATGGAAAGACTAGGAGGAGCTGGGCACAAGAGGTGAGTCCTTTCCAAACCCAGATATTCTATGATCCTATGAAGCGTAAAGCCCATGGAGGCTGCTGCTGCTTGAATAACCTCCTCCCAAACTCCTGCTTCCTGCGGGATGTGCCTGCGCTGAACCAACTTCTCCACCTTCCCAGCCCCAGCGTGTGAGTTGCCGGGGGCACGTTCACCTCCCCACTCGGCCAGGCCATCCCACACTTCTCAGGGAGCTCGCCCTGAGTTCCTCCCCGTCTGGCTCTGAGCCACACCGAGGGGAGAGGGAGATGCTTGGCTGGGCGAGCTCCGAGGGTGCTCCGGGCTCCCCGCCCCAGCACCTGGCTGCGGGGGCAGCAGGCAAGATCATGGGAACGCCGAAAGCCAAGCGCAGGGCGCGCTCCCGCTCCCACCCAGCCGGCCCAGCCATGCCCGTGCTGGCAGGTCACGGCGCGAAGGAGGACGCAAACCCTCGGGTTTCTCTTGGAAGCGGAATCAATGCGCCAACAACTGCCTGGGATGGGGCTTATTTTGGCTGATTTGTTGCTTAGGTAAAGCCACGGTGAGAGGTGAGACTGTTCAAACCGGTGCTGGAGATGTTGAGATAGACGCTCATGGTACAAACTCAGCCTCAGGGTGAATGCGCTGACGCTGGAGAAGGTTTTAACTCCTTGTGCAGACACAGGCAGAGAGTCCCATTCCTTCTGCTTTTTTTCCCTTTGCTGTTTTGCTGCTGGAAAAGCGAACAAAACGCCTAAACAGTCCAAAAAGTCACCCAAATCATCCCCAAGCAATGGCACACACAGCATTTTTGGAGTTTCTACTGCGGCCAGAGCCTTGGCGCTGCTTGGGGACCCCCTCTGCCCCTGCAACACGTGGGGTGCTACAGGGGACTCTCCAGAGATGCAGAAGGGACAACGCACTTCCAGAGCCTTTGTATCCCAGAGTCCCACCAGACTAACTGGCACTGTGGCCACTGCAGAAATCCTGGGCAAGTAAAGCCCACATACTTCCCTTGGCACACCCGTGGCACCACTGGTGACTCCAGTGGGTCAAGCCCCACAGTAGCACAGGGGTCTGAGCCCACAGCCTCCTACAGCACATCCCAGCATGGTCCCAGGCTGCCCCAGCACAGTCAGCTTATCCAACAGATCTCAGGCACCGGCCCCATGGATTACACAAGCTCCAGTGTCTTACGGGAACAGGCACGAGGGAAAATGCCTGAACAGGTCTTCCCTCCTGGAGCAAACATCCCTGCCCGCTGCGGCTGCCCCGGGGCCGGAGACACAGCGGGGCGTTGGCAGGTGCCCCAAAGTGCCTGAAGGCTGTGGGTTTGGGCAGTGAAGAGGGAGCCCATGTGCCCAGCCAGGCCTTCAGCCAGCCCTGCTGCCCTCCTCATCCCCCCCAAATCCACAACTCCGTGCCAGCAGGAGTGTGGAGCATCCCAGGAGCTCCCTACCCCATGCTGTGCCGCTGGACGGGCACTGCCCAAGCCTCCCTGCAGGCCACCTTGAGGAGCAAGGCCAGGAATCAACCCAAGGCAGACTTTTCCAAAAGTTACAACATCTGGGAAGCGCGGAGGGGAGGGACCACTGGAGCCTTCACGCCGAGCGCAGGGTAAATGCTCACGCCAAAACCTGCTCCAGCTGCTTCAAACTTGGCTAAAGCCGCACGCAGGGAAGTGCAAAGCTCCCATCAGCCCTTTTTTTCTCTCCTTATGAAAAAACTCATCTGTTCCTGGTATAAGGAAAAATTCTCTTTTCTCCTCTGCACTAGGAAGGAAAGCCTTAAATTTCTGGTTATTTCCCCAGAAAACTCAAAGGCTCGGTGGAGGCTCAGTCAGGGTTGAAGTTTGGGGAAAGGGGGAACTGTTCTGGAACAAACCCAAATGTACCAAAGTGACAAGGTGCTGTGAGGCCTTGGAGCATTCCCAGGGACTTCTTGAGAGCTGCCCCAGAGTCCTCACCCCCAGTACAGCAGCCCCACCCTGTGCCACTCCAGCGCTACCCCAGTGCCACCGCCATCCTCCCCAGCCTCTCTCAGCTTGCCCTTTTCTCCTTCCCAAAAAAGCCCAAACACCTCCAGGAATCCAAAAGCCCACATGGAGTCACACAAAAGTGTTTAGGTTGGAAAAGCTCTCTAAGACCATTGAGTCCAGCCATTCCCCCAAGCACTGCCAAGGCCACTAAGCTACAGCCCCAAGCGCCACATCCACACATCTCTTAAATCCCCACAGGGATGGGTACTCCACCACTGCCCCGGGCAAAGCCCTTTTACACTGGAAAATGTCACCCTGAAGAGCTGGGATTTGGTGAAGTTACTGGTGACACCATGGACTAAAGGGACGTGGCACAGCTGGCCTGACAGCACTCATTGCTGCAGCCCCGGGGCAGTAATGGGGAGAGTCCCTGCAGGGAGCAGACTCTCTGCACTGTCACCAGTGGGAAAGGCCCCTGGATAAGGCAGCATGGCCAACAGCTCTGCTCTTCCACTCACCTCCATCCCTGAATCAACACCTGTCACCCCACACCGCACACTTTCCCTGCCTTTATCTCTCAGCCAGGTATGATGCTCTCCAGAACCTGCTCCAGAGGGTTTTCCTTCAGTCCAGGCTCACCTTGACAAAGTATTATTTTAAAAATGGCCTCTGAGTGCTCAGCAAAGCTCTGCCATCAGCACAGCCCTCACCTGCACACCTGCCAAAGCCCCTTGCAGGCAGCAGCCTCTTCGCTGCCTGTGACAGTCCTGCAGTGCTGGGCTGGGTGAGCTCATCGCTTCCTTTTGAGCTCACACCCCAAAAAAACCCAGCTGGTTACTTCCAAAGTAGTTGGGAGCAGAAAGGAAACGGATCTGCTCAATGGCACCACTGGTAAAGGGGAGCCTGAAGCACGGTGGGCCACTCACAG
The DNA here is from genome assembly GCF_003031625.1 of Empidonax traillii. Classification (NCBI taxonomy): domain Eukaryota; kingdom Metazoa; phylum Chordata; class Aves; order Passeriformes; family Tyrannidae; genus Empidonax; species Empidonax traillii. The sequence goes on along the minus strand of NW_020955758.1, from coordinate 134,361 downwards.
ACCCTCGGGGTGGCTGCCGAGGGGGCAGTGTCGGTACCACTCCCTCCTTACACATGCAGACCTTCTCCCCATGCACAAGGCTTCCCAGCGTGGATAGAGAGCATCCAGCTGCTTCCCTGAATGCCCCACAGCCCCCTGCACAGCATCTCGCCTGCCTAGTGCAGGCATCAGTTCCATCCTGGTGAGTCAGAGCCCAAGGAAGTCAGAAGGCTGGTTGGAAAACCCCAAGAGTTCCAGAAAGTAAACAAACACCTCATGGGTTTCACTTTGTCTGCCTCCTGCTTTGCTTTTTTTTTTTTTCTTTCCACGCCTTTGGAGTGGATTTGAGTCAGTGTTTGAGTTTCTCTCCAAAGTCTCGGCATAACACACATACCAGCTCTGGGATGCTTGATTTATTGTGACAGCTGAAGCTCTCACATCCCCTCTCCTCCCAGAGCAGGGGCTTCCCAACCTCCCTGATAATTGGGATGGCCCTTAAACCAGCGGCACCCTTCACCCCAGTTGCAGTCCCGCTGGGACCTGGCTTGGTGGGCAGCTGATCGGCATCACCAGCACAGGGAGCGACTCAAGGCACTTCCACCGAGCACCATCGATCCTGGGGTTCTGGGATGACTCCCAAAGCCAATGGGCAGGGAGAGTGCACCTGAGAAGCCTGAAGGGTCCTGCAGCACCTCCCAAAGAAGTTCAGCAATACCTCAGGAGGACTATGCACACGGAAGGAACAACAGGAGTTCCCACATCCAGGAAAACCACAGCTGCACCTCTTCACACCCTTTGCCACTGCAACAGGAGCTTGGCTGCATCAGCCAAGGCACCCAGGAGGTTTTCTGCAGCAGATCCTGAGTTCTTATAATGTAAGGCTGGCACAGGAGTCCTGCTCCCTGCCCCTTCCTCTGCCCACTCCTGATCATTCCCAGCCCCCTCCCTCTGCTTACTCCCGGCCCCTTTCTTGCCTGCTTCCTGCCCCCTCCCAGCCCAATCCCCCTATACACTCCTGGCCCCTTCCCTGCCCACTCCCCCTGCCCGCTCCTGGCCCCATCCCGCTCCAGCAGCCCCTTTCCTGCACATCCACCCATGGGTCAAAAGACTCTTTCAACACTGAGCAGTGTCAAAGCACAAGAATTACCTTCCCACACTGATCCTCCGGGCAGACCCCCACCCCAAGGGTCACTCACTGAACCTTGATCTAATTTGCTTTTCTTCCCTTTATTCCCCCCCTCTCAGTCCCCTCATCTTTCTTTAGAGCCAATCTTTGCCAACAGGAACTTTTTGTTCCCTCTGACGCCATGGATTTATGTGCTGGCAGGGCTGCTGTGAGCACACAGCTTCCGTGAGAGGCCTCAGCCTGGGCTCTGGAACAGCCACATTAGCATTTCATTTCTATTTTGCGATCACAGTGTTTTACAACAGAGAAAAGGCAGATTTTGAACACCAAATAACTTGCCGCCGATATTACCAGAGGTGTAAGGGATGCCTTCACTTACCCAAGTTTACACAAAGCTCAGCCGTGGGCAACTTGGAAGATAAACTCCCTGGCTGGGCATGACTCGGATTTAAATTATTCCAAAGCCGTCATGTTTATTACTCTCTATTCTCCTTAATTTTCCTCGCTCTCCCTGTGCCTCAACCCAGCAGTGAATGGAGCTCGGTGCCGAGGCTGCCTCTCTGGAAGGACCCCCCAAGCACCCGCAGTGTTCACAGTGTTCCACTCTGCTTGCACCAATTTTTGATGAAAGGGTGTGAAACCCCCCCAGCCTGGCCTCTGCCACCCAACCTGGGGGCAGGTGAGGCTGGAGAACACCCCCTCTCCTGCCTTCCTGATGCCAAGGAACAGGGGGAAGAGAAGGGGAAGGGTTTGGTTCTCACATCAGCTTCCTCACTCTTTCCCAAGGCTATATAAAAGGGCTTTGTTTGTGCTGCTGTATTAGAAACATGGAATGGTTTGGGTTGGAGGGGACCTTAAAGACCATCCAGTTCCAATCCCCTGCCATAGGCAGGGACATCTTCCACAAGACCAGACTGCTCCAAGCCCCATCCAACCTGGCCTCAAACACTTCCAGGGAACTGTTCAGTTCCTTTGTGGAAACACTGTGAGCATGGCCACAGCAGCAGAGCTGGTTCCAGTGATAATTTACAAGTCAATTTTTTCCAACAACGTGCTTGAGGGCAGCACCTCGCCAGGGGCTGCCACTACCCACAGGCTGGGGGAGCTCCAGGACTCATTCCAGGGATGAAACACAGAAATTAGAGCTGCAAAGCAGCAAGAGAGAGGAGGAAGGTGGCAGGAGCAGGCTCCAATGTGCCAAAATGGGACATTTCATAGAATCATGGAACTGTTAAGGTTGGAAAAGACCTTTAAGATAATCAAGCCCAAGCATCAACTCAGCATCACCAAACCATGTCTCCAAGTCCACATCCACACATTTTTAGAACACCTCCAGGGATGGTGACTACACCACTGCCCTGGGTAACCTGTTCCAGTGCTTTCTGTGACGATATATTCCCAAATATCCAATCTAAACCTCCCTTGGTGCAACTTGAGGCCATTTCCTCTCATCTCGTCACTTGTTAACTGGTCCCATCTGAGCCTCCCTTTCTGAACAACCCCAGTTATTTGTACCTCTTGCTAAGAGGGGTTTCAGTTGGAGCATCTCTGCCATCCCAGGAGGGATTGGTGGAGGACAGGAATGCTCGCATGGAACATGAACCCTCCGCTGATGTCAGCATGATGGTGCTGCGTTGACAGTTGGACTTGATTATCTTAAAGGTCTCCTCCAACCTTAACAAGTCTGTGATTCCATGATTCTAGCACTAATTCAGCATATGAAACCCCACACCCAGAGTTTTGACCCACCTAGTGCCCCCTCCGAGCGGAGTCACCACCCAGGAGTCGCTCATGTGTCGCATTAATAAATCCTGAGTGGAATACAAAATAACTCAGCATCAGTCTGAGGCACAAGCCCCATCTGGCACAGCCTCCAACCAGAACTCAGAAACAAAACAAGAGAGAATCAAAGGGAAAAAAAAAAATGGAAAGAAAAAAAAAAAAAAGGAAGAGGAAAAAGGATAAAATGGATTAAACTCCAGAGTTCAGCCAGTGACATGTTTAATTGCTAATGTGGCTTTGGGATTATTCTTTTTTAAGACTTTTCTACCAGCCCAGCTGGTGTCATCCTCTAATACCCAGCAAGCAGCAAACAGATTGCAGGAGACATGTTGCACTCTCACTGTGCTTTCTGCTAATAAATAAATAAATAAGTAAATAAAGACAGATCAAAGAAGTGAAAAAAAACCCCTTCTGGTAGTTCCCCCCCCCCCTTCTGTTTCCCAACTGGTCCCAAACATATTTCCTGCTGGGACTGACAAGGAACACTGTGAAATTCAAAATCACAGCTTTAAGAATCAAGTGGCATCAAACAAAATGGAAGGGCTGGGTTTGATACAAGGGATGATGCAGAAGGGGTTGAGTGAATGCTGTCCTGGGCAGTCACAGGCTTCCCAAGGTAGGGGCACTGCCTGGGGCAAAGGGGGTTCCTGCTGAGTATGGAGCCTTTGGCCCCAAGCTGTCCCAGGGCTGTGCCATCCTCCTCCCAGTCCTAAACTCTAACATGTCTTTTTTTTCCCAGTGGCCACACCACCTCTGTGGGCTGGCGGGAAGGGAAACAAGGCATTTCCCTCCCATTTCACCAGGAAAACCACAAAAACAAGCTCATGACAATAATTTCTCTTCTTCCAGGGGGTAACAACCACGCTACACCTGAGGTAGGTTGCGGGGCTCAGAGATGGTGATGAGGTGAAGGAGGAACAAGGATGCTCAAACAGCAGGTCCTGGCAGTGCTTGCCACTCCCAAAAGCAGAGCCACCCTCCATGGGCAGCGTGGGAGATGTGCCCAAGGAAAGCCAAAAGGCGGTGAAGACCAAGCAATAAATAACCAGCGCTTTGTCTCCAGCGGGAGCATCGGCCAACGGACCGACAGCGGATTCCTCTCCGAGCGGCGCTCCGATCCCAAGCGACTGGCACTCCTTTGCATTAGCTAGCCCAGCACTGCCCAGGAGCATGCTCCTGTGGGAAGGGAGAGGGTATTCCTATGGGTAAAGCTCCAACCTCGTGGGTGCACAAGCCGGCACACAGCAGCTCACAGCACTCACCCCTTCTTCTCCCAGCAGGAGCACCAGCTCTTCTGGAGACAGCGCAGAAAAAGTCATCACTTCTCCAGGCATGTAAAACCCCACAGAAGGACCAAAGGGCCCCTGGAACACCTAACAAGTGTGGGCTGACTTTGTGAGAGCTGCTGGGGGGTGGCTGAGTGCCCACCCCATCCAACCCACACTGCCCTCTCATGGGCTTCAGACACATGAGATTCAGCCTCAATTTATAGGTTGGACTTGAGACACGGGACATGGAGTAAAAGATGCACTAAGAGAAGAAGGCAAGACTCTCCCTCTACTTAAAGAATGATGAATTACCTGAACTCAATTACAGCTCTGGAAGAGCAGATGGAGCATGGCCAGGGGTGGGAACACATCCACCTCCACCCACGTGGGGAACTCATCTGTGTTCTGGGGCAGGTGGAACACCTCCTGTATGGCCACTGCTCTCCAGAGACAGTGAGGCAGAACATGACCCCAAAGGTCTCTGCACCCAGTGAGCAAATGAAGCTCCTCTTTGCCTTCCTGCACAATACTGTGCTCTCTTTGATTTGACAACAAATGACCCACAGAGGTGGAAAGGATCTTGCCCTCAATCCTGCCTCCGGGGTGCCAACTCCTACACACTTCACCTCTAGAGAGCTGAATGGCAAGACCTTAAAACAAGAGGCTGACAGCAAATCATTAGCAGCACATAAAGTTTGGCTGGAAAACCGGCAAATCCACCTGAAAACAAGGCAGAGAAAAATCAATAGCTCTTTCCTCTACAAACTGAGCTCTGAAACCTGGAGTTGGCCGTGCTCTCCTCTCAGCCATCCTCTGCCTCTCTGAGGCCAAGTGCACAGAGTGCTGGTTTAATGATGGGAAACTGAGGCAGAGCTACCAAGAATCTGCCACAGGTGAGCAGTGAGGAGGAGGTGAATTCTCATGACCTGTTGGGGGGAGGACAGCCTGTCCAGCCAGCATGAGAGGGACCACGTGTCCCGGGAGCCGGCTCATGGCAGCGATGAGGACAGCATCCACAGCTGCTTTCTTAAGAAATCAATTTAATTGATCTTGGCAAAGATTAAAGTCTTTCTCAGACAGAGCCAACAGAGACAGGACTCGCAGGAAAGAGAGAATCTCTCGCAACTTTCACAGCACGTCTTGGTCTCACTGAGGGATGTCCCAGCAGCATCAGTAAAGCCTGGGAGGTGCAAGTTTCAGCTGCCAAGTCAGTGGTGCTAAGGAGTCAGGGGAGATAAATCTCTTCCTTGGATGCAGATCTCAGCAACTGCCATCTGCTGCTGCTGCACCCCTCTATCCAACCCTGCCACTGGAGGACAACACCCCACAGTCCCCGTGGTGTCTGGGAGGAGAATGCAATTAAAGCCACAGTGTGTGTCCCACCTCCACCTCTCCAATGCATAAATAACCTGCTCTGTCCCCACCTGTCACATTCCAAACAAAACTAGTAAGTTCACGTTGCAAACAGCATTCCTAAAACACATTCCCCCTCACTCCCAGCTCCTTTCTGCGCAACACCCTCTCTAAGCATCCTTCCATTTTCCAGCCTGCTTGCCTTCCTGCTGGATCTGAGTGGCAGGAGTGTCTGCTAACAAAGGCATTGCTGTTGGAAGCCAGGTGTGGCTGAAGAGAAATTTGGACTCTCCTGGCTTTAACCTAGTGATTAGACTCCTAAAACATCAGTGTTCCTGACCCTGCCACAGGCTCATAGCTTCCCAAGACGTGGCTTTAATCCTGCAGATGCTGTAAGGGAATATCCAGCTTTCAACTTCCGCACCCAATAAACACACAAGCCTCCATCCAGTTAATAAAAAATGGTTCCACGCACGAGTTATCCAGGAAAAACACCATTTTAAGCAGTATGGAAGTACTCAGGGTGAGTTACTTTGAGATGAACCTCTACAAACACACTTCAGAAAGAGATTTGGGTTTTGTCAGGCACCACCCTGCAGCCCCATTACCCCTGAACCACTTGGAAACTTCTCCTCCTCCACAGTACTGGGAGACCTTCAGGCAGGACACAGCTCCTTCCTTGGGAGGCCAAAGAGGGGGCTTGTTTTTTTTTGATGGTTTCTATTATAGGATGGATTTTTATGGATCACTTCACCACAAGCACCAGACTCCAGCCAGGACACAAAGCTGCAGCAAGCACATCCATCAGGCTCTCTCGTCTCCCAACCTTTAGTTTCCAATCACTATCATCATAAAAATAAACAAACAAAGCCAAAGAGCTCATGCTGAAAGACAACCCATGCGTGTTTTTCTTTTGGATGCCGGATGTGTGTTTCCCAAAAGCCCTTTGGAGAAACAAGGGAGGAATCTGGATTTATTGTTTTGGCACACCCCGCATGGCACACACCTTTTCGCACGCTATTTGCTGAGTTTATCCCATAAATTAGAGATGCCCATAAGAGTGCAAAGGGGTTCAGCTGGCTCACAGGGATTTGGCTGCAGGTCGGGATGATTTTAAACACTGAAATGCCCAAATCCCAGCTCCTGGTAAACAAATGTGCTTGGAAAAGCTGGAGTGCTCAGATGGGGCCACGCTCAGAGGAGGTAGCAGGGTGCAGGGGATGCAGATTTATCCAATAGCTTTCTCAGGAGGAAAAGGTGTTTCCTGCTGGGAGCAGGTCTCTCCATCCTCAAGCCCATTTGGTGAATCATCACATGAACAGGGCTGATGGGCCAGAGCCATGGGGGGCTCATGCCGGTGGTGGTGCTAAGAACACTGCTGGGCATCAAAGCAAAACATGCTCTCAAATTAACCAAATAAAGGCAACAGGCAGGACCACGAAATGCCTAATCCATTCCACACAGAGGGAGATGATTGGAAATATCCCTGCTCCTCACATCTGAGACTCCGTTTGCTCCAGGCAGCAGAGTCAAGGATGTTGATCTATGCCCCAAAATGGTCACCTGGCTCCCACAGACACTTTAAACACCTGAGGGCAGCCCTAATCCTGCTGTGCATGGCCAGAGCCCATTGCAGGGGACTGGCAGGTGAGGGGGACTGACTGCCTCGTTAGAGTGAACAGTCAGCAGGAATTCACACTCTGTGCCGTTCCAGTGCTGCCACCCAGCCCAGCTGCACAGCCCCACGGTGGCCCTTCCACCTCCTGACACGATGCTGTACGTCACACAGCAGGATTACAGGAGCTGTATGCACACACTGCACATCGTACAGCAGCACAGAGCCATCACATCCCGCAAGGACAGCGCTCTCCAGCCGCTCCAGACGTGCCCTCCTACGGACCACCCAGCTTGGAAACAGTATCAGAGGTGCAAGAACTTGTTCATCGGGAAGCCAGCTCAGGAGATTTTGGGGACACACCTCTGCTTTCCTCACCACAGACCTACCTGTTTGTCGATAAAGATCAAACCCAGGTGGGCTGATCTGCCACCGCTCACAGAATCCTTTGGGATGCAAAAGACCTTCAAGGTCAAGTGAAAGGTCACAGCTCCCATGGGGAGCAGACTCTGCCAGCTCCATGGGACGTGCCCAGCTCCACAGAGGCCCACGAGCACCTTTCAGCAAGGGGATGGTTTCCCTGGAGACCCTGAAAGCCCAAAGCAGGAGACAGGACACTGCAGGGACCAGCCAGGAGCTGGGACATTCCCCAGGTAAGGTAACCCCCCACTTCTCCTCTAAGTCCAGAGATTCATCTCCACACCCAACACAGGAGGATTTATCAGCAGATCTGCTGCTATTGCACATTGATGTCTATAAAAGGGCACATCAAACTACACCTATTGGATATTCAAAGTTGGGGTTTTTTTTTAAAAAAGCACATCAGCTGTCAAGGTAAAATCACTTAATTACACTTGTCAGGTGTTTCAGTGGCTAATGTGATAATAATAGCAATATTCAGCATCACAGAGCAGGGCTTCGAGCCTGCTGAGAAATTCATCTGGTGCTCAATTGCACGTAGCCGACTCTCCAAATTACTAAAGCTACTGAACGTTGCTGGGACCCATTTTCCACGGACACACGCGCCGGGAATGGCTGAAGAGAGCCTGAGGAGAGCCAGCGCCATCCCCAGCGCTCAGCCAGAGGCATCAGCTGAGCTCTGCTCATTCCCTCCCCTGAATATTCATCGTGCCCAAACGCAATATATCCTGAATATTAAACAACAGCTACTCAGGGTAGGAATATCAATCCTTCGGCAAAGGCGCCAGTTGTTTCGGGAGCAGAGGGCTGTGGGTGCCAGGTGGGAGGAGAGGGACAGCACTGCTCCTTCTCCTTGGGAGGTGAGTGCTGAGTGAGTGGGGCTGGTGGCCTCACAGCAGCTACCCTGCAATCCAGGAGCTGCAAGGGCACACAGCCCCGTGCTGGGGGCACACAGTCCCTGTGCCACGCAGGCAGGAGCACAGTGGGCAGCACAACCCCTCTGCTCAGCCCCACATCCCCGTGATGCTCCTGGGGCAGCAGGGCTGCCCAGCCTCCAAGCAGGGCTGTGACCTCCGAAAATGATGGCTAAGCACTTTTCATGAGGAGAAAATGGTCTTTGTTTCCCTCAAATGAGGCTGTTCGCAGGGCAGTACCTTCCAGCACAAGCATCCTGAGACCCATCACCCCATCCCATTGAGCTCTGCCCACCCCGGTCTGGCTTCAGGCAGAGCTTGTCACTGACACGGCTGGAGTGCCAGGAGTAAAGAGGGAAAAAATCCAAATCAAGTAGAAAATGCAGTTGCTGTGAGCTTTCCAAAACGCAGCTGTTGGACAGAGGAGGATGGAGGCTCGCACCCCTCTCAGCCCCTCCATGCCAGAGGGTCACCTGCAAGGGAGGTGTTTCTGCTCAATGACCTGCAGCTACGGGAGGGAGGAGCAGCCAGGTAACCAGACCCTGCTGCAGAAACACAAGGACACGTTTTGGGATACAAGCGCTGCAAGGGAAACACACCTACATGCTCGGGAATGGAAAGTTCAGAGTAACAGTTCTGAAAGGTAAGAAAAAAAGAAAAAGAGAAAAAAAGGCACAGGTAGCATGAGCTTGCTGGAAGCAGGAGCACTGCAGAGGAGCTGAGGATAAACAGTCTTAAACAGTGTCCTGCCCTCGGGCAAAGCGTGGGTCTGCAAGGAGCAAACCAAGCTTACAGGAACAGCAGGAGCAGAAAATGTACCTGAGGACCCCAAAAAGCAGCTCCCCAGGGAGGGACCACCAGGCACAGCTGAGCTGGTAGAGCATCATCTCCCACACAGGGAAGACACCACTGCTGGGAATTCCTGTGGGACCTGGAGTCCCACTAATCCTTTTCATTATTTAATTTATTGAATTTATTTTAAAGTGCAGAAGTGAAAGAACTTGAAGCTCAGCTCACACCCTTCAAACAACCACATACCAGAAGCCTTGTAAAGAACACAGCTCACAGTGGTTTCAGGAAGCACAAATTCCCCTTCTGGGAAGGCAACAGGGCGCACAGGGGTACGTTCTGCCTCACAGAGCTTATATTGCAGAAAAACCATGGAGAGAAGAATCAGGATCGAATGAAAATTCAGAATCTGCAAAAGATAACTCAGAATTGAGGCATCCAGAGAGATGTTACAAAGAAATTAACATGAAAGTGTCGATATTGTTAATTAGTGTGTTAACAGAGGGGAAAAAAACATAATCTGTGAAATCATGTGCCAAAGGATGAGTACAGCAAAGAGTAAGGTTGATGCCTTGGAAAATTCTGGGGTGATGGCAGAAGGACCAGCATGGACATGTCACAGCCCATGGGTAGATCCCTCTCCAGACAGTTAATGGCACCTTCCATGGTGCCTTCATCTTCCCAGAACAAGTCAACCCTTCAAGTCCAATAGCCCTATCAGTCTCATCTGCCCTTCAGATCTTGCACCCCACTATCTCCACGCTCACAGAGTTGATAAGAACCACAGATTTTGGCTTATCGAACCAGAAAAGCGTGGAATTTCACATACTTAACCATCACCTTCATCACTTCCTACTGCTTGAGGCTGATGCAAGGGTTGAACAGACTGATACCAGTCACTTTCTGAAATTAGGATCTTTGGAGGGGGGAGAATTTGATCAAAGAAGATGACAATTGTTACTTAAAAATAATCTCATCTGCCAACCATCTTTCTCCCTTCACAGACCTCGAACTCCAGTCCTGGCTTGCCCAGAACACAAAAGCTGAAGATTAATCTTCCAGCCTCATCCCAAACATGGCATCACTGAGTGATTTTCACACAGCTTTATGCTTTCATTTTCCATCTCAAGCTGCTCTTGAGATAGCAACATTGAAATCATCTTGGATGTGAGTGTAGGTTTGGAAAAAAGCGAGAGATTAATCTAACCAATGCCGTTTTGCAGCTCTGCTATCTCAATCCCCATAACAGCTTTAGCTTAATAAGAAAAAAAAAAATCCAAACCCTCCCCAAAAAGCAGAACTTCTGAGAAGAAAAAAAAAAAAAAATTATCAAAGATCCTAGCCCTCAGTGCTGATTCCTGCCCCCCCCCCCGACCTCCAAATGATCAATATTTAAGCAGGATGCACCAGGGATGAGGCAGGAGGATCTTCTGGCTGTTCAGTGCCCACTGAGCACTCACTGCTCCGGCACTGAGAGGGAGGCAACAGTGAGGAGAACCCTGTGCTGGGGACCCTGGTGCATGGCACCGGTCTCCCAGCTCAGGGAGGTCACAAGGTGACAAACTTGCCCTGAGATAACACCAAAAACACCCGGTGTTGTGGGGGAGCTTGAACCATGGCTGAGCCGTGCAGGACAAAGCCCCGCTGCCCAGAGGCTGGGGCTGCAGCACCCATGGAGGCCACAACTCCTCCTCCAACATCCCCACAGCACTGGGGGGGTTCCAGCCCCCACCACCAGCTGAGGAACAAGCCTCAGCTGGGCCTGCATCCCCTCCTCCAAGGGGTCTGGAAGCGAAGCAGCAAAAGCACGCCTGTCTGGTTCGGCGCTCAGAGGCCGACAGCTCCGGCACCACTAAAGCTCTGTTCCTGCTGGGAACAGCCCCCATCTGCTGTGTGGGAGTCTCAGCAGTCACAACTGCAGCCTTCGTCCTCGGCTGACTCTTCTTGGTGTGGAGGAACACAGACACACACACTGAAATTCCTCTGAGCCCCATGGCAGCGCAGTAAATTATAAATCAAGCAGCTATCCGTGACTCACCCAGCGCTAGTGGGAACACGCTCGCAGCTCCCAGGTGAACAAGTCCCACGTGGCAGCATGACGGAGGGTTTTTCTCAATTTTCTACCCCACCACTCTCCTAAAAGCCTTTAGAATCACCAACAGCTCTCTGCACAATTTGTCAGCTCGGGCAGGTTTTGTTAATCCTGGTCCCGCTCTCACATCCCCATGGGAGGCAGCGTTGCTCCAACAGGTAACAGAGGATGTGATTTCCGCCTGGCTCACCGCTCTTTCTCCAGAAGGAGGGGGATGTAAGTGTTACAAGAAACAGCTTTTCTCTTTCTTTTGCATATTTCCAGCCTGTCAATCTACAGAAGCCTCAGCAACAGCAGAGGAAAAGCCTCCTCAGAGCTGGCCCTTTCTCTGGCTCCTCAAAGGAAGCAGAGCTCATGGAGAAGCCACGGAGAGCAGACAATAATTAAGGCAAAATCCTTTCTTCCAACACTCCTTCCACCACAAATCATGGATGAGGGAGCCAGCTGGAGCTCTGCAGAGACCCCTTCTTGCTGTATCCCTCCGTGTAACCCTGCGCTGGCCCCGGCACGGCAGCGGCACTGCGGTGCAGGCAGGACTCAGGCAGGCACTGAAGACAGGGTGGTAATTACGAGTTTCAAGCAATCTGAATTTATAATTGGCTGAGATTTCACTCAGCAGATAATGCACTGCCGTCCTGGGCACTTGCTGTATCTAGGTCAGGCCATTAGTTTTGCTCTTAATCTACACACAGTTTTAATTTCATCTTTAATGTCGAATTCCAGCCAGCAAGCTGAGCCAGCGGATGACTTTGTCACTGATTGCATTCAACATCTCGACCCCTCCTGAACCCACAGAGAGGGAAAACAAGCACCAACATCCTGATGTACTTGGACCACTCCCAGCCAAGCTCATGCAGCCGGAGCGCTGGCGCTGCCTGTTGGACCGGGAAATCAGAGAATCATGGAATGGTTTCAGTTGGAATGGACCTCAAAGACCATCTATCCACTCCCCTGCCACGGGCAGGGACACCTTCCTCTAGACTAGGCTGCTCCAAGCCCTGCTCAACCTGGCCTTGAACACTTCCAGGGATGGGCCAGCCAGAGTTTGTCTGGGCAACCTGTGCCAGTGTTTCAGCATCCTCATCATAGAAAACTTTTGGGAAGCAGAAGCCATTGCTACCAAGGAGCCAGCCTGGTCCATGCTGCCAGTGGATGCCTCACCCACCACACGAGGTGCTGCACGGGACAGCAGGACAGGCAGTGCACAGCTCAGCAAGGACACAGAGCAGAGCACACCCCAAGTCCCACACCCAGGTGGCACTCCAGGACCTCTGAGGGCCTAGGATGGGAGAACATGCCATGTTAAAACTCAGGTCCACTTTCTGAGGGCACCTTCCTGCCCCTCACCTCATCCTCACAGTACCCACTGGGTGCCACACCTCCCCTCACCTGTGGGATGCCACCACCAGTATTTCATCCCCCATTATCTCCGCAGCTCTCCAAGCAGGTCAGCACAGCACTGGAAAAAAGCAACTCCATTACAGATACTTTCCTACCCCAGGAGATGTTGTTCCCTTCCCTCACTGTCTCTGGGGCTGATAACCCTTGACATGAACCTTCCCAGAGAAACAGAATGCTGCTGCAGCCATCCCAGGCATCCCAGCTTCAGAAAGCTCCTGGACACGCTCCAGCGCTCCGACCTCTGCCCCATCCTGCCCCAGCATCCACATGGTCCCTGCTTAAATCCGGAAAACTGCTCACACCGGCCAGAATCTTTACAGCATGAACAAGTGGGGTTCAGGATGCACAAAAATAAACCCATCACAGGTGTTAAAGGGATTAAAGATGGTTCCTACAACACTTGGAGGTGTATAATACAGTATAGATGGATCACTGCAGAGCATCCACAGGGAAGTCAGGTTGCTGGCACACTCTGGAGGCTTTGGATGACAAACTGGCTTGGAGGGAAGGAGAGCACTAGGATGAGGTTTCTGGTCTATACACAACAGTCCAGTTTCAGGCACTCAGCTCTTCTAAAGAAAGGAAAAAAATTCCCCACCGAAGATTTCTATGGAAAGCACAGCCCTTCTGACAACAGGAAGTTACTCACTTCAAAAACCCAATTTTCCATCAAAAAAAAATCCAAGTTGAAAGGCGTTTCCAGCTCACTCGAGCTGCAGGATCAAAGCCAGGGATTAAGTGCCTCTGCTCACTGCTGGCTGCACGAGTGTGTCATGGAGCTCTGGGAGCAGACACGGAGCTCACCGACAGCATCCTGTGGAGGGGGCAGAGCCCTGCCATGGGAACGGGACACAGGGCAGGCCTGCGGGAGCAGCAGCATCCTACCAGCACATTTTTAAGGGTTTCAACTATTTCAGGCACTTGCAAGGACTTTGAGCGCTGCCAGGGAGCGTGTGGCGGTCAGAGCTGTGGACTGAGGCGGCGCGAGGAGATGGCACAAGATGATAAAGCAAACGTTGGCTCTGCTGGTGAAGCCCAGCATTGATGCCAAGCAATTCCTGCAGCGGAGGTAGAGCGTTAGGAAAAGAGACACAGAAAACCAGCCCAAACAGTGCACAGCCAGAGGCAGGGATGTGCTGGAGGATGAGCCAGAGGAAGGGCACATAGGGGGTCGCCCCCAGGTAGTTGGGGCCACCCTCACGCCTGCTCCCCCTCCACCTCCAGCCCTGCAGCGAGTGGGGAGCTGGGCAGGGTGAACGGCACAGGAAGAATGTTTGCAGCAGAGGACAGCTTCCCTCCACAGCCAGAATCACTTCAGACTGCTATTTAAAAGGGGAAAAAAAATGGTGTTCTGGCAGCCTGCAAAGCTTCCTCAGATGGATTTGTGTGGCTGGCACGGACCAGATCAGGGAGGAATAGTCCAAGGTTTTAATTTCCCTGCCCAGGTTTTATTGCGTGCAAACATAGGTGGTCATTGCTTTTGAAGGTTTCCAATTTGCAAACGTCTCCTCATGGAAAAAGAATGTCCTGCACTTTGGATGGGGCTGCTGGCACAGCTCCACGCACCGAGGAAGCTTAGGTGAGGCGTGATGTGATGGGAGATGGGCACGTCAGGGGCCGCAGGAAAATCCCAGCCTCCCCATAGACCCCGTTTGGCAGCACTGACCCAAAGCCAAACCTCGTGCCTGGAAAAAGGGAAGAAAGAAACAACATCCAGGACATCCCACCGCCCATTCCTCATGCTGTCATGGGCGTTTAGTCACAGCACTAGGCACCTTGCAGTGGGTTTGGGAGGGTTTGGAGAGGGGCAGGTGGGAAACCAGCCCAGGAAACTGAACATCTAGGAAGATTTCTTTCCAGGCATCTCAGGGTGTTTAAAAACAAGGAAGAAAAAAAATAATCTGGTCTGCACAAAAAAAACCCCTCAAGTCTTCTGCATTTTTGCTGGAGCAACAGAAGTATTCCTTCTGCCCTCAAAATCCACCAGAGCAGAGACCGCACTTTTGTTCTGAACATGAACAGGACAAAGAGTCAAGAAATGCACTTTTGGGTCAGAACAAGCATGGTACATGAAGGGAGAAAGGTCTAAGGAAGCAGCAGCTGGGAAAGGCATGAGCAGGGTTCTAATGGGAACATGACTGCTGCCACAGCCTCACCAGCGTGACCTCGGATGGGACCTGTTGTAGTTTTTTTTCATATTAAAAAAAAAAAGGGGGGGGTTAAAAGCTTTTTTTTTTTTTTTTTTGCAGGCTCATCCAGATTGCACAGGGGACAGAGAGGGATTTCAAACTTTATATAGGGCAAACATCATCCATGGAGGTTCACATCACTGCATGCAACCGCAGCCCCCGCATAAAGACTGAGCTTCAAAGTGCTCTGGTGGGACCCTGGGAAGTTTGTCAGCTCCCTCCTGAAGACCAGCAGAACAGTAGCTCAGTTCAGATCAGTATGTGCCACGAGTGAAGGGGCTGGAGATGCATCACCCACTTCTGCCACTGCAGCCTGGGGGGGTTTAGGATAGAAAAGGTGGGCTGTCCTAGAGAAAAAGCTCCCTGCCACAGGAGCTCCCGCTGCTGGAAATGCTTCAGTGGAAGCGAGACCCCAGACAGTGGGACCACGGGGAGATCTTCAGAAACCTTCAAATCCTTGTCAGCCTTCAGTCACCTTTTCCTCCCTAGGCAAGGTCCTTCTGGGAACACAGAAGTGTTCAGGCCAGCCCCCCCCGGGATGGCATCTGCAAGGAGCCAAAGTGCTGAGATGCCATAGGAGGGTGAAGGACAGAAGAGAAGTTTGAGGCACTTGGGAAGCTCCAACATTGCCTCATTGGATCACATAAGGATCTGGGTTAAGAGTGACATTCAGAGACCATCCAATCCAACCCAAAGTCCCTTTAGGCACTGCAAGAGGCTCTAAGATCTTTCTGGAGCCTTCTCTTCTCCAGGCTGAACAATCCCACCTGTCTCAGCCTTTCTTCCTAGCAGAGGTTCCAGCCTTTGGACCATTTCTGTGGCCTCCTACAAGCCTGTTCCAATAGGTCCATGTGCTCCTTGTGCTGGGGGCCCCAAAGCTGGACCTCAGTGCTCCAGGGGGTCTCACCAGAGCAAAAGGGGAGAACCCTCTCCCTCCACACTGCTGGGGATGCACCCAGGACACAGCTGGATTTCCAGGCTGTGAGCACACATTGCCAGCTCATGTCCAGTTCTTCACCCACCAGCATCCCCAAATCCTTCTCCACAGGGCTGCTCCCAAACTATCTGTCCCCAAGGCTCAGAGCCTGAGCCTTTCCTCACACAGTAGAGGAGCCCTGAGCAAGCCGGCTCAAGGGGGGCACAAAAGCATTCCTGGAGCACTTCCCAAGGCTCAGTGGTCCTCAGGCAAAGGGAGAGCCTGCAGGGGACGATTTATGGGCAGTGGGAGGTTTCCATGTGCTGCAGCCTATGGATTGGGAGACTGTGGAACAGCTTTCCCAAAGGAAATGGAAACAGTTCAACCTGTCCTGCTCCCATCCTCCAAGAGGGCTGAGCAGGCATGGCCTGAGGGCTAAAGCCTTAGGGGATGGTGCTGCATGTCTCCCAGGAGACCTCCCTCTGCCATCTCAGCTCTCCCACAGGACAAGGCAAAGCAACATTGACACCTGAAGTCCGATGGCATTTGGATCCAACAGCCAGACTTGGCACTCACACTCCCACACCAGCAGGAGAACCGAAAACAGCAAAGACTTTGCTCTAATGGCAAGACCAAGACCGAGCTCAGCCTCCCGTACCAGAGGAGCCCACCAGCTGCATCCCACAGATCCTTCAGCAGCTGTTTGGCTTAAATACGAGGTGCTGCTTGGGGCACCTGGAACCGGCCCCCGCTCTGAGCACTGGAGACACAGCTCCCGTGGGTGACTGCACCGCCACAGCCACGCCAGCTCCTTACCTTCAGCTTCTCGAAGCGATCACTGAGCGATGCCACTTGGTGGTCCCGGTGGCGGCCCACCAGTTTACATAAGGCACAGATGAGCTGGTCGTCAGCGACACAGTACATGTTCACCTTCTCGTTCTCGTGCTCCAGGCACGTGAGTCCGCGGAAGTGCGCGTCGGGCACCGGCTCCACCAGCCGGTGGCTGGTGAAGGGCTTCTTGTTGGGGTGGGTGGCCCGCAGGCAGCGGTCGCAGTAGGACACCTCGCAGGTGATGCAGGTCTTGACGGCGTCGCGGGGCGGATCCTGCTCGCAGAACTGGCAGGCGATCCTCTCGCTGGCCACGGACATGGTAGGGCTGTTGCGGTAGGTCCTGTCGCGGCGGCTCTCGCTGGGGGAGTTGGGGCCGCTCAGGGAGGCCTTCTGGAAGCGGTCGATGATGTTCTGCAGGGTCACATTTCTCTTGAGGCCCTCCAGGCCCCGGTGGTTGAGGGAGATGACATAGCGGCAGGTGGGGCACTGGAAGGCGGTGATGGGCTCAATGGACTCGCTGGAGGAGCAGCTGGACACCAGGATGCGGTGGGCACAGCTGAAGCAGAGGCTGTGGGCACAGGGCAGCAGGAGGGGGTCCTCAAATAACTCCAGGCAGATTGGGCAGGTCAATTCTGACTCCAGTGTTTCCATCTTTAGTTAACACGATCCTGATTCAGCACGAAAAACCAGGGAAGGTGGTCGAGAACCTGAGAGGGAGGAGAGCAGAGACATGAGACGGCAGCAACAGCGACTCTCCTGGGCAGCGCCTCTTCTCCAGCAGCAGGCACTCAGGCAGGTCAGACACGTCACTCCTGCAACACTCCAACACTCTATACATCCCACACTGTCACTACAGCCCAGCCAGTCCCCTGGAAGTGCACACCACTGTGGCTGAAGCCTCTCACTGAGGTGTCTCACCCCACCCTCACCCTGAGCCAAACCACTACTGTGGAGCAGTGGGACAAGATCCATACAGAGGGGATGGGAGATGTGCAGCAGCTGCCCTGACACCTTCAAGCCCAGCCAGGGAAGGACCTGGACCACAAGGCTGGAGACAAAACAAGGAGAAACCACACGATTTCATGTTTGTGCTGCTGAGCGCTGCTGAGGACTGGGGTGGGGCAGTGCTGGCATTCCATGCAGAAGGGCTGCACTGTACTGCAGAATTAAGCCCCTAAACATCCCCTCCAGCAGCTCCAGGCATGTCTGCTTCTAATGAGGGGGAAAAGGTGAATCATGTCCTGGAAACTCTAAGCAGAGCATGTTGGGAGCTCTTAACACCCCATCCTGCTCCCTGCTTTTCCCGGTCATTGCTTTTTGGAGCAGGGTGGGTAGGGCAGAGCAGTGAAATTATAGTCGGCAAACTTCCACCACTGGCTGTCCTCCACTGCACTCCACAACAGCCAGGGATGCCCAAATCAACTCCAGCTGGAGGCAAACAAGCTGTATTTTTAGCTCCCTTCCTCTGCATGAGCTGAAAAAGAGCTCCCAGCAGGCGACAACCTGCTGCTCCCAGCTCCGGTTTGCAGAGCACCAGGAGCTGCACCTCGAGCCCTGCCCAGCCTGCTCCCAAATGCCTGTCACATAATGACATGGAGCTGGACCCAGTCTCTCCTTTCTTACCTGCCACCTAGTGCACATGTGGTGCCTCCTGGTCTTCTCGACTCACTGCGATGTCCCTTGTCACAGACACGGGGAAAAAGCCTCATTCTGTCAAAGCCACAGGGACCCCTCACCCTGGCACTGCTGCAGGGGCCAACCCTGTCAGAAGGAACACAGTGCCCAGCCCAGCCCTGTTTCCACCCCAGCACACTTTGGTGGGGTACATGGGCTCTGCTTGGGGAGAAGAGGAAAAACTCTTCCCTGGGTGGGTGGGGAGGCCCTGGCACAGGTTGCCCAGAGACGCTGTGGTTGCCCCATGCCAGGATGGATGGGACTTGGAGCAACCCAGTCCAGTGGAAGGTGTCCCCATCCATGGCAGGGTGTGGGACTGGATGAACTTTAAGGTCCTTCCAGCACAAACCAATCTGGGATTCTGTGAAAAAGGGCTGGCTGGGGGGCATGAACCAGCAGCAGGAGAGGGTTTGGCTGCTGAAAGCCCCAGGCTGCTGCCAAGGCCTGCAAATGGCAAACTGCACAGGCGTAACCTGCACACCCCCATCCCATCACACCCATCCCTTCCATCACTCCCATCCTCTCTCTTCCCAATTGCCCGAAATGGGATTTGCAAGTGGTTGGAGGAGACCTTGAGCTCCTCCCTGAACCAGCTCGAGGGGCTTATAAAATTAATCCACTGGGTATTTTGGTATGTTCATGCTGCAGCAGCTTCTGCTGTCTAAACACAGCCTCACACACAAATGTATCCAACACTTTCTCTAAGGTTATTTTTCTTTTCCTCAAGAGAGACAGTGGAAAAGTAGCTGCGTCCAAACAAGGAGAGCAGCACAAGGGCTCCCTGACAGCTTCCTCTCCGCAGCTCCCGGAGTGTTTCTCAAGCCTCGGAGCCTGCCACAGCCATGGGAAAGCAGCGGGGAGGGAACATTCCTGGACCTCTGCCCAGCTGCTCGCACTCTGCTGTGGTTGCCCCAGATCTGCTGGGCTCCCCCGTGCCCCAGGCCTGGCAGGACAAGGAGGGGGGTCCCAGCGTCCAGCCACGACTCTCCCATCGCCAGCACTGCGGCACCTCCCGCACTGCCCTCGGGCACTGGAGCTGCAACACCTCCCACACTGATCCCTCGCCGTGCCAGATGCTCTGGACACAGCAGCTGCCTCACCCTCAGAGCCCAGCACCCCGCTCCACACGTGACCCCAGCTCGGGGGGCACAGCCCCCTCACCTCCCCACGTGATCCATGGATTCCCTCCGGCCAGCAAACACAAAGGGAAAAAAGGAAGAAGGACAACAACAGGATTTGGTTCAGAGCCTGACCAAGACTGGGAAAAGAATTTAAAAAACAGGATTGGTGTGAGAGGCTCCCAAACGCCTTGCCAGAGCCGCCTGTTGCTGGGCCAGCCCCACGGAGCAACATCTCATGCTCCCACAAGCTCCAACATCCAGCTTCGCATCCAGCTCCGCTGCCATCCGAGGGAAAACGAAGCAAAAAGCTTAAACAGCCTTTGGCTTTGTTACCAAGTTTTTACATTAATCTTGTTTTCCTTGCTGGGACAACAGCTTTTACCTGTGACATATCCAAGAGGAGCCTCAGGCCCTGGGCTGGGACAGGAGCAGGTACAGGAGCCCTCTCAGAAGTGCAGGAGCAGGCACAGGAGCCTGCCTGGAGGTGCAGGAGCCCCACTGGAAGTGCGGGAGCCCCCTTGGAGGAGGCACCTGCTCCGAGGTGCTGCACCTGGCAAGGCAGCCACGCTGCCGTCAGAGCCTTTCATGCCTCTCACTTTGATGTTCTCTTTGATGTCCAGGATTGACGCAGCACAAGGAATAGCTGATTAGATTAAAATCTGCTTTCTTTACAGTCATTAACTCCCTAAATATAAAAGTCATAAAATATTAACACTGTTTACAGACAGCCCCGTGTCACTTGTGCCCCAAGGGTCAGCAGCCCTGGCCAAGCCGGGCTGTGATAACAACAAGCAGCAGCAGCAGCAGGTGGTTAACAACACAGTAACATAAAACCAAACACTTTTTTTCGTGTTGATTTGATCTTTGCCTAAAACCCAAGGGAAAGAGAGAAAATAATAATAACAAATAAAAATTCTAATAAATAAATCAATGACCAACAAGACAGAAGAGAGGGGGGAAGGCAGAGAACCCCAGAGTGAGCAAAGCTGTGGGTGCTGCAGAGCCAGAGCAGAGCCAGTGCCAGGTCCTCTGGGATACAGTGACTGGTGCTTTTACTTCCAGCCCAGATGCATTCCAAAACCCACATGCCAGCACAGAGCAGCAGGAGCATGGTGAGCCTCAGGGGTTCTCAGGATACCTTTAGCAAGTTACACTAAAGGTTGTTGGATACAAAAGGTTCCCCCTCCACTTCTCCCAAATTGGTATTTTCACAAGATCAAAGCCAAATGCGCTTCATCACTGCCTGAAGCTCAGAGGCTCATCAGGAGCGAGGCAGAGGTTTGGCACCAAGGGAAGAAGGGAGGAGAGACATGGAAGGAGGAGATGCTGCTCACATCATCTG
Organism: Empidonax traillii; assembly: GCF_003031625.1. NCBI lineage: Eukaryota > Metazoa > Chordata > Aves > Passeriformes > Tyrannidae > Empidonax > Empidonax traillii. The sequence continues at coordinate 113,549 of NW_020955758.1, read as the reverse complement.
ATCCATACCTGGCGGGGACATCCCAGTGTGTATCACCTGAGGCCATGGGCAGCCAGCCCAAAATTCACACTTTCCCCTCCAGCCACCATCCAGCTCCCATTTTTACCCATGTTTTTTTACAAGTCCACCCAACATTGCCTGAGGTTTCTCCCAGCACCAATCCTGGGCAGAGCCCCATGCTGGGATAACTGGACCTGCTCTGACAAACGCTAACTGTGCAGGTCAGTATTTTCCACACCATTATTTATTTATTTTTTTATTATTTATTTATTTATTGTGGATTTTATTATTATTTATTATTTTTATTTATTAATTTTTATTTATTTATTTATGTGATTATTTATTTATTTTCTCTCTTTCCCCCCCTTTTTTCCCCTCCTTTTTTTTCCTCCCTTCCCCCCCAAAAGCTCCAGCTCAGATTGCTCAGCCCCTTCCAAGAATGAGGCTTTAGAAGAGCTATGCTGCTCCACCCGTGCATTAACGAAAAAAATAATAAAATATGGCAACCCTTTCCTTAATTGGCTCAGCGACAGCAGGATACAAAATCTGGGCAGCAGTTATCTCTGCGCTTTTTGTTGTCCTCGGGAAAATTAGCTCAAAATCGGATCACTGTTGAAGGGAGGATAGAACGCCCCATCCAGCAGCCACATCCCGTTCCCAAAGAGCCCAGGCTGCCCAGCACAGCTCCCATGGCAGCAGGGATCCACTCCCTCATTTGAGGTCCCCCCTCAGCTCCCCTGGCCCTGCCAGCATCAGCCTTCCCAACCAACTGCCCTGAATCTCCCCTTGGGATGGGCCTGTCTCAGGAGAAACAGGGTCCTACGAGGGAACACAGCCCCCCAACTGCACAATTAGCAACAGCTTCCGACCTAGCAAAGGCACCCCAGGGACAGGGGAGGCTGTCAGGCTCCTCCAGCTAATTCAGATCCAGTGTTACCTAATTCTTCTGTGCTCGATTTGCATCAGCTGTGCATATTTAATGCCAAATTTTAAGCTTGGAGCCGCAGCCAGCACAGAGCATCCCTCGGCCCCTGCTCCTCCCTCCCAGCACACCTGAACACGCTGAACAGAACTTGGCCTTTCCTCCCATCGCTCCTGCCTTCACACATTCCTTAATAACTCCACAAATTTGTCTGAGGCTTTCTGAAAATCCCAATGATCCATCTCCCAGCTGCTCTCCCCAATCACCTTATTGACATACCAGAAAAAGAAGAACCCCCCCGTCCCCATTAAACTGGATTTCCCCTATAAAAGCCAGTGTTGCTGTCCCTAATCCATCATACTGGAGCAGCATTTCCACACCAGCTTTAATTATTTTCTCAGCCAATTTGCTTGGTGCTAAAGCAAAGCTGCTCCATGATTCCCACTGCTCTCCCTGCACCTCTTAAATAAAGGACAGAGCTGAGAGGCTGCATTCACATGCAGCAGTTCCCTTTAATGAGAGATTTGCTGGCAGTTTGGCTGCTTCATCCTTAAACCCCTCATGAAGAGCCACCAGAGTCCACCAGGCACTGGACATTTGTGCTCTTTAATTCCTCCATTTGCACAGCACCTGATTCCCTCTGGGAATTTCACCTTCATCGCTGCCTTCACTGATGGGATGAGACCACTTTGTTCCATCACAGCATCCCCTTTCTCCTGAAGGTCTCCTGCCTCCAGGGTTGGGAAGGGCCCCCAACATACTACTGGATGTCCTGATCCCCTCTGCCCCTGCTGCTTGCACAAGTAGTTTTGGGTGGGGTTTTCCTCCCCCTCATCCCCCAAGGGGATTACTCCCAATGTGTGAACCCCACACAAGCCTCAGTTCCCCACGTGATGTCAGAGAGGCAAGCACCAAACGAAGCTCCTCTGTTTGACCTCCAGGGACATCCCAGTACAAGGGAAGACTTTACCTCTTTCCTACAAGTGAGGTGACAGCTCCTGGTGTGCTCCCACAGGACCTCAGCACAGCATGTGTTCACTAAAGGCTCCCCAGGGATTTGGAGCCCATGACCTGCAAGGTGGATCAGGGAGGGATTCCCTGCAGCTTGCTCCTCAGCTCCCACAGCCATGCAGAGGGAATCACTCCAGGCAGATTCCTCAGAAGCTGCAGTGGTCTGAAGACAGGCAGCAATGGTGCATGTCACCCTCTGGGACGGTATGGGGCAATTCCCACGGACACGGTGTGGAAACGTTCCCCAGCAATCTCCATTGGTGGCCTGGGGGTCAGCTGGACACAAAAGGGACAGGGCATCTCTGCAGCCCCTCTGACTCAGCAGGTCCCTGGAGCACAGCGCAGTTGCTTCCAGTTCCTGGGGAACACTGCAGCTTCCCTGGGTCCCCTGCACTCCATAATCCATGAAAACTGGGGCTGCAGCAGCCAAGCCTCAGCCTCTGGCAGGTCCCAGCCCATCATAGCCCTCCTCCCCATGCACTGCATATGTCCATCCATCCCATTCCTCCTGCACACAGCCCTTGCCTCTCTACCAGCAGCTGCCACCACAGCTCAGGGGCTGAAACCCCAGCTGAAGCTGGGGGCTCACAGCAAGCAGTGCCTGAGCCAGCGACATACAAAGGCACGTGGTTTGAGGGCTGCTGCAATGGCAGGGGGAACAGCCCCACCTTCCCAAGACCATCACAGATGTGAGTGAGCCCCTTCCAGCCTGGCCCTTGAGAAGAGCAGCTGGGGACTGGGCACACCACCAAACTGGCACGTCCAGTGCTCCTGTGGCCCTGGCAGCCCTGCCACCCCCCTGCAAATACTCCTTCCCCTCCTACCACGGCACTCCACTGCTCCAGGTCTCGCCACCCTCCCTCTCTCCCTCCCCTCCCTTACCTCTCCTGCAGCTCTGTGCTCTCCTGCCACCCTGCTGCCCTGGCCTCTCCAGCCAATGCTTTACAGCAAGCGAGCGGACCGAGCACTCGTGTCAGCAACAGCAGCTCCCAAAAACAGCCCTGCTCCCAGCTGGCTCCTGCCAGACCACACATGGCAGCAGCCTTTTGATCCGAGCTTTTCTCCAGGCGCACCCTGTGGCTCCGCATCCTTCCCCTCTTCCTCAGCCACCGCCTGCAATGCAGCTCCAGCCCGCTCTCGTCCCCACCACAGCCAGCAGCCCTTGGCCCAGCAAGAAGGAGGGAGGGCATGGCTGCAACAGCAGCTGGTGCTCTGGAATAACAACCTTTGTGCTCCAGAGCAAGGCAAGGCTGTTATCCCCCAGATGGATGCTGCGGAGATCATCCAGCCCCGCACTGAGAACCCCCAAGGAGGAGCATATTCCAAGGGCAAATCCCTCTGTCTCTCCAGAGGCTGGAGCAGCAGCAGCCTGCTCCAGCATTCACAGCCCCAGTGCTGTGTTAGGTACCAGAATCCTTTGGGGTCTGCACCCCCACAAGCCACTGGGGTGGCTTCCCACTCCTGTGCTTTCTACAGGACACCTACGGGACACCGGTGCTACTCATCCACAGGGGAGCAGAGTTCAAAGAGGTGCAGAGACATGACCACAGCAAAGGCAAGGCTGGGCTCATGGCAAAGCCCACCGTGGGTAAGAGCCAGGAGATAGATACACACATGTGGGAAGGTACTGGTGCTGCTGCCATGCAAGCATGATGCAACGAGGAGCCAGTGCATCCCAGCAAGGAGCCAGCCCCTCACCAGTGCTCCCCAGGCACCCTCGTGCTGTGCAAAAGTCAAAGCTGTAAAGGGTGTTTTCTGGGGGACAGAATAATAACAGATCCTCAACCAAAGAAGGGGGGTTGGCACAGTCCCATTCTGGCAAAGATACAGAGCTTGAGAGGGGCAGCCTGAGCCACCACTGTGCCCCCCAACCCGTGCTTTGCCCCTTTTCACCTCCTGACCCCTCCTGATCCTTTCCTTTCCACAGGGAAGGAAAAAATACTGAACGGGGCGTGGGAGCAAGAATGGCTCCAGAAGGGTTGGGAGCTGCTGCCTGAACCGAGGGCTCTGTCACGTCCCCACCTCGGGGCTGCCGTGTGTCCCGACAGAGCTCCGAGGAGCGTGTGTGCCCCAGCCCTGCAGCCCACAGCAACACACGCTGCCAGTGACACCGTTTCAGTCCCGTTTTGCTGAGACCTCCTGGCAGACCTCGGCCTCCGCTGCAGATGGAGGCTGTGACAGCCAGCCCAGAGCCTTGTTGCTGCCCCGACCCAGCGACCGCTCCAACCTCCCCACCCCGAAACGACAGATCAGCTCCGCTTCCGACAGATACCACGGAGCCGGGAAATCCAGAGGCCATTGTGCTGCTCTGTGCAAGGTTAAATATATCTGCGTGGCTCCTTGGGCTGCATTCCTGGGAGGTGGAAAGGATAAACAAGGCTTCCTGCAGGAAGTGGAGACAATGGGGGGATAATTAGTTCTAGTCCCCAGTGCAGAAACAATGCAGGTAGCAGATATTTTGGACTTTCACACCCACCCCCTCGCCATGCTCAGAAAGCGGTGCCCTGACTGGTGCAACTTGACTCCCAGACTGGTATAACTGGGCTCCCTGGCCAGATAGGAGACTAAAGATATAAAATGAGGGAAGCTGCCACAGCCAAGGGATCAGCCTGGGGCTTCACTACTCCAGGCTTACGCTGGCAAGAGGCTGGCATACGAGGACACATTTCGGAGACACGTTTTTCCCAGAGCCAGCAGCTCCTGGCACAAGTTGGGGGCTATGGGCACCCACACACCAAGAGTTACAAAGCAGGTTTGGGGACAGAGCTTGCACCAGTGCCCCAGCCATGCTTCACTTCCAGCATGGCACAGCCAGCAATGCCAACAGCACTCCAGAGCAACCACGAGCAAACTGCAAGGGGAGCTCCCAGGTCACTGTAGCGAAGGGACCCCCACACCACCCTCCACAGCCGGCCAGAGGATGCCAGGGATCTGCTTTCCTACAGTTACCTCCTCTTCATTCCAAAGAGGGCCCGACCAGGGCTTATTTTCAAATCACAGCAATTTTTAATCCTTTTTCCTACCCCGGCCCCTTGGGAGTGCTCTGTACGCCAGCCAGATTTCCCAGTCCTCCTTCTGGCGCTGCGGAATGACACAGGGACCCAGTGCTCCCCGGACGTCTTCCCAGCACATTACACAGGTCATTTAAAGCCTTTCAAGACAAAAGGCTCCCTCCCTCTGAAGTGACTCAGAACCATTAGCATCCCTTTGGAGAGGGTTCTCTGCCCTCACCACTGCAGCACAGGAGCACTTTTGCCCTTTAGCTCTAAATAAAATACATTTATGAACAAAAAAGCACCGATTCCCCTGGCTCGGAGCCACTGCCTGCCCCCATGTCCCACCCCCTGCTGGGAATGTCACAGACACCCACAGCAGTGTCCCTCACACTTTGAGCCACACCAAAGGATGCTCCACCAGCAATGCCACACACCCTGTCCTCTGCAATCAGCCTTAAGCTTGCTCCCTAACCACTCAGGAGATGTTCCCTGAGCCAAGGACACCAGCATGGCTGTGCTGCTTCTGGACGCAGCTTCCCACAGCTCATGCCAGGCTGGGGATGAACCATCGAGCTCAAGGCAGGTCTGGAGCACACACAGTCAGGAGAAACACTCAGCTCACCCTGTCATCCCCTGGATCAGCCTGAGGAGAACCAGGGAAGAACCCCGAACCCAACACAGGCTGCATCCCAGAGCACGCCCAACCACTCGAGCATCCCCAACCCTGGTTCCTGGAGGATTCAGACCACGCTGTTGCCTCCATCACCCCTGTTCCCTGGCCAGCACAGCTCCACCACGCTGCATCACTCCAAAGTCCTGCTCCCTTCTCCAAGGGGCAGCCAAAATAATGCTGGGGGCATGCAGGGGCTGCGGATCTGCCCGCCACCCCTCTCAGCTCTGCTCAGATGCAGTTCAGGAGATAAAGCAGGAAACTACAAAGGTAATTTCCTCCTGTCATCCCTGCTGCCTCCCCACGGGCTGCCGGAGGGAGGCAGAGGTTTCTGGTGACAAGAGGCACGGCACAGACAATACCTGCTTTCGTACTCCAACGAGTTCTTTAAAGATCTGAAAGGAACCCAAAACACTCCCAATTTTGCATCTGTCACCATCACAGAACACGCCAGAGCCTCGCAGGGTCTGGGATTTGACACACGGAGGTGCCTTCGCTCCCAAGAGCATCCAACACTCCTGATTTCCCATGGGAAGCTGCTGTGGCTCTGCAGGCAGTCAGCAAAGCTCACAGCTGCTGAGGAATGACAAATGGACACAAATTCCTGGGATGCTGGAGGGAACACAGCACTCTACAGGGTCACCCCGGGACTGACCACAGTGCTGGTCAGAGGCTTGCAAAAGTATTGGCAGGAGCAAAAGAGTTTACAAAATAATATTATATGTAATATATAAATCAGCCTGTCATGCTGATGGTCTCTCTCATCCAAGGAGAGCAGCTTTCCAAGTCCCCTCTCCTGCCACCCCCACAATGCAGCAAGGACACCAGGCCAGCACCAGAGCTGGATCCTGTCCCCAGCCAGGGGCTGTGAGGAATCCTCAGCCCCGTGGCATCTCCCTCGGTGACACACATCACCCTGCAAGTGATGGGTGACCCTGCAGAGCATCCCAGTCACTTCCCAACACATAGGGCCATAACACAGTGATGACTATTCATGGCTTGAAGCTGCTAAAGGACTCAGATTAAAGGGATGGAAAAAAGCTGAAGATTTAATGCCAGGAAACCACAAATGGGTCACACATGGAGACAGGGGACATGGAGGTGACAGCACAAGCACCCACACAACCCCAGAAGTTGGGATCCTCCTTTTGCAGCGTAACAGAGCCATGGACCAGCCCAGTGTCATTCCCAGAAATTCAATTTTGCACTATCCACCAGTTCTCACAGCAGGCACAAGGCAGTCCAAATGCTGGGAGAACAGGCAGACCAAGAAGGATCAGGTTAGGGGCCAAGAAAAATCACAGAGGATAAAAACAAGGAGCCTGTTGCTGTGAGAGGCCAGCCCTCATTATGGAGAAATGCGAGAATTCCCAGGAGGAAAGCAGACCTGAGAGGCAAAGCACAGAGAAGCAGGGATCCCAGAGAACTTCAGAACGTCCTCTGGGTGCCCACTGGCCTCAATACCATCTCCCACCACCAGTCATGAAGGAGAAGGAATACAACAAGGAAGAGGATTCTGGCAGGATTGCTCCTCACAGAGCTGTACAGCTCAGCACTCACCACCCTCCTGCCAGACAAACCCTATCCCGTTCTCCTTCCTACAGGCACACAAACACTTCCAGCACAAAGGAGCAGAGCTGGAGCCACTGCAGCCAGGGAAAACATCCAAGAAAAAAAAAGAAAAAAAAAAAAAAAAAACAACGACCGAGAACACATTTCTAGGAGGGGAAAACAGCAACGCAGGCGGCGAGGAACCAACGGAGAGCACAAGGCCGGGCCCCCGTGGAGTTTTCTAAGCCGGTCAGGATCCTCGCTCGGTGCTCCAGCCCCTGCACACACCATTCGGCTCCAGGAATTGCCGGCAGCGCTACAGCATGGAGAGGGGGGAGAATCCCTGGCAACACGGAGCTGCCGTGGGAGCCTGCGTGTTCCAGCCGGGGCTGGGGAGACGCCGACGCGCACACAGGACGCTCCCGGGACGTGCATCCAGAGCAGCTCCCACGGCTCCCCAGCGCCAGCTTCAAGCATCAGCTGCTTAAGATAAACAAAATGCCACTGTGTGGCCTGAGCCAACATTATTTCTGCAGCAATCCAGAGCTTTGGGATTCCTGCTGCACCTGGGGAGCACGGGCGCTGCGCTGGACCACCACGCTCCCAGGTCAGAATCCAGCAAGTCACAGAAAAGCCGAGGTCTGCAGGGAGCTCTGGGAATGGAGACTGACTCACCTGGGGTCACCTGGAGTCAGCTGTCCAGGACTGTGACCCACTGGGTTCTGTATACCTCCACAGATGGAGACTCCACAGCCTCTCTGGGTAGCATTTCACCCATCTCAGAGTTAAAACCACCACACTTTCTCCCATGAGATTTCAGCCAGATGCAAGGAGTCAAGAACAGGAGGTGCAGACGCCTCATCCAAAGCCGCAATAACAGGGCTAGCAGACCACCAGCAGCCCTAGCTGCCCTTGAGCACTGGCTCAAGGTCAGGTTCCACCAGGATAGATCATCTGGCATAGGACTTCCAAAGCCTGGATCCACATCTGCTCCCTTGCATGGGAAACAGGTCCAGCGCCAGGGCTCTGGAGCACTTACAGGAGGGATGTGAAGCTCCTGTGCCTGTCCTCTCCCCCTTGCATGGGGACTGCAGACCTCTGCCACCCTCATGTGCCTCATTCCTCCTCTCCCAACCATCTGCTTCCAGCCAGTGCCAGAGCAAAACTGCTGATTAAAGGCCAGAGAGCAGCTCCCAAACACCCTGGAGCCTTGGACACCCTGGTGGGCAAAGCAAATCCCAAGGCAAGGGCACAGTGCCCCAGGCAGCACGAGCATCACAGCCACCACTGCCACTGTCACACTATCACACCGGGGCTCAGTATCAGCATGACAGCACGGGGGGCAGCCTGAGCCAGCGCAGCATCCAGCCAAAAACCCAGCCTGCTCCTTAACGATGTGTTGAGCCAGGTCAGCCTGGCTCAAAGCCCCAAATTCCTCCCTCCCAGGAAGCCCAGTGGGCAGTGAACCAGAGCAGCTGCCCACAGCCCCATGCCTGGAGCTCAAATGCTGGCGCTGCCATTCCAGCCCACCCATGATCCAAGTTCCTGAGCACCCTTTAGATGGCCTTTCCCTGCCTCATTGCACTCAGCCCTGTAACACAGCCAGATTTATGGGGTTCTTTGGGGATCATCCATGAAATGCATTTAAGCCTCTCTGTCTCTTTGAAACTGCAAAAAGCTAATTTATTCCTCGGTATCCCTGCTGTGCTGCCAGAGGATGCTGCAGGCTGCACCTCAGAGGGCTGACACGTCCCCACTTCCCCTGTACCCCCACAGATCTTCCCCCAGCTCACACTGATCGCACTGGGCCTGAACCCTGCTCCTGCCAGGCCTCTGCCTCCTGCCTGAAGGTAATTTTTTCCTCTTCGGTCAACCAACTCAAAATTGGGTTTGTGCATTAAAGTGAAATTTAATTTCTGGGCCATTACCCCAACATAGTCTAGTTCCTGTGTCTGCAAAACGAGGAATAAACAAACAGACTGAGCAATTCATTTCCCTCTTAGACGCAAATTTCAGTTATAAACAAGAGTAATGACATTCTGCAGAGGCATGGAGCCCATTTCATTTCAGGATCCCACAGAAAGCAGGCAAAGCTGTGGGACCCCCAACACAGCCAGCACACAGTCCTGCTACACGTGCTCCTGCATGGCTGCAACACACATCCCTGGGATCTGCCCTCAGAGTCTCATTGATGCAGCAAGTTTCCATTTATTTCTCACGCTGTTTTTTCACAAGCCTCTGGGTTTTCCTTTTCCCCCCGCCTCAAGCTGATAGTCCAGACATTGAGATCTAGAAAATACATGGTTTTGAGACCTGAAAAATCAAAAACTCCAACTCCCCCCAAAAAACCAACAAAACCCCTGCACAACTCCCCCTCTATTTCCCTTCAGTCTCTCTACTGAGTATAAAAAAACTCAGCAGCAATTAAGCCCACACGGTGACAACAGTGTCCCCATCCAGTCACAGGCTGCTCTGGCACATTCCAACCAGACCCCATCCACACCCTCTTCCTGTCCAAGGGCGGAAATCCCACGGGAAATGCCCAAAAGGAAGCGAACCAGCTGCCACCACCCAGTCAGGAAGACCTGGCAGCCACATCGGGCTCCTGCAGCAGCTCCTCACCGGGACCTCCCAGCCAGAACTGTTTCAATAATAAACAGTTTCCGTTGGGAATCACTGTTTCTATTTCAATTTAAGAGACAGGGACAAGAGGTTTACCTTAGATATCAGGAAAAGGTTTTTCACTCAGAGGGTGGCAGACCAGTGGAACAGGAAGTGGTCACAGCACCAAGCCTGTCCGAGTTGAAGAAATGTTTGGACAACGCTCTCAGGCACAGGGTGGGATTCTTGTGTCCTCTGCAGGCTTGGACTTGATGATTCTGATGGGTCCCTTCCAACTCAGCACATTTTATGATTCTATGAGAGGGATGACAGCTTGAGCGAGGACTCCAAAGGCAAGAGGGAAGCAGGGGACAGAGTGACAGAGGAATGGCCCCTGCCCTCCTGGTACCCGGGGAATATCAAGTTTGTTTGCTCAGAGAGGAAGCCGAGCCCACAGTGGCACGGGGACCAGTGAGCTGCACGGAGGCCAACGAGCACTAGGGCTGAGACTGCACAGGGAAGAGATGAAAAGTGGTTCCAGCCTGACTTTCCCCCAGCCCTGGCTTCACCAGCTTTTTGTAACCAAGCTCCATTCCCACACCGCAGTGGTCCTGAGGGCCAGCAACCTGCTCCTCTCCCCACTGTTGGTGGGCCTTGCTGGGGGCTGCCTTTCCCCCAGCAGTGAGCCAGGAGCCCCAGTAAAGCTAGGACAAGGCTGTCCCCATCCTGGACACTGCCTGGCCACAGGACATGCCTGGCCCCAGGGCCTGGGCACAAGGCAGGGCCAGAATGGAGGCGGTGACAGAGTCCAGCGCTGCCAGAGAGCACAACTAGTTGTTTCCTGAGAAAGGGCAGCATGTCCAGAGGCACAAAAGGGGCCATTCTGCTGCTGGCCATGCTCTGGGGACCAGGGGCTAGGACCAGATGCCAAAGCTACCGCATCTAAAGGATGCTGGCAGGGCCCTACCCCCGGCACCCCAAAAGCCAGGGCTGCAGCATGCCAAGCTCTGCCCCATGTCCTCCCAAACCACACGCTCAGAGCTCAGCATTGTCACCCTCCCTGCACCCATGGATGAGGCAGGTCCAGAGCTGCTGGCACAAAGATCCAACCCAATGTTTTCAGCGCTGAGTAAGAACACGGGCAGGCACCCAGGATCCAAGGGGTGAGACGCTCCCCCCATGCTGCCAGAGCCCCCCGCCCTCACACAGCACAAGGCGCCTTTCAGCGCCACACAGACACCCCATTCTCCCACTGCTGACCTTCTTGCTCTGACATTTTTGGGATTCAGGCTCCACAGCAGCAAGGGAGGGCGCTGGAAGCAGCAGCCTGAGGCCAGTCGTCAGCATCTCCACGTGTCCACTCAGTAATCAGAGGGGCCGAGAGAGCTGCTCGTTTGCACAAGATGACAGTACAGATAGGCACTCATTAGGCTCCAACACACACTTGTTTTCCAAGGGAAGAACATTAAAAACAAGGAAAAGCAGCCACATAGGCTCCAGCCTCCCCGAGGCTTTCACTCCACAGGAGGGAGCTCAGGGAAGCAGCCACAGACCCTCTCGCCCCAACAAGGGGAGCACCAGCCTGGGAGGGATTCTGAGCAGGCAAAGGTGGGTTTGTTATGGCAGGGTTTTTTTTTTTTAATCGACAGCAGCAACTCCCTCCAGAGGTACAAAATAATCACAGTGCTCATCAGCTTCGCTTAACGAACTGGCTGTGCAGCCTGCAGAAACAGTTCTGGTTCCAGCATCTCTGATGGGACAGCTGAGACCCACAGTCTCACCAGTGACCAAGGCTCTGGGATGCACTGACTCCCCAAAGCCAGGGTCTGACCCAAGTGATAACAGGCTCAAATCCCCCTCCCCAGTACAGGAACCCTGACCAACAGCTCAGAAACCCACAGAGAGCCCAGGAGAGTCACTGAAAACCTCAGTGAGGGTTCGGAAACATCTCTCCATCCCTAGAGGGGATGAGCAGGAAACAGCATAATCCCAGTTTTAAAAATAAGTCATTTATCAATCTTGTGCAGTCTCAGGGCCGATCCCACCCAACTCACAAACACGGACATGCACACACACCAACACCCACTGCTGGCACACCCCGGAGCCGTGCCTGGGCCACGGAGGCCAGCACAGCTTGCCCGGAGCACACTCTGCAAGGCAGGGATTTATCACCCACTGCAGCTCCATTTCTTTTCCAAAACAGCATTTCCAAAACAGGATGGATGCGGGCTGTGCACAGGCACGGCCTCCCTGCCGCCGTGGAAGGCTCTGCAGGGCACGGACCCGGCTCCGTAACCACCTGCTCGAACCGAAGCAGCTGCTGCTGCCGTTGGCGTGGATTCATCCTTCCTCCTCGTACTCCTATCCCACTCGCTGTCTATTTCCAGGAGCATCCTCAAGGAATACCCCCTCGGCGCACTTTCCAGCGCCACTGCCGGGGCCAGCCCCTCGCCCTCCGTGCCGCGGCCGGTGGTGTTACCACTCAGCCAGGGCAAGCGAGGAGCCTCGAGTCTGCTCCTCACCGGCGAAACGCAGCAGTGACAACCTCAGCACAGAGCCCACGGCATCCGCGGGAGCCGGAGCCAGCTCCGACACGGACCGAGGGTTGCTGCTGCCGGAGCGGGGGTTCGGGAACAAGCGGCTCTGCTGACCACATCAGGAGGGTCAAGGAGCAGCTCGAGCCCACGCTCAACGCCCCCCCTGAAGGCAGGCTGACGGCTTGGTGGCATCCCCAGCTTTGCCAGCCGCTGCCCGGCGGTGCCCCCCTGCCACCGGGGTGCCGGCAGTGCCCCGTTCTCCGGCGGGCACCGCTGCGCCAGCTCCCGCCCGGCTGCGGCGGCTCCTCCGGCAGAGCCGGTCTCCTTGAAGCCGCCTTCCGACAACAAAGGCTCAGCCGAGGTTTCGGGCTGGCTGAGGAGGCCTGGGAGAGAGCCAGGAAGGGCAGGAGCCATTAACGCCGGCGTGTCCGGACTTGAGGGAATGACGGAGCAACCAGAGCCGTTTGCCCTCTCCAGAAACTCGGCAGCCCGCTGGGCAGATCGGCCCTTCGCCGCGCTCCAGCCCTTACCAGCTGTGCTCTAGCCCTCGCCAGCTGCGCACATCGGGGCAATAAACCTGCGGTCGGGATGTTTTTTTGAGGCGAAACACAAAAATAAAGCGCGAGGACAAGGAAATTCCGTTCTCGCGTGTCACTCAGGCACGTTCTCCAGCAGCTTCACAGACCCTCGGCGCCAACCGAGCAGCGACACCCCGAAACGCGGGCAATACCCCGGGAATGTCCCCCGGTGCATCCGGAGGCTGCGCTACCAGACCCCGCACTTGGTGCCGTGTCTCCCCGCCGCGGCTCTCGGAGCGCCGGTCCCGGAGCCCGGTACCATTTAACTTCCATGGCCCTGGAGTTTATCGGATTCCAGCCGCGCTGGGGCGAGGATCGGGGCAGCACCGGCCCCGCACGGGCTCTGCGGCAGCGGCGGGAGCCCGGCACCGCAAACCTCCGGGATCTGAAGTGCGGGCTGGGAGGTGAAATTGATGTGACACGCTCCATCGGGAAAAACGGGGCGAGGGGGAACGGGGAGGGCAGGGGGAGACGGGGTGAGCGCAGTGTCCCCTAAACGCGCGGGCAGGGAGCCGGTATCCGGGGGCCGGCGAGTTAGTACCCGCTCCGCCCGGTAACGCATCGCCGCTTCCCAACAGGACGGCTCCCGGCGAACCGAGGGACCGGGAAGGCCGCGGGCAGCCCGGCTGCCCCCGCCGAGCAGGGGCAGGCCCCCGGGTCTCCCCGCCGAGCGGCGGGAGGTGCCGGGGCGGGCCGGCAGGCGCAGCCGGGAGAGCAGAGAGGGAGCGGGGGGAGCCGCCACGGGCGCCGGCTGCCGGGAAGGGCGGGAGCCCCCCGGCCCCGGCACTTGCTGCAAACCCGCGGGAAGGGCCGCGTCGGGGCCCCGCCGCCCGGCTCGGTGCCCCCTCCCGCCCCGGTGGCGGTACCTACCGGCGAGCCGCGGGAGCCTCCCTCCCCCCGGGCTCGGTGACCCCTCCCGCCCCGCTGCCGGTGCCGGTACCTACCGGCGGGCCGCGGGAGCCTCCCCGCCGCTGCCCGGGCATCTTGGAGGCGCGGGGACACGGCGGCGGTGGCGGCGGCGGCGGCGCGCGCGGGGCGGGGCGGGGCCGCGCGCTCCCGGTGACCCCGCCCCTCCCGCTCCGCCCCGCCCGGCCCCGCCCCGCCGCAGGTGAGGCCGGGCCGGGAGCGGCGTCCTGCAGGGTCCTAGAGCCCGCCCGCCCCGGGCTGCTGCGGCACGGGCGAGCGGTGCCATGCGATGGGAGGGCACCGCGTGCGTCCCCATGGGATGGAGGGCATTGTGTGCCCCTATGGGACTGAGGGCGGTGTGTGCCCCTATGGGGTGATGGGCAGCGTGTGCCCCCATGGGATTGAGGGCACTGCGTGTCCCGATGGGATGGCAGATGCCTATGTGTTCCCGTGGGATTCAGGGCAGCGTGTGTCCTTATGTTTACGGTGGGGCTCGGTTCCTTGGCAGCACGTCTTTCAACACATTTAATCTTTTCAAAATGAATAATGCATCAAATGAGGGTTCTCACCGCCTGGTTCAGCATCATGGAGGGACGTCCCGGTGTTCTCTGTACAGCAAACCGGCTCCGGGTGAGGCTGGATTGTTAGGTGTGAAGTGCACATACAAGTGTATCCACGGCAATAACATCAAAGGGAAGCATGGGAGGGGGAACCCAGAACTGTAATTTATTCCTTGGTAACATGGGGACGTGCTGCACGGGTTATTTATATTTGAAGGCTGCCCAGAGTGCTAAATGAGCCATCTTTTTAAAATAAACATGAGGAAAAATACATCCAGGCTCCTGGTGCGTTTTAAGGTGAGGCCGGGCGAGCTGCCGGCAGGTGCTGGAGGAGGTGCAGACGCCTCCTCTCTGCCCTTAACACCATCATCACTGCACACACACACACAAATACACACACACAAGCTCTGCATTTGCCCAGGCAGACCCGAGCATGTGGCAGCTGTCCTGCTATGGCTCTCCAGTGGGACAGGACAGATGCGTGGCTGCTGAGCAGCTGAGGCCACTCCCACCACCATGGCCAGCCTTTTTCTCACCTGGTTCACTACACAGAGGAATCACAAATGCTTGTTCCCAGGAGGGTCTGACAGCAGGGGAGTTAATATGCACCACGTAGCTTGCATTAAACCCCTTCTCTGCTTTCTGGCAGCAAAAGCACAGCCCAGGCAGCTGTGGCCAAATCACAGAGCTCAGAGCCATCCTGGGACCAGCCCTTGTCTCTGCATCTGCAGAGGGATGTGAGGTGAGTGACCAGCCAGACCAGAGCCTGACACAGCCCCATCCTCCATCCCTCAGACAGGCAGGAAATTAAAGCCACTTTTCCAAATTCAGAGCCACATCTGGTAGCCAGGGGAGGGTTCAGGCTCTGAGCACAGCTGGAGCGGGTGGCTGGGCAACAGCACAGATGTGCAGCCCACAGACACGGCACGTCATGAGCCCACTAACAATGAGCAGATGGCTGAAGGTCACAGCAAAGCCCCAACACCAAGGATTTTGGGTGACAACCCAACTGCCTGGGCTCAGATACCAGCAGCAGCTCAGCCCTGAGCTCCGAGAGCCTCAGCCTTGCTCCCACAGCAGCCATGGAGACAAAGCCCAGGCAATGGCACCACACAGCAGTGGCCAGCTCCATAGCATGACCATGTCCCACCAGCTCCCAGCTTTGGTGACAGCCCCGCTGCAGAGGGTGAGCAGGGCTGGGGCGCTCAGGGGCCTGGAGCAGCTGTTGGGATGATGCAGCAGAGATCAGCCTCACTGTCTCCTCTCCACTCTGGGAACCAGCTCGTGGGGCTGGAGCAGCTGTTGGGATGATGCAGCAGAGATTGGCCCTGGTGCCTCCTCTGCCCTCTGGGATCTGGTTGCTGCTGGCACTCACAAGCTGAGGGACTGTGGTGGATGAGCACAGCTGTGGCTCCAGCTGTTGAACAGACCCAATGCCAAGGCCCAGAGTAGGCTGGGATGCACCAGACCGTAGCTCAGAGACAAAGAATATTTAAGTCCCTCAAACAGTTTTCCCCATGGATCACTACAGACGCCAGCCCCGCTCGCAGCCTGATGAGTGCCAGGATTAGCTGGGCTCCTGCATTAATCGCCGGAGGTGTCAGAGGTGACCTTGGGCAAATATTTACAATTACTGCTGTGGCGTGCCTGTGCATGTGCTCAAAACACAGAAGGGATTGGGTTCAGATGGCACTTTAATGAGCAGCAGGACAGCAGAGCGTAGAGCTTCTCATGCTGATGTGTTGAGCACTCCAGCGTGGGGAGATCATCTCTATCTGCCCACAAAGGCATGTTGGAGTGGCGAGTGCTCAGCAGCCCTTCCAGGACCTGTGCATTTTAAATAAAGACCATCTTGGTTTCTGTCTCACACGGCTGTGAGCGTGTTGCTGGGACTTGGGGAATTGCAATTTTCCTGCCCAAGGCTGGTCTGTGCTCACATCCACATCACACAGGCAGCAATGGACACACTCGAGTTGTGCTGCGTGCCTGGGATGCAAACTGAATAAATAACATGAAGTTATAAAGCGGGATTCCCCCTCGAAAATTTGTTCTTCCAGTGGAAAACACAGAGGAGGAAAAAATCCTTTTAAGTTCTTTAGCCCTCTTCCCACTCCTTATGAAGTGCAGGCATGGAGATGAGCAGGGATGGATGAATGAATTCCCCCAGAATAATCTCTCCTCGATTCCTTTCTACATTTTGATGACTTCATTCTTCCAGCTCTCATTAGCAGCTCCTTTATCCCCAGTTCTCCTCCAAAGGCATTCTGCTCTTGCTCCCTGCTGCTGCACAGGGAGCGGCAGAGCAGGGATGGAAGCAAATGCTGTGCACCACCTCATGCTGAGGCCTGGAATTTCAGAGCCTGATCTCAGCTCCAGCCCTCTACCAAGGCCTCACCTGCCCCAGAACTCTCCCTGATGATAAGCATCCACTTGTCTGACACCTCATCCTCACCCAAGGAGTCAGTGGCATTGTCCTGCCCTTGGTTAAGGCTCCAGGGTACAACACGCCCCCGGCAAAGTCCCTGCATCCAGATGAGCTGCCCCACAGGCTTTGAGGGCTGATTTCCAAAGAGTCTGTTCTCCCAAGTGCATCCCTTCTCTGCACTCAAACCAAGCCTGGATGCCTCTCGATGCAGCCCAGCTCCGTCAAAGTGGGTCACAGGATTTTCTGCCACCCTGTTTGTGAGCAGTTCCGTGCTCTGCCTCCTTCCTGGGGCCCTCAGGAGGGAAATTCTCACCTGGGTAAGGAGGCAGGGGTTTGACAGGTGAGAACTATCCACCCAGGCTTCCAGCCATCCCCGGCACATCTCTGTATTGCCAATGCTGTTTGCACTCCCCTAAGCCAGATCTCAGACAGAGGATTTGGTCACAAAGTCCTGCTGGGCCAGGGAAAATGGTCCTGAGTCCCTTAGGTCAGGCATGCAGAGGGATCACATGCTGTTTGGGCTTTTCTCTGGCATCCTTGGGCTGTGGGTCGCAGCTCTCACTTATTAAAGTTGGAAAAAACATGCGTGATGCTTTGCAGAGCCCATGGGTCAGTTTTGGGCTCCAGAGGAACCACACATCTGTAAGTCTGCATTTCAGCACAACATCCTTGCACTCAAAGCCAGCTGTGGTGGCCTGAGCTGCCCCTGCACCATTGCCAGGATGGGAAAGGTGCCCCAGCCCACCCAGCCTTGCACCCAAGAACACTGTTTTGACCCCCAAACAATCAGTTCAGTAGGAAATAAACCAAGTGGGATGTACAAGAATTACTCGCAAGGTCACACAGTGGACAGCACAACACTGCACTCGGTGGGGCATGCACTGCAAGAAGCAGGGCAGCACTGCTGTAGTGTTCTCCATGAACCTTGTTTCAGGCTGCTGGAGCTGCTGAGTGGATCATCCAAGGGGAATGCTGGTTCTCAAGACACAGAGATTTCTGAAGACAGACATCCAAAGCTGCATATGAGAATGCTCCCTTGGACATACACATCCCTGCACTGGCATGAAGGGAAAGGGAGGTTACACCACACCTGCATTCCCCAGCTCTGAGCGAAGGACGGCTCAGGCAGGGACTGAGCTGACTTCGGGGATGCTGCAGGTAACCTCTGCGCTGTGCAGAAGAGAAACCAGCTCTCAGAAGCCAAAGTAGAGTTCTCCAAACCCAGCCTGCCCCTGGCATCACCAGACCTGCCCTGACTCACCATGCTTCAGGGAGAATCCCCCCTTCCCAACTCACGGCTCACACACACTCAGAGCAGCCCTTCCATATTAATGTGAATCTCCCGCTTTCTTTGAGCCTCACACATCGACAAGTAACAGCAAACACGCACTTAGTAAGACCTAGGTCAGGCTTATAACCAGGAAAAAAGCTACATGCTCACTCCAGAGCACTCAGAATTTCCTCAACGACCATCATCTGCACTCCAAGGACATCAAAGACCTTCCGAAAAGCAAAGATGTGATTCCCCAGCTTATATATTCCCCCACCCCCTCACCTGCAGCACCCAGCAAGTGGTTCCTTCTCCCCATTCACACCTCATCAGCCAGAAGGTGAGAGAGAAAATGAGTGCTGAGCTTGAGGGAATTTAAGGAGAGACAAAGGACAGCAGCTCCTCTGTTGGGATTCACAGTAGCACCTCTGGGCAGGAGCAAGTGCTGGGCAGGGAACTGGGGAGACAGGGCTGAGGTTTGTCAGGGCAGAATCCCTGTTTCGGCTGAGCAGGCGCCCATACCTGTGTGTGGGTCACATGGGGCTGTCCTGAGCCCGCTGCCCACCTGCAGAAAATACCCTGCATTCCTAAACAGCGCTGGCTTTGTTACTGAGGCGCAGGAGAGAACAAAAAGGCACGTTTGGGTCATTTACTAAATTAGGTTGTGAAATTAGAGGCTGTGTGGACTCGGCCATCACCGTGGGCTGGCGTGGGTTGGCTGCCCACGGTCTCTCCCCGAAGGTGGTGCCGGCAGAGCCGCCGCCAAGGCGCAGGTGTGGGGATGATCGAGACTGCAGCAGGCAAAGCCCAGATGTTTATCTGGGCAGTGGGAATGGTGAAGCTCAGATGTTTATCTAGGCACTGGGAGCAGGCAGGCCTCCTGGGAGGCAGCCAACCTTAGGAACAGGCACTGCGTCTGTCTCGTGGCTGAAACCCGGGGAGAGAGCTGGACACAGTCCTGGGGTGAGAGTTGGTCCCTCTCCAGCAGGGAGAGAGGCCAACAGCTTTTGAGCAGCTCAGAGAGTGGAGCTGGCATTGCAGCCCCGCTGTGGCAAGCCAGTCAGATGAGACTGGGGCAGGCCATGGCAGAGTACAACAAAATGCAAATCAGAGCGAGAGAAGCTCGTCTCAAAAATAACGTGATGTGCTGCTGCTCAGCGAGAGGCGGGTGGAGAGGCACTGATGCTGAAAGAGCTGGGAGCACAGCAGGGGAGGCTGCAGCGTGAGGTGCCAAGGACAATGATGGATGTGGCTGAGCCTGGAGGGAGAAGACCCTCGCTGTGACTATTTTTGCCACCTCATTACAGGGTGCTACCCCTCAAGTTCCCATTCGAGGTGCTAGTGAAGCCCCCCTGAACTCCAGCCCCTTCCTGCCCCCTCCTCAGCCAGCTGCCTGACCCCCCAGATTTTAGGGTGTCCTGCCTCCCTCCCAGCCAGCTGTGTGACTCCCCAGTGTCAGGAGAGAAAAT